>NC_136908.1:58517936-58720436 GCF_949606895.1 Notothenia rossii | reverse complement strand
GGTTAGGGTTAGGGGGATAGAGTTAGAGTTAGGGTTAGGGTTAGGGGGATAGAGTTAGAGTTAGGGTTAGGGTTAGGGGGATAGAGTTAGAGTTAGGGTTAGGGTTAGGGGGATAGGGTTAGGGTTAGGGTTAGGGTTAGGGGGATAGAGTTAGGGTTAGGGTTAAGGTTAGGGGGATAGAGTTAGAGTTAGGGTTAGGGTTAGGGGGATAGAGTTAGAGTTAGGGTTAGGGTTAGGGGGATAGAGTTAGGGTTAGGGTTAGGGTTAGGGGGATAGAGTTAGAGTTAGGGTTAGGGTTAGGGGGATAGAGTTAGGGCTAGGGTTAGGCTGTGTGTAACAGCAAAGGATACAAATTGCTTCTTAAGGTGTTGCCATTTTGATCAATGTATCAACATATATTTCCGCCACCAGTAAATCCATTCTACAGCAGATGAATTGGTTGCTCTCTAAACTTCAATAAAATACCTCCATTCTCATTTCCTAGATCCCCCTGCGCTCCTTAAAGCTTGCAGGATATTTGTTGTTAAGCTTCTCAAGATGGCCTTGAAAGCACAAGAGCATCTTAAAACAATTACGGGCCTCTGCGTCATTAAAACAAATCTGCGTTCGAGTGGACAAATGAGCGTAATACTGTTTACAAGGAGAGGTAACCCATTGATAGGGATAATGTGACTGAAGGATCAGAAGGAACACGATTAGTCATATCATTCCTGTTTTGTAACTTAAACCAGAGATGCAAACACACACACACACACACACACAAATTCAGATTTATGACATCCTCCAACATCCAGAAGACAAATGGTCGTGCATAGTTGTGTGAATGGAGAGATGAATGGTGAAGCTATAAAACATTTCATAGGGAAGGCGCAGCTGACATTGTATGTCTTACCCAGGCCTGCTGCCACGTTGCATACATCAGATGTGGTTTTTTGTCGTTGTAGCAATATCATTCTGTAAAAGCGTGCAATTCGGTTGACTTTTTCTGGCTAATTTATTCCAATTTGCAAGATTTCCTGTGCCAGTTGGCCTTCGTTTGATGCATTCGATGAATTGGAAAGCAAAGCAATAATGCAACGTTAAGTGTTATTTTGTGGAATTGTGCATGATAGCTAAGCATGCCATTCTCATCCCTCAGTGCAAACATCTCTTTATTGATTTAAAGTGCTCTCAGGTACCTAGCTCACTTTAACTGCTCTGTGTTATAAAAACCACATCCTCCTTCCATTGGACGGATAACTGCCTCTTAAATCAAAGCAATAAAAAGTTCACTGTCTTGTTTCTTACATTTCTCCTGTTGCCTTTCTCTCTCGTCAGTTGTTTCCCCCTCCTCCCTTGTTCTAAATGATCATGTGATTATCTACCGCCCTCCATGTTGTCCTCTCCATCTTTTTATTTGAATAATTCTGCACACAAGCTTCGAGTTTCTGGGCAGAAGTTTAGCGTTCACGACGGACTGAAAGGAAGAAATACTGCTCTGCTAAGTGTTCTGCAACGAGCCTTTCCACACTTACTCAGAAACCCAGCAGGAGGTGCGGGCCGATGTGAGAAGCATGTTCACGACTTTCTCCTGCAAGCCATGACTTTTAAAAAAAACCAATGTTGGTCACAAAACCGTGTTCACTTCTGTGAAACATTGAGAAGGGGTTTAGAGCTAGGATCTTGTGGTGGGATGATACCCTGTGAGACTACTATGGGGATATCTATACAGTGCTATAGTGTTTCCTTTTTTCTCGAGAAAGGAATCAATCTCGGTTGTTCTTGGCAGTCCACACACGTTCACAGAGCACATACGAAATGAAGTCATGTACAGTATGATTAGATGGCTTACACTTCCCACAAGGAGGGGGGGGAAAGCTCAGTTTCCGCACTGCAAGCAACACCATCAGCATGTCAGCGGATGTCCCTTCACTTCCTTTAGATAAGTGACAATGAAGATATGATTAACAATTTTGTAAGTAGATGAAGATTATGAAAGTGGGTTTCTTATGACAATCACCTAGCAACAGCCAATCTGATTATCAAAATGTGGGCTTGCTTTTAGTCTTCTTGGAGGATTTTCAGTTTCAATGTAAGGCAAGGCAAGGAAAGTTTATTTATATAGCACTTTTCTGTACGCGACAATTCAAAGTGCTTTACAAAACAAATTAAAATACTTTTTAGGAATAAATACATTAAAAACACATTATACAATTTTACAACAGACATTACAAAGCTAATGAAATAATAAAAATGTTTAAAAAGCGCCTATATTGGTTTTTGTTTGCTTTCACCACATTTTTAAGGGACTGGGTTCAAAAATCTTTGAAGCACGTGGTGTCAAAAAAACAGAAGAACAAGCCAGATGTATAAGAAACATTTTAGGGTTTGACTGCCATAGTAAAAAATATATCATTCAACATTTTTGAGCATTACAGTTGACTCAATGACGAAACAAGATGTCATTTTGGTTGCCATGGCAAAACAGCTGCTCATACAGAATCAGAATCAGAATACCTTTAGTAGTCCCACACAGGACTTACACAGTAGCTTAGATGAGGTAACTAGGGTCTCAAACTGTACATCTTCTGTACTGTATGCACAGTGTAAAGTTAAAGGTTTAGCATTTGCAGAAATCCAACGACCTCAGGCCTTTCAGAGTCAGTGTGAGCGATTTCCTTTCTACTGGGGGGGGGGGGAGGGGAGTTGCCAAAGAGATAGCATCAGCCCTACCTGCAGACGTATTAGGGCCCATCCCAGTCCATTAGTCCATTATCTCTCATTCTCTCTTTATCACAGCTTCTCTTGACATTAATCAACATTTTCATACAATACATAATTTGTCTCAGCCCACTTCTCTCTTTGTTTCCTCCTTCCCAAGTTATCTAACCAGACATTTTTCAATCGGGCTGTTATTCAGACGACTGCGGGGTCATGCTGGTTCTTCCGCCCACGGCTACATTTCGCCTCATGGGAAAGAGTGATGAGCTTTAAATGTAATCACAAACCTGCACAGAGGCCATATTTCCCACTTAGCTTCCATTTCTCGTTTGTTTGAAAGTATTGCATTACGGCCTTTTAAAAAATGTGGTAACATCTCCAATGACCAATACAGATTGCTGCTATAATTCACATTAGGGAGTGTATAGCAATTCATCGCTGTCATTTGAAAACTGTAATTTCTGTAAATTGCTTTTACATACTTAAAATGAACATTTGTGCAATTTCAGATGCACCATTTTGATAAGAAAGCAGTCACAGTGACCTGGGTGAGGCTAGCTAGACTGTTATTAACGGGGGAAAGTGTTGCAGTACATCTCCTATCACCAAATCACAGAGATAACGGTTACATTAGCAACATCTCAGAGACAGAGCGAGGAGACGTAGTGCTGCAGAGAGCTGGAATGTGACACCGACCCAGATAAGGAAACTGCATGGACAAGTTACAAAGAGAGATGTGCACTAATCATATATTTGTTCCCCCTTTCTTTCCCACACTACACTCCTCATTTTTGCATCCATTTTTCAAACCCTGCGCTCCTGCTTCAGTCTCTTGCCCTCTCCCTCCACCTTTACCCTTTTTACCTCTTTCTTGTGTCTTTCTCCCGGTCTCGGGTGCAGATGAAAAAGAGCCAGGAAATGGCCTGTGACACTCTTATTAAGTGCGTAAATCCTACTGTTCACAGTGTCAGCGGGTAAAGCTGATTTAAATCGCCTTGTCTGCCCACACGCTGCTGCCTGACCCCACCATGATAACATGCAAAGGTACAGGCACACCCACTCACACTGATAAACACACACTCACAGTTGAACAATAACGTGTGAGAGTGCTTTTGATAACACTTAAATGCCAAGAACATAGTGGCACACTTCGTTCTTCCTCTTTTTTCAGATGTTACCATGAGGTCAGAGCCTGATCGGTCATCTTGGTCAATCGCGTGTTTGTAGATGTGAAAGTATCCAAACCTGTGGGTCTGTTCCCACAGCTGGAGGCGGCACATTGTGTTGGGGGGAAAACATTAGTAAATCTCAGCTAAGCAGACCACATCCTTCACCTTAAAGCCCTGCAGGTAATGAGACAGGGGGGTGTTACCTCTAAGAGGGGCAGCAGGATATGACATGGGCAAGTGAGAATCATTGCCAAACATGCCTTCCCACTAAAAACTTGCCGGCTGTGCAGGAGGAATTATCTTCACAGTTATTGCAGCTTGGTAAATCGCTCCCTTCCAATTCATTATTCTGTGTATTAACCTTCGGAAAGGTTTCTGAATTGCACAAGTTTACTGTTTGCTTAATGAGAATCCCCCCAGCTGAGGGTATGTAATGAGAAACAGTTAGAACTAGGTGAACTATTTTAAATGGAGCATCATGACCCGTCGTTAAATTAGCTTCAGCTGCACATCCTCTGTACTCACATGTGTGTTCAGCTGGAGACACAACACACCTAATGGACACCATTTGAATGAGATTTGCATTCAAGCAACAGCCAAAGAAAGCGTAGCCATGAATGACAACTCCAATTTAAATTTCAGGGTGCGACTGAGCAGACACCAACTTCAATGCGCCTGCAAGCACATGATTAGAAAGGCACGGAGCATCCGGTTAGTGTCATGTGAAGGTGAGGGGCCACCGTTTAGAGCTGATTTGCTTAAGTGGCAGTATGCAGCAGCATGGGAAAATAGACTTTAGGGAACAGAACCTGTGTGGTTTTAGCTAAATGCTAATGTCAGCATGCTAACATGTTGTTACGGCCACAGCATTAAAACAGCATTTTACGTAACAATCAAAATGATAAGTAACTAATGGCTAGCAGGTACATTTTTGTAATGTTCACCATTTGATTTACCTCAAGTAGATGTAGAGACATTTTACTGGGTAAGTGTAACCTTTGACTGGTTGATGGTGCTAATTGGAAATTCAGGAGATCAACTAATTCATTAGGGTTCATCCTCTGGGGGGCCAGAATTGTCTGGACAAACATTTTTTATTTGTATAAATATTTAGTAAAAAATCTAAAATGTCAACCTCATGGTGTCATAAAAAGAAAAGTGTATAGGATGTATCCTCTTGGTTCCATGAATATCTATAGAACTGTACAATTGAATCTCAACGGCAATGGGACATTATCCTCTCCCAGTCGTTGAGATATCTCCAATAATTGGGTGAAAAATGTACATGTGCTCATTCTCACCACATTGAAAAGAAAGACAAATGTTCATTGTCCCAAAACTCTGAAAACAAAACCATCCTTTTTCCAGAGTTTGTTGCAAACATCAATTCATACATCACTCAGTTATTGTATTGTATAATGCTATTCTGTTTCACAGAGACGACCACATCCTCTCCTCAGTAAAGGCTTGTGTTTAATCCCCTTGGTTGGATTTTTTAACACTGTGTCCACATCCTGTCTTCTGAAGCTGCGAGGAAGAAAATACGGCATAAGTATATTCTGCCCAGTTCACATGCATGTGTATTGGAGTCGCTCACTGTCCATCTTAACATATTTTGGGAGCCTGCCAGTGAGCTGTCAAACGTTAAGCTTCAAACACAACATGCAACGCCTGTTCCAGTGCCAAGTTCCTTGTATGGAAAAACACAGCGATTAGTGCTGTTTATAGCACAGCACGATGCAGGTATCCCACAGTGACTGACATTCTACTTAAACATTCCACATGTAGCAATCAAAAAAATCTTAAATCCAACTGTGTGTCATTTAACAAAGTGAGGTTATAACTGTGCTTTTTGAACTTCTAGCAGTGAAAAGAGGACTGTAAGTCTGATTTTACGAGTGAAAAAGATGAATATTTAGTTGTGAAAGAGATGCCAACTGAGGACAGAGGGGAGGAGAGCCGAGGAGAGGAGAGCTGGCTGTTAGCAGACATAATGGGAACCAGGCCTGGTGGTGGAGAGGTAATTAAACTGCGAAGCACAATGGCGTCACCACTCATAAACTCTCCCTTCAAAAGTTTTTACCTCCTAGCTCTTTTCTTTGGTCTATTGTGTATCTGAGATCCATAACAAGTAAGTGTGCTGAACATGGTGACTGAATTCAGCTTTTATGTTCTGCTGCAGTGTGGACACAAGTACAATGCCCATTAATTCCCTGGATCAATATGAATTGACAAAGATAGACTTAAAATATGTAGCCCAAGCCATCTAAATAAAGAATTTGCTATTTCATGAAAAATGCCACAAGTTCTGCCAACAAAAGATTAAAAAAACCCACTTTGGCCTTGTTAGTGTTACTGGTTTTCCAATTTACTCAAAGCCAGACCATCTCATAATCTTTTTTCTATGTCTGTGCTTCTAATATCCTCGTGGAAGCAGACTATTTCAGGATGACACTAGCCAAGTTTAGCCCCATTGTTGAATTTCTAGTTATGTTGCAATTTGAGAGGCGGCTCAAAGGATAATATGTCCTACCTCTATGTAACGCTAGAAATGTATTCCAGGAAATGACAGCATCAATGAGCAATATTTTCATGATAACAAAGGATCGAGTGACTTCCTGTGTGTTGGTTATCATTTAGCTGCTACGAAACCAAATATCCCTTTCAGGAATCAGGGTTAGGGTCAGCTAGGGTTTACATCTTGGCATACAAATGTATTTATCAAATAATCAAATAGTATTTACATATCCCGTATCGCAAACCAAAATGTGCCTTTGGGGGCTTTTCCTTCTGTACAGCGTAAAACAGGCTTTGGATATAAATGCAGATGTAATGACTTTAAAAGATGTTCATGTCATACTGCTAAGGTGTAGAAAAAGACACAATTTAAAATGAAGAATAAAGGTATAAACATATGTGCAGTGGCAGTTAATGTGTGTGCACAGGGAGGTGGTGCACTCAAAATACTTGTTAACATATTAATTATTGACTTTATAAATGTGTAGGTAGACCAGTCATCTTTGGAGAGGTGTTAAAGTGTATCTTGTTTAGGGATTACATGTGCGTGTGTGTGTGTGTGTGTGTGTGTGTGTGTGTGTGTGTGTGTGTGTGTGTGTGTGTGTGTGTGTGTGTGTGTGTGTGTGTGTGTGTGTGTGTGTGTGTGTGTGTGTGTGTGTGTGTGTGTGTGTGTGTGTGTGCTAGCCAATCACCACGAGGAGAGTGTCAGGGTTCAGGGGGCATCAGCGGGGTGCAGGTCACGACCCGCCATGTCACGCTGTAATTGTGATTGTCATGTTGATGGAGAGGAAAGAGACTGGAAAATTAGCAAGCTCACATACATTTTAATGATAGGTACGGGGCCGAGGAGATGTGTGTCTGAAAGTGTGTGTGTGTATGTGTGTGTGCGTGTGTGTGTGTGTGTGTGTGTGTGTGTGTGTGTGTGTGTGTGTGTGTGTGTGTGTGTGTGTGTGTGTGTGCATGTGCGTGGTGTGTGTGTGTGTGTGTGTGTGTGTGTGTGTGTGTGTGTGTGTGTGCGCGTGCGTGTGTGAGTGTGTGCGTGGTGTGTGTGTCTGTGTGTCTGTGTGTGTGTGTGTGTGTGTGTGTGTGTGTGTGTGTGTGTGTGTGTGTGTGAGTGAGTGAGTGAGTGTGTGTGTGTGTGTGTGTGTGTGTGTGTGTGTGTGTGTGTGTGTGTGTGTGTGTGTGTGTGTGTGTGTGTGTGTGTGTGTGTGTGTGTGTGTGTGTGTGTGCGTGCGTGCGTGCGTGTGTGTGTGTGTATGTGTGTGTGTGTGTGTGTGTGTGTGTGTGTGTGTGTGTGTGTGTGTAGGCGAGGTGGGGAGTGAGTTATTTGGTTCTGGGGCGAACGGAAACCATTGTTTAAGCCACAGCTCTTGTCTCATAAGTGTTTGCTGTTGTGGGAATGCTGCGGTTTTTGCAGTCAAAGAAGAAGAAAGCAATGTGCCACTAACAGACACACAGAGAGTAGAAGAAGAAAGGGAGCGGTGGAGCTGCAGAGACAGAATGAGAAAAAGACATAATGAGACAAAGAAAGACAGAGAGCTTGGAAAAATATATGAAAAGAGAACTAAAGGAAGAACAGAGAAAGAATGAACATGCACAAAACACCAGAGAATAAACGGGGACGGGACAGAGGTGTTTCCACGCCTGTCTTGTTTGAGTTTTTTCTGTGATCTTTCTCTCTAAACCTCGGGCTGCGCGAATCCCCAGGCCAGCCCGCTGTAGGAATTTACAGTCAGCTCGGCCTGCCTGTTAATAAAACACATGTGGACTTGTAGAGGAATGGGGAGGAACGGGGTCCTGAGAACAGCCTCTCTCTGTATCCCAGTTCGTTAAAGCACACAGACATGCACAGGAACAAATTCATTCATACACACTGGATATACCGGCTAATGGAAATGCAAACACATGCGTAAGCTTGTATACAGCACTGCAGATTCAAAGTGATTCTGCTTCTACAATATCTTTTCTAGTACACATGTGGATATATACATATGCAAATATATATATAAAAGCATTATTTCTCGACAGGCTATGTTCTGATTTAGTCACAGTTAAGGCGCCCAACACAAAGCATCAACAGAGTTAGAATAAGATCTTAGAATGAAATAACATTTAAATAATAAATGTGCTTGTCATATATCACTGCTAGGAACCAATCAGATTGCTTGATTTGAGCTGCCCATTTTATAATTAAAGAGGCCCTATTATGCATTTGGGGGTTTTCCCTTTCCTGTAGTGTGTTATAGGTTTGTGTGCATGTAAATGGTCTGCAAAGGCTAAAATCCCTATGTCCTTTAAGTAGAGAATACTGATAAGGCATATTGGACATGTACCAATACTCTTACCTGAGCATAATAGGGCCTCTTTAATTAAAACAAAGCTATAAAACAAAAGGCAAACACATTTCAAGTTACTCAAATGATCTCCTGAGTGTCATTGATAACCATTTTCTGAGACACAAAGAGCTTTCCTGGGATCAAATGAAACCAAATTCCAAATTTGTAAAGTATCATTGGGGGATTAGGCTACAAATGTTCCACACGTGTCATTGATTTTCGCTCGACAATGCATGGAAAGTGGCCTCAAGTCGAATGGAAATGAGTCCTGTCTGTGCTCTGCCTCTGCTGCAAATAAAGCAAAAATAACTGTCATGAAAAACAGATGCAGCTCTTCTTAATCCATTCACAAAACCACTCGTCGTAAAAGGACTCCGTTGTGCTTCTTCTCTCCCTTTTCACATCCTATTATTTCTCTGTGATTCATCCTCCAGCTGTCCACAAAATATGTCTTCGCCGGGGCAGAAACACTCAAAGATTATCCCCTGCGTAGAACAGCTTGCAATTAAATGTTTTATATACTCGCCTCAAGAGGAGTGTGTGTCTGACAGAGGGAAAGATAGTGTGTGCTTCCAACTGGGGGCCCTTCAGAGTTTTGTGAGACTCCAGGGGGGTCAAGAAGAGACGCAGATAGAGAGCCCTGTCACCAAAACCCTCTCATCATTAATCTGCAGTCCTCAGAGAGAGCGCAGAGACGAATGTCTGCCTTAGAGAAATATGCTCAAGGTGGCCCTTTGGTCGCATATATGTTAAGTGATGAGAACACAGGCGTCCATTGCTGTGTGTAGAATAAAGAACTCAGACTTGGTGGGAATATTATCTAAAAGGTTTTGCAAGACAGTGTTTGAAGGCCATTGTAGGAAGAAGGGGACGGGTGTGATATACATCGAAATGACTCCAAGGTTAAAGTTGACAATTCCCTAAGATTAAAGTGTAACATTTAAGTAAAAAATGCTCAAAATGTACGAGAATTTCTTAAAATATTCTCCTACATTTTCAAAGGTTTGTGGCTGTCATATAACAGGTAAGAACCAATCAGATTGCTTGATTTGAGCTACACGTTATAACCTTAATATGATGCCCCCACACATCAACACAAGGTTAAGAAATGACTGTTCGATATTCTCTGAGATTAAAGTGGTACGATTAAGAAAGAAATTGATGAGAATTTCATTTTTAAATATTCTCATAGATTAAAAAGGTTTGTGGTTGTCATATCAAAACTAGGAAGGGGGCCATTGTAAGTAGAACAATAATTGACATAGCCAGGGAGGTGGTGTTATATTCATTGGAATAACTCCAAGATCAAAGTTGTACATTAAAGAGAAAAAGCTCAAAATGTATGACACAGTTTTTTTTGTCCGAGAATATCAAAGGCTACATTGAAGAGAAAAATCCCAACTCTCCTAAAAATATATTTTGTATTTCTGTAAAGGCACCACAACCACATCAGATCATAGACGCCGCCTCTCGCTTTTATTACGCGTACAGTGGATGACCTCATCAAATTATTCTTTGCAAGCAATTTCTTCTTCTCTCTAGCTCAAAAGCACCATATTAACATTGCATCAGCTCTGAAATCTAAATGTTACCGTACAGATCTATCACATGTTTAATAATTAGAAGGATGTAAACAAAGAGACGGGGCAGAGAGGCCTCCATCCCATTGTTTCTAAAGCTGTCCCGCATCCTATGTACGTACAGACGGAGGTGGGGGACGGGGTGCGGCTGGGGTCAAATGAAGGCTCAGTCTGTATATTAAGAAGGCAGATAATGATGTTGCGATGAGGAGGGGGGGATATAGAGATTACGTAGACTGTCATAACGTTTCCAGTTGAACTGTCTTTGAGGAAAATGTGGACATGTAATTCAGAACATATCTACAAATGTGGTGTACCATGTCAGGGAGAGGGCGGTTATTTACTCACAGCCTGTGTATTGTCTTTGTTTAATCTGTCATAATGACGAGACTGCAGTATATAGGGCACATTATAATTACATCCATTCACCTCCATCGCTGCAAATGAATGACCTGAGTCACTCTCATTAAAACATATAGATTAGTCATACTGTTCAAGATTCAAGATTCAAGGCTTTCATTGTCATTCGTACATAGCTACAGTGAAGTTATGTCGATGAAAATCTTAGGTCCCAGGCTCCCCCAACAGTCCAACACAATATAACGGATAAAATATTGCAAGTAAATACAATCAAATAGAATAGAAGTTGTCCATATACAAGTGATAAATAATCAGTAAGTTGCAAACAGGTGAATGTTATGGATGTTCTTAGTTCAGGTGTTTTAACATTATTACTGTCATTACTGTATTCGGTAGTTTAAGAATCCTAAACCCTGAGATGTGTGTCCTTTTGTATGGGCTTTTTTACTTTTTCTGTCCATGGTGGATTTCTCATCATCATATGAAACCTGTGGGGCCCAGCAGAAGACACGGCTTGTGGAGGAGCTTTTGACCCATCGCTACTTCAGCCATGTCTGACTGCAAATCTCTAGAGACTCATATGGAATCTTCTTTTTACGTGTAAAAAGGAAATAGATATTACATAGATGGGAACCAGTCCGCTTGTGTACGTTACATCTAATGCAGGGGTGTCAAACTCAATTTCATCGCGGGCCACATTAGCATTATGGTTGCACTCAAAGGGCCGGTTGTAGCTATATAAATATACATACGTATATAAATGTATAATATATATATAAAATAATGTATTATATTACATTATTGCATCTGAATTAGATTATTATCGGATAGGATAATAACTTAGTAATTAACTACGTCTGAAAGCAGAAGTCTAGGGCAAATCATTGCAAGTCTCTTCAGTGCACATGTCACAAAACGAGATGCATTGTGGGACTTGTAGTTTATGGGCAACCTGCTTCTGTAAAGTGGCATGTAACCGTATAATAAATGTATTATATTCTTTGCAAGCTCTTAAAATGCCACATAAAATGAAGTCGCGGGCCGGATCTGGCCCAAGGGCCTTGAGTTTGACACCCCTGATCTACTGTGTCCATTATTGTCAGGGTTTATCCCTTAGGACAGCATTTCCCAACCTGTGGGCCGCGAAAGCATTGCAAATGGGCCGCCAAATAATTTGGAAAAACGTCATGATTTATTAGTTTGTGGTAAGATTTTTTTTTATTTGAACCTCTTTTCCTTTCTGTTTCTTGATCCTCCTTAGCAACGGTCATTACAGTCCTTGACAGTTGTTTGTACTACTGGATTAACGATGTGTCACATGTTCTGAATCGACCAATCAGAACTTACTTAGAATCCGTATTGTTTATGGTTGAATGTTGGCCGCGAAAATGTTTTAGATTCTTAAGTGGGCCCTGAGTTGAAAAAGGTTGGGAACCGCTGCTTTTATTTAATTTATTTCTCACCAAAAATAAACCAATTTATCAGATTACCAGAAATGCCACAGCCTCATGAATAGACTTGAACCTTGTAGAAACATTTATTTAAATGTGATGATTTTAAAATGATTTTTTTTGTAAACTGATCCATATCTTACATTTGTCATATTTAAATAAATGATGGTATACATTGTGCGTTGGAAGTGTTTTCATCCCGCTTTAAACAAAACAATTGAAATTAAAATAGTTTAACAATGTTTTAAATGCAAAACGTAAGGAATTATGGCACAAAAAACTAAATGATTCAAAAAATAATATATTATTTTGACCCGGCCCGCAATGAGGTACGTCTCTTGACTTGTTCTTGTTTGTGAGCAGATTATTTCCACATGTCTCTATTTGTTTGTTTTAATTCCTGAGCTGTGTGAACATTAGGCTTAATTGTGGGCTGGGCTTGTGTAAATGTGGTTTACATAAAACCTATAATTGCTTTCACATCCCTGATCTGTGCCGCCGGCCTGTTCCTCCGTGTCACGCTGCCTGCCATCGTGCCAGCAGCATGCCGACACAAGCTGCTACACCCAGGGATCGATCTCTGACGTGACGCTGAAGAGTCATCGCCCTGCTGGTCTCCATTGATTCACAGGTTTCTTAACGTAATATGTCATTAGAACCATATTAAACTCTTGCTACATATGATTTAGTCTGGATTTGACATGGTTAAGGTTGTCACACTGGAAATAATCCTGCTTCAAAATCAAGTAAAAGAATGATAAAAACAAGGTGTTTTAGCTTGAAAAAAATCATCCAATAGAACAAGTGAACTTTTGCTTGGTTAGATTTCTTGAAATAAGACGGCATGTTTAGATTAAGGAGATCTTGTGATTAGCTGGGAAAACTTATTTTGAGACTTACCAGGATCAGTAAATGTTGTGTTACAAAGTAATCCGGAAATGCTCAAAAGTTTTCAGTTTTCAGACGTTAGTTGGTGATTGTCCAATAAGAATTTGTTTTGAATCAAGTAAGATTTATTTGTTCAAACAAGATGAACCATCTTTTACAAAAAACACAGCAGCTTATAAGATGTTTTCAAGAGTCTTGAAGATCCAGCATCTAAAAATAAGACCCCATATCTCACTGCATTGTTACCTCTTCAGTTATTAGGTCTTATATCGAGTGTAAAGAAATATTCTGACTAGAAATTAGACTTGGCAAGATTTTGAGTTTTTACAGTGCAATTCCAATAACATAACATATTTAAAGAGTCATCAAACAGGAAATGGAAATGAGGTGAGTGAGCTGACACAATGATTTGTATAAAGGCGACTGAGGTCCAAAGTATAGATGCATTATCCTAATGGATGTATATTTATGTAAAGAGGCCACGTTCAATAATGGAAAATGTTTTAGAATTTCGCATTTCATAATGTACAAAAAGCTGTAGGCTATAGATGCCATCTATGTATGTCCTTCCCAGTAACAACGGTTACATTTGAATCAATGACGTGTGCATACTGAACCACTGAGGATGAGAGAGGACACCAGCTTTGGATGTTATCAGCGTTATAGTTAGGGAGAAAAAGAGCCCTGCATATTGTTGATCACCGAAACAAGTAGCCAACCAGAAGACTGTGACTACTAGCGGCTGTAGTTTCCCATTTTGAATGTTATCAGTCCATTAGATGGCCCTTATCAGTGAATAACAGTACTACTCTAATGCTTCAAAAGGGGCAAACTGCACCCACCATTATGCTAAAAGCTGCTTAATAAACTTTATGAAACTGTCAGGTTTATTTACAGTTTTGGCACCACAAAAAAAATGGTTTATTTTAAAATAAGCATAAAAAAAAGCCACATAACTTTCCTCACATATTAGCCTGTGCTTCACAGATATCTCATAAATGGGGGTTTGTTTGTTTACCCTTCCGAAAGCTGACTTTTGATATCAATCCACGGCTCCACATAGGCTGTGGAATCGTCATAATAGAATTGTTTTTTTTGAATAAATCATAAAAGCAGCAGGTGCGTTTTTGAGCCTGAATCACTTTATATATAAATCATAACAATCATTTTCCTTGAGACTGTGAAATGGCCTGGAGTGAGTGGGGTGAAACTGTGTTGTTCAAATAAACTATCGTTGCCACAGGTGCACATGTGTCTCAAGGTCTGATAGGTTGAGGAAAAGCTGCAGTTTGACAGTAACCAGTAGAGACTGATGAGAAGTCACTCAGAGTTCAGACACAGCTGCCTGTACATCTGTCTGTCTGTGAGTTGGGCAGATTATCGATTGGTAAAAGCCTCTTTATACGTGTAGAAAACCCCTCGTTAAGTCAGCAAGAAAGAGCAAAGCCTGAAAGTGAACTAGGTTTAAACCCACTGTAGAGCATGGCACTGAAATTCTGGGATTTTGGTATTTTGGTATTCAAAATTGAAGAAGGATAGCGTGAAGCTCTGAGGAATTTAAAATGGATGCATATGTCAATTTATTAAAGTATAAGGAATTAGATAACCATAATTTACTATAGATATTGTTCCATATTTACCTCTGCCAATGGGGTTATGTTTTCAGTTTAGTTTGTTGGTTTTTGGTTGGGTGTAATCAGGTTTATGAAATAATTACTTTTACCAATGTTCATCAAACTTGGTGGAAGGGTCTAAAATTGACCTTGGACAAACCGATTACATTTTAAAGCGACACTTGCATTATTTTTCACTTCTGCCTTGGCGAAGGCCTGCGCTCTGCAAGGTTGAAATGTAATCATTTATACAATATATCTCTTAATTAGTCCCCCCACCCCCCCCACTCCGCTGTACAGACAAACAGGAAATAGAGAAATGTCAGCACACCCAGCGTGACTCCAGAAATAAATGGAGTTGCTGATCTGGGAACGCAAACACCATGACGGGATATTGACATGTTGCCAATTCGTGATGTGTTTATCCGGCTATTATAACAGCAGTATCTGGGCACAGCCAGAGTGTTAGCTAGTGGAGGAAATGATATAAGTGACACACAGCGCGACCAATAATCTAAATATACACACTAATGATTACTTTCTGCTACGGGGGCAGATGATATGGTCAATGTGTTGTGTGAGAGAGGGACGACGTGTCATCCTGTTGCTGATTGATTGGCCCTATAGCGCCCGAGGTGATACTATGGACTCATCTGATGTCCACCAACATGTGACTGGATGGATTCCTCTGACACACTGTGATTCCCATGTGAAAGTTAATGGAACTTTCTGCATGTAATCCAAAATGTCAAGCCTTTGCATGCAAGAAGAAGCCTGTAGGAAGGAGGGTAGATGCATTTATAACTCCTATAATTACACAACAGAATAAATCATTGCCTTCCATAATGTCCTTATGGTGGCTATATTGGGAAGAGGGTAGTTGTCAATGTCGTCTAAAATGCACATAAAGAGAGATTGTGGTCAGTGGAGATTTTGCAGCATGATGATGTCATACTTTGCTTCTGACAATATACATTTAATGTTAACTTAAAAAGGGTAAAACCCACTTTTAGGTCCTGATAAATGTAAACATGGCTAGCAGTGTTAACTTTCTCTTAATCCTATAATCCCTTACCCTGTTTTACAAGGATTCTAATTCAAGAAATGTGGTTACCGTAGAAAATACCACAATAAAATGTATGCATGTTAATGTAGTAACGACATATAGGTTATCTTAGTTGGTAAAGAAATTTATTTTCTGTTTAGATTAAAGATATTTCAATAAAAGAGACTGCAACTGGTGGTGGTGACCTAAATTGCTGGTGGGAAAGCTGTAGGAATAACAACATCATTATACGTTAAGTCTTTATGTCTTCTTGCCCTCAATGTACAGTAAACCCACATAATGAACATGTGGCATACTTAATCCTGAACGTACAGATTATAAAACAAAGGGCTGTCTAAACCTGTGTCTCTGCAGAATTTGGAACATCACTTGTTAGTGTGTGTAGGTCTTTGTATTAATGAGTCTACTGTGAAACACTTTTACTACTTTCCCTAACTGTGCCAAACATTATAGCCACATCACTTACAATGACTCTCTTAATGTGGTCGATGTGGGGCCGCGCGGACCCCCAGGCTGCAGAGTGATCTCGTCTGTTGCTCTGTTACCTTATAATTAACCTGTTTATTTTTAAAAATTCTTTGTAAATAAATGTGGCTTCGCTCGATGTGATGGATGTGCGGTTAGCTTTATGCATTGTAGCCGACATCTGAGGCTCCGAGTGCAGAAAGGCCCTTATATTTACAGTTAGCTTTTAGCTGCAGGGGGCCACGCCACTGGTGCGGCTTTAATGAACGCCATTGCACAACAGTAGGCATTTACCCACACATGCATAAACACACACACATACGCACACAAAAGACGGCTAAGAGGGAAAACAAATGTATGTGCGCGCACTATCGTGGTCACTCAAGCAAACCAGGTTAATCAAGCTAGCATGAATTAGCCCCCCTTCTTCACATTCTGCGGTGTTGCTGGGCGTACACATATAGACTATCCTCCATTTTAGTTAACATAGAAGGCTTCTCATTTGAACATTCAAAGTCAGGTTGGAAAAAAGTAAGTAAACCCGTTTTGTAACTACTTAAACAATATTAAATAGTTATGACCTCAATAAAAAGGTTCCTGAATGTGTTGATTATATAAACCAGGCCAAGTGTCCACTTTCTTTTCCTTGGCAACTAACATTACATGCCTGAAGCTAACGCTACGTTTAGAAAAACCTTTTTTACCAGTCCACGAAGTCTAGACATAAAAGTGTTGCAGTTGGGAGCCAGTTAGACCTAGTGTTGAAACCAAAAGGGAAAGATATATTTGTACAAATAACTTTAAGTCGTTTAATTGCTTAGCTTACATACATGGACATGCAAGACAGAGTTTTATATTTGCTTAATTGCAAGCGAAAAACACCTTTAGCATAAGGACCAAGCTATATTTTGGCACTGTCACAAAAACATATTTAGCTTGGATTGCGAGCTGATGTGCTTGTCAGTAACTAGGTTGTATTTTTCTTGACCTATGACCCCTCAAGATGACAAAATATAAAAAGATCTTGGCCTTCTTAGAGCAGACAATTAGACTGTCAATCCATTTCTTACTCTTTTGCTGTTACATTTTTGGTTTCAGAGAGGGCCAAAATACAAAACCACCATCCAACTGTAAATACTATACTGTACTAACATTGTATTGCTTCTACTTGGAGCTGTCCCATGTACAACATTTCAATGTGTGGATAAATCCGTAGCTTGACAGGCCTGCCATGTCCGGTTAAGCAAACGGTCAATTAGTAGCTTCAGATGGACCTTATTGCAGACAAGGGGCTGAAACATAATTATAATATTCCAGTATGTCAGTAAGAGTTGCCTTGTCATAACAAAGGACTATTATACTGCTTTTAAATGTAGTTTATGGGTCATTTTCTGTGACCTTTAGCACAATCGATGGCAACATTTCAACCTGCTTTCAAGTAAAACCAGCTGACAGAACTTGGCATGATATTGTGGAGCTCAAGGAGGGTAAGAAAGTGTACAAACTGTACCTTGTGTTAACCACAATGGTGATTTCCCCTCCTCCTCTACATAACTTACCCCCCTTTAGACCTGGAGAGTGTAGCTGTGCTCCTTAGTGGACTTTGTGTTTGGCCTAACGTTGGGTTTTTGAGTCAATGGGCTGTGAATAACAAGCATGGGCTTTCTGTAGGACACAGTCGGGCATTAGGGGATGATCTGCAGTAAACAAAGGCTCATTGGGTGTGAGGGACAAACTGTGCAGGACTGGAGAGGTTTACACACACACTTAAAGATCACCCAATACAGTAGAGAGGTCAAACAAGAAGGGATTATCTCGAGTTAGCCAGAAGCCATTCTTTTGTATGTGTTCTAAGTATTATTGAACGCTTTTGAATGCATTAGGTGAAATGGATAGTGTTTTCAAAGTGTGTTATGTAGAGCTAGACATCTTACTCAGGAGTCACATTTTGAATTCATCCGGGCAGCGTAGGGTTTAAATCAGCATGTGTTTTCGTGTTTTCTTCCCCCTCTGCCTAAGTCAACAGGAATCGGGCCAGTAAGTCAATGAATGGTGTCTTTATTCCACATGGATGACTGCAGCATGGATCTACTCTACTAAAATATCACCTAGGTGGTCTTGCTTCAAATTCAGAGTGGAGCAGGGCTGAATTACTAACAATAAACCTTTCTCTTTATTCCAAATGACAAGATTAGCCATGCGTAAAACAAGGAAGTTCGAGGGTTGCTTTTAAAACTGGATTTAGAGTGAGCCAAGTAACAGCATTAGAAGCTTGTAATGTGATTAGCTGACTATTGGTCGGCGCATAAATGCGAATTAAAAAGCTTCAGACTTGTGATTGTGAGGCTTCTTGGTAGCAATCAGTTTAACTCGAGATGGTGTCAGAGTTGTAGGGCGCACTAAGAGGGACTTAATCAAACATGATGTATGGTTTTGGGTTGGACTCGGAGCGCGATGGCAGGACATACACATCCATCAAACCAACTGCCAACCTATTTAGACTCTGAGTGAACACTTTAAACTGTGCTTAATTTGATTGACTTTTGCAAAAAGGGGGTGAACCAAACCAAATTTGCACGTGAATCGAATTAGTTATAGCCTTGTCTTGTGTGTCTGGATTTTGGCAGTTGAAGGTCGTTCAATATAAAAGTCAGCTGTAGGTTCATGTAGTCGTGAAAGGCCCATTTAGGTAAATCCATGTGAATGCACATTTTTACTGAATTTGTTCAGTGTCGTCGTTTGTGGTGAATGTATTGAACTCTTAGCTTGATCTCTAAGGTTTCTTATTTCTAGTGAAAACAGATTTGACTGTTATAACCTCAACACAGAGATTCCTGTATGTGTTGATCGTATTAGATTGGAGACATTTCAGAACATCTCCCTTTGCAAAA
Source organism: Notothenia rossii (assembly GCF_949606895.1). Taxonomy (NCBI): domain Eukaryota; kingdom Metazoa; phylum Chordata; class Actinopteri; order Perciformes; family Nototheniidae; genus Notothenia; species Notothenia rossii. The sequence goes on along the minus strand of NC_136908.1, from coordinate 58,701,400 downwards.
CTGTAAAAATATGTATGTAACTCCAAGTGTCTATTTCCTTATTATTGGTACTAGCCCTGGTTTGTGTTTCTGCATTCTGGCAGTTGAAGGTCGTTCAAAAATAAAAAATCACTTGAAGGTAGATGTGGAAATGAGAGGCCTATTTAGAAATCAATGTTGGTAGGTATGAAACAACTAGTCAGGCCTAAGGTATACTTGCTTTGGTGCTTAGAGAAGTACCAAATTGCTTCTGACGACCATCAATGAGTAAACAAAATGTCATGCCGATCCATCGAATAGTTGCTGAGATATTTCAGTGTGGACTAAGGTGGCGGACCTACCAAAAGACCAACTTTGACGTCCATAATGTGTCATTATTAGTTGGTATATCAAAACAGTTTCTGGGGTTTTAAGAGAATATTTTCTACAGTTAATAAAGACGTTTTAGGAATAATTCTCTAAATGTCTTATTTTTCTTAGAACTGTTGGCAAGGAAACGGTAAAGGGCAAGTTTCTCTCGACTCCAAAACATTTCAAAACCGTTTAATGTAACACACGCGACCTTGGGAATGTCTTTGTTTTGGTTTCGGTGAACTGAGGTCACTGTGTGTTGTGTCCTCAGGCTAATGGCGGGTTAAATGAGCCTGGCGAGTTGCAAAAAGGTTCAAAAGTCCATCTGAAGGGTCTCAGAGCTCATTATCCAGCAGATGTGGTTCCAACACGACTCAATTTATGCGATTAATTAATCTGTTGGGATGAATTATAAAACAACTTCCTTGGACGTTACGTTGGAAAAGTTTGGGCTGTCAAGTTCGATGTAGTGTTCAGAGTCTTGAGTCTAGCCTGTAGGCCCAGAGTGTCGCCACTGGTTCCCCCGGGGACAAATGAACTTTGACCCCCTGGTAGCCAAGGGGTTACCAAGCTTTGACCTCGGCAGTTACAAGGGCGCATTCCCACTGAGAGGGTTGAAAGCCCGGAGACCCCAAGGCCGCAGACACACAGCCTCAGACAAACAGATACACACAAACACACATTCACAGACATGAACACCTCAGAAATATCAGAAACTGAATCAGCAAAAAAAAACTCCCAAGCTGCTTCGTCTTCACAGTCGAGTCTGACTTTGAAGGCTTTTTTCTTCTTCTGTGAACATTATTACATTTCCCCCCAGAGTCACAGAGTCTGGCACGGCTTTATTAATTAGTGCAACGAGTAGCGAGTGATTTACAACGCAAGTCTTTGGTGTCAGAGTTTAGAGTGGTGCAAATAGGTATCATTAGTCTGCGAGACGCTCTAAGTAGTGGCCACATACATACACATAATGAGAGCTTTCATTAGGAAACTGGGAAGATCAGTTGTGTGTGTGTGTGTGTGTGTGTGTGTGTGTGTGTGTGTGTGTGTGTGTGTGTGTGTGTGTGTGTGTGTGTGTGTGTGTGTGTGTGTGTGTGTGTGTGTGTGTGTGTGTGTGTGTGTGTTGTGGCAGCATGATATGCATGCGAGCAGGTTTGTGTTGACCTTTTTATCTGGCTTTGTTTGGCTCCTTTCATCATCAGGGTTACTTTGCATTGGGCAACAAGTGTAGCACGCACAAATAATGTATTCTCTTTCCTAGTCCTTACCTCCACTAAATCTCATATTTATCCATCCAAAAACGACAAAAAAGTCGTCATTATTTGGCAATTCTTCCTCACCCCATCTGACTTATCTCCCTCCAATGATTATCTGTCTCCTTCTCCCACTGTTTTCATTTAATCTATTCACCATTTTATTTACCTCATGTTCCACCGCTAACATTTTTCATGTACTCAAGCTTTATCCAACTCATGCTTCAGTGCTTTATATTTACAGCAGGTTGATGATTTTACCAGGTTTCACGAGCCCGGGAAAGCACAATGCGCTACTGTGTGTGAAGCAATAATTGTTTTACATGGTGGATGTGATTTATGCGGTAATAGATGAGGCTTTTTGCCCAAGGGCTTCTCAGGTGTGTTTACCATCTGTTCGGCTCAATTGATTGAAGTTGCGTAAAAAGTGGAGGTCAAAGAAAACAGCCAAATACTCTGGGTTTGATATTTGTCATATTGGATTATTATTTTGTATAGTCTGTTGGCATACTGTCACAATAGTGGTGGAGTAATGACGTATTCTTTTGGGCTAAGTCTGTTACGGTGAGTGAAGCAAGCAGGACCCAAACGCAGATAACACTGAAAAATCCTTTATTTCAAGGCTAAACGTCAAAACTCAGAACACTCCCCGGTGAACACAGTCACAGACAAACGACGAACCAACAATGACAGACAGCAAAAACAGAACTTAAATACACACAAGACTAATCAACGAAACAAGAATACAGGTGAGGAGGGAGGAGAAAACACAGGGGCAACAGGTGAACACAATCAAGTAAACAGGTAGGAGGGAACACACACAGACAGGAAACCAAAGACAGAAAGCAATGGGATTTTTTTCCATGTCCCAGCTGTTTTTAAAACATATACAAGCTTAGGACATTCACCAGTGAGGTATGTACGGACGTATTTTTTGTCGTAAAACATAAACGCGAAAATATCTTAAGCTAGTGTCAACCACATAACTTACTTACACTTATTTCAGACCAAAATCACAGTGTTTCAAACGTTCGAGACCATGGAACCAGAAGTGGTCAAATTGCTGACTAATTTTCAGTTGTTAGGACTCATTCCTGCACCGCTCTATGCTAACATGCTCAACTATGATAGCTAACGACAAGCATTAGCTTTGTCAGCGTTGTCATTATAAGCATTTTAACATACAGATGCTAGCAATTAACTCAAAGCGCTGTTGTGGCAAATTACAGCCTCGTAATGCAGCTAACATGTTCAAAGACTCTTCGTTTTGTTACGCAATTTAAAAGTATGTTGAACAGTCAGATTAGCTAGCATCCCTGCCACCTACACATTCATACATGCCAACCTTTCCAAATCCAAAAGAGGTAGGTTTGCGTGCATCAAATGTGCACGCCCAAATGAGGTAATCAGAAGAAATGGAACCCCAGTAATTACATGTATAAACCATGTATTGAAAAAGTGGTAGTTTGGTAAACAGTGACATCAACGAAATGTCTGGTCTGTAAAATGCCCGAAAAGTAAAAGAATGGGAGATAAATATCCCAAAGTCTCCACATTTTATTATATTTGTAATGTGTTTCTGGTCCTCTTTCAGTTGAGACAGTGTAGATGAAGGACGTGTCAGGATGTAGAACTCTTGTGTGAACATTGGATAAAGCCAGGTTCATATTCTTGTTTCATGTTGATGACATTTTAGAGTCAAAGGTTTGCACAGAGCGATATATATTTGGGTTGCGCCATATATCAGAAAATTCTGCATTAAAAAAGTCATTTCCTGCATTTCTCTACTGATAAGTGTGATATAAATAATGTCCAGGCTTTCAGATTGCTGTAGTTAACTAAAGAGAGACATTAACGACATGGTGTTGAAAATGTCAGAAAAAGTGAAAGAATGGGAGATAAATATCCCCAAATCTCAAAATTGTATTATATTTTGTGTGTGTTTGTGGTCCTCTTTCAGTTGAGACACTTTAGGATGCTTCCGGGAAAGACCAAACACTGGGTGTCTTTCAGTCGCCAACATGTGTTTTCAAGACTCTGATATTAACGGGGAAATCCTGCAGGACTCAAATGCCTCGTCGCCGGGGGTAACGCTGCCTTTCCCGCAGCGTTACCCCCGGTCTGCACGTTGTTTCTCTTTCAGAAACACAGAGGACTGTTTGTATGATGCGATCACAGAAACGCTGCTAACGGTGTCCGCAAAAAGTCGAGTCCGGTGTCTATGGAGAGTCATTTTTATTTGTTATAGTTTGGGAAGATTGAAAATCGGTAGGGAAAGCCAGCTAAATCGGTAGGCGGTAGAAACATGTCAAAAGCGGTAGACTTCCGCCCAAATCGGAAGGGTTGGCCATAAAAATAGTTTTAAAAATATCCTTGTTTAGCTTAAAAGTACGTTTTTTTTCTACGTAATTTTTCGAATGATAACGGCATAAACGTAATCACCTGCCACATGTTAAAATATCCAATGACCTCTTTTTGTGTTCTGTCAGATGTAAATCTATGCAGCACAATGACGCTAAGTGTTATTATGAGCAATGCTTCCTGCCCACATGTGTGCTACCAGTGGATACAACTACATAGAGTGTGCACTTACATGACACTCCTCAGCAAACACTCTCTGTGTCACACACACGCACAAACTGCCAGCAAAAGCATCCAATTAACTGCAGACCACACCAGTTCATCATTAACACTGTGAGTCTCGGTGGGTGTGTGTTTGTGTGTCGACACAGGGATCTCTAACCTTATGTAATCTGTGTGTTTCCTGTAGGCTTGTCATCTGTTGGTAAATTAATCATTAAGTCCTGCTGCTGCGCCGAAGCATCTCTGGCCTCTGTTTTTATCAAGCTGTGCGTCAAGCTGTTCTTTTATATAACACTGAAAATATATTACACTTTCATTCCTTCTTTCTGTTGATTGTTTAAAAATACATGCCTGTAGTGGATCTGCCATCAATGTGAGCCAAGCAACAGTAAAACACCTTCAAAGGAAATGAACAAAATGAGACATAAACCAAAGGCTCTGGGAGATGGAGTTGCATTTGGGATACATTTAAGAGCTTATCCACAGGGGCATCTTCGGATGGCTTTGGTCCTCGGAGACTCGTTGATCTCAGCGGACGGTTTTATCTCAATTTCTGTCTTTCCTGCTGCTGTGCACAGATGATAATAATCCTGCAAACATCTTAAAAGGTTCCTATAAAAGCACCTTTAGGAGATTGGGTGCATGTTTTTTGTCAATTTGTGTCGTTTCTCTGGATGTCGATTATTGTCTTTTTCTCCTTTGCTCTAACACACACACACACACACAAACACACCCACACCCACACACACACACACACACACACACACACACACACACACACACACACACACACACACACACACACACACACAGACTGTGGGAGTTGGTTGCCAGCGTGTGTGTGGTGCCAAGGCAGCAGCCTGGTGCGGCGATGATGGTGAGTCAGAGCTAGCAAGAACACAGCAAGGAGCCATGGCACCCAGTCATTACAACACACACACACACACACACACACACACACACACACACACACACACACACACACACACACACACACACACACACACACACACACACACACTGAAGGGATACAGACAAGGTAGAAACCAGTTGTTTCTCTGATTGAAGTTAGAATCCGTTTGTTGAACTGATGAGTTCTCCTTCACTCTTTCTCTGTCTATTTGTATGTCGCTCTCATTCCTCCGTTTGTATTTATTTATACTTCCTCTGTGCTCACTTCAAAGTTACATGATTTCTAACCTACTCAAACACTCGATCTTAGCACCGTCAAACAACCCAATCTTGCAGTTCTGAGCATAATCAACCACACAAATGAACTCAGCAGAAGACAGCATTGTTTGTGTTGAGACACCGCTCATTTGGTGCTTCTTAAAAACTAGATGCTGTGCGTGCGTCTCATATCTTCCAACCTTCAAAACCCTCTGTCTGATCAGGGCCTTAATCCTTTCGTGATCACTTTGTTTGCATACTTGAGGAGACGGTGCTGCTTGGTCGCAGAAATCTATGGTGGTGAACCAGATGCATGACTTTATGTCTGTGAGCCTGCATACACACTCCAGCATTCCTACTGCGTTCACATCAAAGGCCCCAATTAATGATTCAGAGGTGTGAGAACACATGCAGCAATCGATGACTTTTCCCTCCTCTCCATTGGCTGAGCTGTTGAGATCAGCTGAGGCGAGCACAGCTGGAGAGCCTGGCAGCGCTCTGGTGGCTCTACGCCTCATTGGACTTTAATGTAGCGTGGTGAGCAGCAACACAGCACACATCAGGTGGAGCGAGTCGGTCTTATCGCAAATAAAGAACTAATTCAGATAGCTGTAATTTGTGAAGACTGGTCTGATTCATGGGTGGGAATGAAAATGACCCTGATAGGAGTAAATACCCTTTAAAATGCTGTTAATGCTAATGCTAATCATGCAAGAACTTATTTACCCCAGATAACAAATGGTTAATCATCCTTTATGTACATTAACAATCAGTCAGGGGTCCCACAGACTTCCCTGAAGAAAATAGGTCACAAGTTCACTCTATACAGCTTCCCATGTGTTCCCATCACGAGTCAAGTATTCATTCGTTCTCAGTGGGTGTTTTCTACGATAGAAAAAGAACAGATGAAAGCATCCTAGAGTCATCATAACAAGTGTTTTTGTGTCACCTGATCTGCGTCGGCGAGGTCGTAAACAACACGGGTTCCCTAGGGTGACATTTACTTACAGGAGATGCACTGTGAGTAGAAGAAACAGCATTCCTAACAGTTCTCTGTGTCTTTCTCTTAGTTACACACACACCCGAGCCCACCTGTGGGTGTCATCGGACACCAAGCATCATCCCCAGGAGGGCTCAGGCAGGTGTGGCGTAACGTCACTGACACACTTTAACATTAGCTACAGCACATTAGCGCTGACTGGTGCTCCGCCACTTGCTAATGGCTTTTTAGGAAGTTCCACTTTTACTCGGCTGGGTTGTCATTCAGTGAACGATGAGCTGTGAGCGTTTTTGACGGCACGGATCATGCGTGTTGTTTTCTGTGCAGGCAGCACGAGGGTACATGGTATTAAGGTTGCACGTCTAACACACTAACTCATTTCAGGAGGCATCATGGTGGGAGATAGGTGAAGTGTCTATTGAAGAAAATGTTGTGAACAATTCCAATCCAACAATGGTAATATTGGTTGAAAGTAAGTAAGTATATTTATTTTAGTATATATATATAAGTATAAAGCTCCGGACCTGGGGTGACGGGGCCTTCGCAGCAGCCTCCCCCACACTCTGGAACTCCCTCCCCAGCCACGTCAGATCCGCCATCACTCTCACATCATTCAAACAATCCCTCAAAACTCACCTTTTCACTCTTGCCTTCAACTCCTAATCAACTAACCCCTCGCCCTTATTCCTCCTAGCTTAGCACTTTCTACTTTTGTTGTTATTTTGTTTTACTTGCTTGTAAGCACTTTGAGCGCCAGGAAAAGCGCTTTATAAATGTAATGTATTATTATTATTATTATTATTATTATATTTTCATAACTGTGCTAAAGTATAAAATTGAGGTAGGTTTTTTATATTTTACTGTACTTTATATTGTATTTTATTGTACTTTATACTTTTAATTTTGAAAAGTGACATTGTTACACTTGTCCTTCATGTTTTTTTTCAGATTTTACATTCTAAGAATAGCATCAGTTACAAAGGAATACACTCAAATACAAAAACTCTCCAATGATTAGAACAAACTATCCATCAGTTTGTTACACATTTACCTTAATTAAAACGCTACTCCATACTAATCCAATATCTATATAATGTCAGTATAATTCACACCAAAATGAGGTTTTATCCAAGAGGGTCTAACATGTTTTACTGGCATATTTTAGGGACTCTTTTTGCATCAGAGCAGGAAAGAAAATCAAATATTGTATATCAAAAGCGTATTGGTATTAAAAATGCCTCTTCAGTAAATGTCACCACAGTTTTCCCCCGTCAGTTGTGGCGTCGTCTCTCTTCGGCTGCATAACTACTGCCTAAATGAAAACAGTGTTTGAATGTTGCATGTTTACATAGTGAAGTATATATAGCACACACATTTTGCACCATCCTGAAGCCCCTCTGCCAAGCGTTCCAGTGTTTACTTGTTTCAATTCACGATTTGTTGACGTGTGTCTCCAAACTAAAACAAATCCTCGTCCATTTATTGGCCTTGGCAAATCAAGTGATTTGGAGTCTGATTGTGAGAGCTGCTGCTTTCAATACTTCCGAGGGATGGATGAGAGACGAATCAACAGAGGGGAGAGAGACAGAATGATAGATGGAGCAGGCACAGCGGAGGCATGTTCAGTGGATTCAAGCCAAGGTTTCTGTCGGAGGGGCGAAATCCAACAGGGAGAGCTTTCTCACATCCTCCCCTCGAGAGTTTCAGCACCTCCTCTCGACTCTACGTATTTCCCCCCTCTCTCCTTCTCTTTTTATAGCTCTCCCTTCCCCTCATATCCCTCCATCTGTCTCCGCTCTTCCCTTCCTTCTCTCCCTCTCTCCTCCGCTCTTCACAGAGGTGATGACAGAGCTTCCCTGGCACGTGTTGCGCAGATGAACCTCCAGAGTCTGTAGACCCACACATGCACACTGAACACATGTTGAATGGATTAATTCAGCTGTACCATACCCACCTGCGCTGAGGAGATGCTGACGGGATGTTCAGTGAAGTCTGCAGCCGGTCTTAAGATTCCTTATTGCCTTTCTATGATAGCCATTTTTTCCACAGCAATGTATGAATGGCACCCAACAGCGAACACCGCGTGTGTGTGTGTGTGTGTGTGTGTGTGTGTGTGTGTGTGTGTGTGTGTGTGTGTGTGTGTGTGTGTGTGTGTGTGTGTGTGTGTGTGTGTGTGTGTGTGTGTGTGTGTGTGTGTGTGTGTGTGTGTGTGTGTGTGTGTCATACTTGCCAACCCTCCCGATTTTCGCGGGAGACTCCCGATTTCATCGCCCTCTCCCGGTTTCCTCCCGTGGTCATATTTCTCCCGCATTTCTCCCGATTTCTGACAAAATCTGATTTACTCGGGACTGTTTCCACTTGTTCTTTAATACAGCTACACCATTGTTTGGTTTCCATGGTAGCTTGTCTCTTTAGTAGCGCACGCAACTGACAGTCTGAGAGGGTGAGGAAGATAGTCACAGAAAACAGAACAAGAATCGACAACTACTCTACTCTCTGCTCACTCCTTTCCATCAAGGATGGTGCTACAGGCCGCAAGACAGTGCACTTACAACTACAATAAGCATGTTAATGTTAATCTAATACAGCTCCGGCGACCCCCCCGCGGTGGTTTTGAAATGCTCCTGATTTCTGAGGTCTCAAGGTTGGCAAGTATGGTGTGTGTGTGTGCGTGTGTGTGCGCGTGTGTGTGTGTGTGTATTGTAATGACTGGGTGCCATGGCTCCTTGCTGTGTTCTTGCTAGCTATGACTCACCAGCAGGCAATTAGCTTAGCTTAGCATGGATGAATTGTCACTTTCTATAGATCCAGTTCCTACAGGCTACAGTTTACACCTCGCATTAAACTCTCTTAAGCAGGCTAGTGTATTAAAAAAGACAACTGCGTGTGTGGAGATTGTGAAAAACTTGATAGCTTTTCTACAAAGCTCCGTCCAAGACTGATTTAATGATTAAATGAAACTGTAGAGTATCCTCAAGTGTTACACTGTGAGTATTTGTTCTGTGTTCTCTGGATTATGTCTCAGGATCAAGTCATTGAGGTCATTGAGAAACTGAAGAGCCCAGGAATTTAATAAGTTTGCTGTCATGAAGCAACGGATATGCAAATGTCTTTTTGAAAGATTAGGAACAGATGAACACATCTTGATTTATTAGAAATGGGAACATACATTATACAGAATAGTAGGCTATGCATCAAATAACTCCTTGAAGTTGACACTAAACATGACATCAATATTATTTGGTGCAGGATTTGTGAAATTGCCAGGCACATTTTGTGTTGCCAGAAAAGGGTTTTGTTTCTTTTCAAATAAAATAATGACCACATTATCAGGCCAAAATCTGCACTTGTTTTCCTCTTTTCGGCTGTAGGAGTCTGCTTTCCTGCTGGCTGTTAGCATGAGCAAAGGCTATACCGTACACATTTCACGGTACGGTTTAATAGGAAGGCATAAAACATTGCATTGCATCATAAGCAATTTGTTATGAGGGCTTGATCGCTGATTACACTCGCTGTATATACAGTCTGTGCATACATCATCTGTAACATAACACAGCTATGAGTTTCTGTGTGGGTAAGAGGTCTCCTTCATACATCACAGACTGTCTGCGTGGGTAACATGTGTTTCTCATTGGGTGTCGTTGAGTTTCATTTGCCTATCTGAGCCAGGTTCTCACCTCTAAAGCCTCTGGATTTATGTGCAAAGGGAGATATGAGACAGGTTTGAAAAATAGATTGTTCTAATGTTACAGCTGCAAAGAGAACTGTAATGTGTTTTTTGACCACACACTGCCCTGACCAAGATGATTGATACTTATATTAGCACAGCAATAGTAGCTGAAACATAACAAATGCATAAAATATGTATATAAAAATAATACATACACATTGTTACGTCTTATTTTTCTTCTTCAAATACCTTTTTTAAAGCCTTAAATGTACTATTTTGGCTGTAAAGTGGGACTGGTCAACATATCAAATGCTAAAATAAGAGCTAGTTTGGTCAGCAAATCAAATCCGTATTTTACTGTGTTATAAATCAAGATTATAATTAGTGCTATGCTTAAAAATAAATCTACTTCCTTGAAAACAGTATTTCCTGAATCCTTATAATCTATTTTACGATGATTACTACTGACTACTGAATTCATTAGAAGGTCATAAAGTTGAAAAAAATGTTCATAGACTTCTATACAGTCTGCCTTTTCTTTTGTCTACCAGTTAATTCGCCTCCTATTGTCTATTCAAAAGAAATGTAGGTTTAAGGCTCTCCTGCATTGACTTCACTTTCTGCTTCCAGTTTTTTGGTAAGATTAGTTAACATCCACTTTTACGACACTAACGTGCGATTGATCCCCCCGTATATCTATCTACAAAGCTCACAATAATAAAATCATCCAAAACACAAATCGAATTCAAAGCAGAGTAAAAGATACAAACATGATGGCATACTGTGTGCCATTTCAAAAAACGATCAGCCAATCCAAAGACAAAGACTGAGTTCCCTGGACTAACTCAGTTCAACCTTCAAAGACATCTCAAATCAAGTGCTTTCCTAATAATGTATCTGTCTTTGACGTGCTGAAGTCTCGGGACTTTGGGGAGGGATTGACGTATTTGGCTACAGTTGTAACAACGGCAGGAAAATTCATTTCTGGATTGTCAAAGACATTTGTTCTCCATGGCCTCCCAAGGCGAGAGTACAATCCAAGGTCTCTTTCCCCCCTCTCTTTTCTTCTCTCTGTCCTCACTCTCTTTCCCCCCGCCTTACGATCTCTACTCTTGCCCTTGGCTGACATATCCCCTGGATTTTGTGTGTGTGTGTGTGTTTCTGTGTGAGACATTCCTCAGTAGAGTCCAGGAGCTACGTTCTGTCACACACTTCCTCCCTGAGGCCGAAGCCTTGAAGAGGGAGAAGGAGGAAGAAACAGGGGGGTTGATTTTTTAAATACTTTTTAAAACATGCACACAGGTAAAATCTCATGTATACAACACATAGCAGAAATAGAATTGAAATAGTGTGAGTGGAAGGTCGGAGATGTGATATCATGCACAGTTGGCCGGTTACTCCCTTTATTAGACGGATACATACCAGTGAGGCCCCCCCTGTCATTCTATCCTCTAGGTGTGCATGTATGTGTGTTTTCAACTCGCCTAAAGGCCTAATGTTTGCTTTAAGCGCGCTTCAGTGAGCAGCGAGCCAAAAGGCGCATTTGTTTAACCCCCCAAAGCACTTGCAGACACACAAACAGAGTCTAGTGTTTACATGTAGGAGCTCCTTTTAGTGTTGAAACAAATACATGACAAATCTGTCACTTTGCATTGAATTGTGGCCCAGTTGACAATGCTAATATGATAGCATTCATCACTTCAGTAACTACAGTCTATTCAAAATAGATTTCCCATAAAACAAAAATGGAATTGTCAAAAACATATTTTTAAAGGATGCTGCTTGTTTTTGAAGCATTAAAAGTATGTTTCTCGTCCCAAAAAGTACCTTTAGGAAGGAGACAAGCATGCAGCTTTCCCCAAAAGACTGTTTTTTGGTGCCTTGAGTCAAAACATATTTGTTATGTACTGGTAGTGAGTTGTTGGTGGACATACTCTAGGAGAGAGGTTTGCTAATACAACCCGAACCGTAACCTTAACCTTTCACACAACCTGTTTTGTAAATGGTAACAACTCCAAAATAATCTGTCATCATTAAAGTTACGGGTTGCACCTTTTAAAACACACCAAAAGTTACAAACGCTTCTCAGATTTACTGCTGTGGAGAGTTGCTCATATATGGAAGTCTTTGGGTCTGCAGAGGCTTAAAGATTAGACAATGTCATACAGGAGAGGTTTAGCATTAACTCAGTGAGGTAATCACTTTAAGATCTATAGAGTGGACCACTCAGGGGGTTTCTATGTATGCTCACAGATATGATCCAGGCAACAGCAAACACAAGTGTATTATAGTGCTGTCAGAATCAAGTTTTAATTGACAAAATTATAACAAACATACATTTTATCATTTATACTTGATTAGATATATATAACCTGGAATCTAAAATAACAAATGCTTTGATATTGGATAACCTAATCCTAATGATTAGAACGGGTACAGCAATTTTATGTATGATGTATGTTCTTGGTGTATTATCCTTGAAGGTAAACCTTGTTAACAATAACTGGAAATCAACGCCCCCGTGATCCACCTTGGATTGAAATATGAAATCTGGAGTTACAGGACAACCAATGCTGAGGATAAGTTTGGTAAGGGGAGACTCACTGAAACTCAGAAATGGAGGGTAGACAAAATGCAGAAAAAAAAACTTTTTTTAAGCTTGGTCAAGAAGAGGCAAAACGGAACAGATCTTCCAAATACATGACACAGAAGATGGATACCAGATGCAGACCATAACAACACTTTCCTCTGTAACAACACTTTGCAACAACACAAAATAACACTGAGCATATACTTAATATTTACTGTTGTACTAGTTTCTACTTCATGACTTTTTTTATTACTTTTATAATGATGCTACTTCCATACCTTGGATGTGTACTTATTGCTTTTTAATTAACCTGTGTTTGCCTCTTTTTTTTATATCTTAATCTGCTCTTTTAGTTTGTCTTATCTGCTGTGTCCCCTTCGCTGTAACAATGTACATTTCCCTGCTGTGTGACTCAAAAGATTTCAGATTCTTAAGGACTGCCATTAAATCCTTTGTCCAACGACAAGTGTGCGTCTCTCAGGCCAAAGAGTGACTGACGTGTGCAGTAATTGTGTTCAGGAGTGGGCACCCAGCAGGAAGCCGCAGGCAGCGATGTGGCGACTTCCATCCACTCGAGTTTAACGACCACCCAACCTAATATGGTCACGCACTCAGGAGTTAAACAGCCGGGCTCTCAGAGTGCCTGACAAAGTGCTCAGGTATTCCAGCTATGGAGGCTGAACTGCTGGAGGTCCTCCACAGGTTAGAGGTAGCATGCCGGATGTGATGTGTGTCCTTAGCCTAATTAGGGCAGTTTGAGAGGTATCACCATAGGAGTTGTTTTGTGTGTGTGTGTGTGTGTGTGTGTGTGTGTGTGTGTGTGTGCGTGCGTGCGTGCGTGCGTGTGTGTGTGTGTGTGTGCACGGACAAAATGTGCCTTGAGCCACGAACAGCACATCCACCTAATAGGATTAACATTTAACCAGTGCGCTCACTCTCTGTCACACACCTGTCTAAAAAAACACCACACCAGTGAGTGAGGAAACTGTGTGCATCTGTATGTGTGTGTGTGTGTGTGTGTGTGTGTGTGTGTGTGTGTGTGTGTGTGTGTGTGTGTGTGTGTGTGTGTGTGTGTGTGTGTGTGTGTGTGTGTGTGCGTGTGTGTGTGTGTGTGTGTGTGTGTCGCTGTGGGGGGTGCACTGACTGTTGATTTACTTCATTCAACAATTACCAGTCACAGGTGGCAGGAATTCCAGAAATGAGGAAAGATTGTGTTCCGCCCCGTCCACTCGGAGCATTTCCTCTCATAAAAATACCGGAATTAGTTGCATTAGCTGGCTGAGCCTCTCCTGTGTCACACCATATCTCACACTCGAAGGTCCACGCTTCATTCTGAGTTATGTACTCGTCTCTAACGTGATATATGGTGTGCATGCAGGTAGGGGTGAGGTGCAGTGCTCAGTTACACTTTTGACAGGACGCTGGGCCTTCAGAAATATATTTTCAGGTCAATTGTGTTTAAATGTGGTGAAATATTATTCCCTTTTCTTGTCAGGAGTTAGATAAATAAATCGATGTCACTGTCATGTCTGTACAGTAAATATGACTAAATTAAAATTATAAAAATAGTCAAATTTAAATATATAAAAAAACAATTAAATCAAATAGAAAATGAAAGTTGTAGAATAAATATGTAAATACTTACATTTAAAAAAGTAACATACAGTATATTCCATACGATCAGTGTCGAAATTAGCTTTTAAAATGAACACAAAGAATAGAAAATCTGAAATGCTAATTTCACACCAAATATGAATACATTTACCAAAGGCTTATTTTCTTGAGCTACCTTTGACATGACAATACAAATAAAATAAACAATAAAAACCTTGAAACGTGAAACTTTGACATTTGTTTAAACTAAGGATTGAAACTGTCCTTTAATTGGTCTCTTCAAAAAAATGTGTTCCTTCTCCAAACCAGAATATAAATGTAGTCCCAGTGAAAACTGAACGGGCTAAATGGCTCCAAAATAATGTGAAAAATGGACGCCAGAGTCATGCCTCCCGTAGATGCTTCCAGTAAGTGTAACCGAACCTCTCTTGACTCGAGTGAACTTACGCATCTGATGACAGCTCAGAGATAACAGTGCACCCCCCCCTCCAACCCGACCGACCCCTATTCTGCCTGTGGTAACGACAGAGATGACACAAGCAGATAGACTAACGACAGCGGGGGAAAGACAACATGTTACAGGTAGATAAATGCGATGAGTGACAGTGAGTGAGCGGGACGTCCTGGTAAATACACAAAGAAAGAGTTTGTACTTGTTACAGGCTTTATTTGTTCTTCTGCTTTTAACCCGAGGAGAAAGAAGCTTCCCTCTGAGTTTATTTTGAGTTTAAACAATCAGACGACATTCCTCTTCACTGTCTCCCCGCAGATGATGTTTTGTGGACAATCACAGATTCCCACAGCTTGATTGACAGTTTTCCTTAAGGGCCAAATCTGGAACCACTTACCTCATTCTCACAACGAGGAGAGGAGATTTCTGAGCTGGGTTGTACAGGGTCACAGAAAGAAGGAAAAGTTTTTATTTTGGTGTATATTGGTCGATAATCCCAAAGCTTCTGGTGCCAAATGTCAGGATTCAGAGCACATGGTTTGTGGCTATTTGTAGTTTCGCCAGCTGGTCGTTTTCTCCTCTGTGTGACAGGGTTGAATATCACTTTAATGCATTGGTCACGTTAGAGACACGGTGTGTGGTTATTCTGTGTTTTTAATGAAAGGATATCAACTTTCAGATCAGTCCTGTAATCGTATGCCTGGTTCTGTAGTTTTACGTTTCCTGGTAGTGAGCCATTTGTTGAATTACATTTTTGAAGTGGTCAAGCTGTGGTACTACACTGCCACTGCCTTGACGTCATAGAGGCCCAAACATACTTTTTCCCATTGACTTACAATGGGAAAGAGATGTCTGTAGATCAGCCAATATATGTTTTAGGTAAGCCAACTAGCCAGTATGAACACTTGAAGCCCTCGATTAATTAGATTATAAAAGTTGCATAATGCATTTAAAGCCAAAACAAGAGTTATTTCCCCTCTCTATTTATCTGACAGAGCCGAGACCGAACGTGACTATGGATGTATAAATATTACTGGATACAGCTTCGAATGTGGGGCACTGTTCTTACCTACGACAGTTGCTCAATGGCACATGAAACCAAAAATCGACTGAACAAAAGTACCCAGATCATCTGAAGCCTTGGGCCCATGAAGAATGAGCACTTGAGTTTTCCTTAAGCCCCGCCTCTGATCTGCCAATCTCGGCTCAGTGAAAAGAAAAAGGAGGAATCATAGCTTTCGATTCACTGATTAACAGACGTCTCTTTCCCATTGTAAGTCAATGGAAAATAGTGTTGTGCCAAATGACACGGAGGTTGTAGTACCACCTTTTGGCCAATACAAAAATGTGCTTCAATGGATTCGAGGCGTGGCTTGGGGAGGCATACTCTGTGGGCCAAAGTCCCCAGATGATCAGGGTACTTTTTGAACCTCCAGTCAGTCCATTTTTTGCTACAGGCGCCACTGAGCAACTTTTACATGAATGAACTGGTCTCCGCCTCTAACACTGTATCCAGTTCTCTTTAGAAATCAATGGTTGGACCTTCTTGTCATCTTTTAAACCCAACACCAAACAAACATGTATACACCCTGCCAAATATTAAGTCTCCAACCAGATACTAGGCTGATAGGAAGATAACCTTTAGTCATCCAAGTTGGCGTCACAAAGCACGCAGTCCCACATCAATCTGGATTGTTTTCAAAGCAGTGTTCCAGAAAGAAAAGAGAAGGGGGATTGGAGATAAGAGTCAGGATCGGAGATGTACAACGTGCTGCGCCTGCCTCTGACACTTTCATAATTCGTGCCGTGTTTCCACAAACCGGAGGGTGACAGGAGCAGGATTTACTGACCCAGAGGCCCCTTTTGTGCCCTCCACGCTGCACTGATCCCCGCTTCCTCTCGGGCTGCATGTGTAGGCCTATAGGCTTACCTTTTATACCCCTCTCTCCCTCTCTCTGTGTCTGCTGTAAATAGGCTTAATGTTACAGATGTCTGTGGGCGAGCACAAAGAACCGAGTCGAAGCACAGAGAGCGGCTCTATTCCACAAGCAGGCCCGGAGAACAGGTGGAAAGAGAGCAATCGGGACACAGAAGATGATCGGATTTCACCTTAAAAGTTTAGCAGCGTGTGAGGTGATGCACAGCAGGTGAATTCAGAATAGCTGCTCAGTCAGTGTTACTTTGTTCAACTTGTTTGACACTTCTTTCAGGCCCCTGTGAGATATTTGTGTTAACACTCCCAGGTTTTCAGTGTTTGGTGATCTTGGAAATGAAGCTTGTTCTACTGCTTCACTTAAAGTCCCTTACACACCAAGCCGATTTCGGCCGTCGAAAGATGTCAGGCCGCCGATGAGCGTCGTGTCGCCCTACTCAGATTGGTGTGTCTTGGTGTGTCCTGCACCGCCGTGTCTTTTCGGCCGTGCCGACACCTTCCGTCGGCTAAAGGCCGTCGGCCAAAGAAATCACTCTGATTGGCTGTTCAGCTAGCGAATCAGTGCATGAGAAGCGAAACGGAAGTGATGGACCCAAACAAACTATTAAGAAGGCAAATCTGAGATTTCATTTAACCCCTGCTCTCGACACAGGTTCGGGAAAGCCCCATGAGCTTCTCGCTGTAGAGTGAAAATGGAACGCACACGCTATTTGTTGTTTGTTTAAATCACGCAGTCTGTTCTTCTTCCCTCGGTTATCACGCAGTCTGTCTTCCGGTTGTTGCCTCTTTTGAATGACGAATACACATTACCGCCGCCTGCTGGTAAGGAGAGTTATTGCCACTCACACATGCGCAGTTCGTACGTGCAACTTGGCTGAAGTCTTTGCGGTGTGTTCCATTGCGAAACATGGCCAAGATGCAGGAAACGTGAGGCGACGTGAGGCGACGTTCCGTCGGGAGGTGTTCTTTGGTGTCAGTTTGGTGTACAAGGACCTTAAAGGTCCCCTACTATACTTTTTTTTATCAATATATTATAGGTCTCAGATATATACAAAACATGTCTCTGAAGTGTCTGTCTTGTAATACCTAACAGATCATTGCAGCATCCCATAATCCCCTCTGTTTCAGCCCTGTTTCCAAAGTGCTGATTCTCTGTCTGTTACTTTAGATGAAAATAAGGAGCCCTTCCCCACGCCCCTCTGAGAGAGATTTGGTTAAAAAGAACACAAAGGTGCTCTAGGAAGAGATTCAGGTGATAAGGTGGGCAGGTGTTACCTTGGTTTGTTATTGGCTAATGGTTACACAAGGCAAAACATCGTTATGACATCATAAAGTGGCCAAAATCTGATCAGCTCATTTTCAGACAGGTTTTTATAGAAATGGATCAGGACAAAAATTGAGCGAATCTTTCAGATTCTCTTTCCACAGAGGGGACACATGTTTATGTAGAAAATACATGGAAAAGTGGATTTTGCACAATAGGTCCCCTTTAATGCAGGTTAGCTAAGAGGCTAAATGTAAATCGAAGTTATAAATCAAGCTGTCAGATGCTGTCAGAGCTGCAGCCAACAGGGTGAACGGGGGCGTCCGTGGGTCCCTCGCTGTGTGGGCTGCTGGCTGCTGGCTGGCAGGGACAATAAGCCATACTGTTTGACCCCCGCCCCCCCCCCCCGGTCCCGATGCCAGGCTCACAGACATTCAAACAGCTCCCTTCACTCCCCTGACCCCACCGCTGAGAGTGAAAATGCAAACCGAGCGCAACGCTCCACAAATCAGATTCTGCTGCCTGTCGGAGCTCTTTGTGATTATCCAACTCTGTGGAAGAGAAACAGTTTTGACAACCATGACCTTAAATAGTGTCATGACTTGTTCATTCTGCGCTGGCAGGAGTCACATTTTCATTAAGCTGTGACGCTGGCTTCACAATAGGATATGTGTTTTCTTCTAATTTGGTTCCTCTCATGACTCAAACCATTTTATGATACCACCATTTATTACCTTGTAGAATGTAGCTTCAGGGTTGCACGAAAAAAATTAAGGTCAACCAGACCAAGGAATGTGACAAGGAGTCCATGCAGGAGTTGTGTTTTAAACATTGAAGTAAGGTTAACACAATACAGACAACGAATTAATGTGTAAAATTACAAGAATATGATGGGTAGAAATGGAGGGCTACAAGTAGCAATTTTATAGACTGGAAGATTAAAAAATTACAGTAACTGCTGTTTATTGTGACCATGAAGGGTATATGGTTGTTCTAAATCAGTGGTTCTTCTTCTCGAGATTTTGGGAGCGTACAAAAAATACTTCAACTAGCATTAGCCATAAACAATGGAAAAGAGCCAGAAAAACAAGCTAAATCATGTAATAAGTTCAACTTTTTTTAACAATACTTTATTAAGAAAGAAAGAAAACTTAGTTGTACATTGCACATAAATACAAAGGTAGTATACAAGGCCGTGTCTCCCTTGCTAAGAAAGAATTTAAACAATTTTGAGCTAGCCAAGTCATTTCAAATACACTGACAAAACACTTAGTTATGAAACAGACTCTACCAACAGTGACGTAGACCTATTGTGAACGGGCCAAAGTCTTTAACTGACACACTGGTCAATGAAGCCAATTCTATAACACATAGGTTTGAGCAAGCTCTCTGATTGGTCAATAGGCGTGTTTGATTCCACGATCAAACAACGATCAAACAGAACGTGCCTAATCACAAAGTGGGGATAAGTATAGGCGTACGGACTGCCGCAGTACTGTCGTACCAATAATGACGTTCAAGAACGACCTCTCGTTTGCTTAATTGCTTAATTCCAATAGGACTGTTGAGACTGAGGTTGCTTTGCAGTGCATCGGATTTAGGAGCATATCAATAAAGCACATAGTTGATAGCATCAGAATTCAAGAAATCACTTTCCATGTGATTTGTGTAGTTGCCATTCTTGTAAAAAAAACAGGTCTTAGTCACTTATGTGCTGAAAAACAATCAGGTTTAGCCATTTTTCCTGCAGTGTGAATGTAGCCTGAAGGAAGCCGCTTCTGGATTTCTGCAATACTGGACATACTTGGTTTCATATATCGGGCGTATGGCATACTGTACAGTAAATAAAACCTCCACGCACCATAACAAAATGCCAGTTTTACTTTTCAGGACGTGTGGTATGTGAGCATCTGACATACATAAGCATGATGTAATAGTTAATCTAGAAATCTTTAATGTGTCTGTGACTAAGGGTTACAGTCCATACAGTCAATTATTTGCAAAAAAAACCTGAATCATGTATTTATTTAAAAATATCTGAACCCAGAAGACAATATATTACATAGTTGCTGCTGTACTCATATGAGCACTCAGTAAGTAGTTTACAATGACCTCATCATGCTTTAAAGGTATTTCTAACACACAGATTCTAATGGAAAACTATTAAAAACACATCACGTGGATTTGATAGCCTCAAAAGCAAATCCATATAGTCATGTTGTTGATGTATGCTGTGTGTCTGTAAGTGAGAAGGAGAAGTGTGTGTAGAGGAGGGAGAGGGAAAGGGGGAGGGGGGGTTCAGGTTTGAGCCAATAGGCGCAGAGCACAGCTAATGTCATTTCTCAACGCTTTAACTTTGTGCCAGAGCTGCGCAGCGCTCAACCCTGGCTGAGCGTCCTCCTCTCTGCCTCTCTTTGCACGATCATGCACTGAAAGACTTCATCCTTTGAGCTGATTTAGGACTCCCAACGGCACTCAATTGTGTTATTTGGTTGCAGTCAGCCCGGATGTCTCCAGATTCGTGATTTCATTCTGATAAACGGAATATCCAAACCCGAGCCCGGACCAAGTTGTTGCCTCTGAGGTGAGTTTTGTCTCAGAACAATTCTTGTAACCCTACTTTTTCCTTAATGTTGCACCATGGTTTCATGAGAGTTTTCAATAGACTTGTGATGAAAAACAAATGTGCATGCTTGGAAATCATCATGTACCAGCCAGATTTAGGGATGGAAATGATTTTCCTCTCCATTACTTCATGGCCAGACGCACAGCAGAAAATAGTTAGTTGAGGCTCGGGGACATATTTTACCTCAAGAAAGAGAGAAAAAGTGAAACTGTGGCAGATTCCGGGGTGGGGGGTTTGGGGCTTTAGCTTGGAGAGTGTGTGTGCCTAAAGACGCACTTAATGGTGGGTTGCATTTTGGTTTCCAGATGTGTGGACTCAGCTGTTGCTTGTCACTCAGGTGGTCCCACTCTGTCTGTCAGTATACTCTTTTTCCTGTCTTCACGAGCTCACTCAGTCTTTTTCATGGAGCGTTTAGTATCACAACAGTGTTGACAAAAACAGCCCAAAATCCTCAAAAAGAGTAGAGCAAATACAGCCAAACAATACAATTGATCAAGGAAGACCTTTTGATCATGCTTAAATCTACTTTTAAAACAGGTATACAACTTTGGAGTGTTATATAGTCTCTTTTAGCACAATTACTTTTTTGGGCATTTATTTCCAGTAATCTTAGTATAAGATACTGGTTGTTGTCTTAAAATGAATAGAAAAGTATTTAAAAAAAAACCTTTACGGGGACTTCAGATCCTATATGATGTGTGCAGCGCTGGCTGATCTGTTTTGAAGCCAGTGGTGGCACCTAGTGGTGGGAGAAGTTTGTAAAGATGCTGCAGAAAGAGATGCAGGCTACTGAATCTATCAAACTTGAAAAAAGCTTGTTTCGTAAAATGAGTCCGATCTGATCTGAAAAGTCATACTTATCAATACTTTAAGTCCTGTGGGGTTTCCATGCCTTGCAGGCTTGGTGGCTGTTATTGAATGAGGCTGTGTGGTTAACTGATCCAGGATGAGAGAGCCGCTGAGTATCAGGTGACTGAGGTGTATTCCCCCTCTGTGGGAGGCCAGTCAGCCAGACTATGCAACACTTCGCTGGGGGTACACACTCTGCAAAGCCTTTGTTAATGAGTATGTATCTGTGTGTGTCCTCGTCTGTGTGTGGTACTGGGAGC
This sequence comes from Notothenia rossii, assembly GCF_949606895.1. NCBI lineage: Eukaryota > Metazoa > Chordata > Actinopteri > Perciformes > Nototheniidae > Notothenia > Notothenia rossii. Next base: position 58,679,807 of record NC_136908.1, on the reverse strand, counting down.
AAGTGCTCGTGGATCTATTACTTTGTATGCTTGTGCGCGCATGCATGCCTGTGTGTTTCTTCTGACAGAGAGATGTGTGTGTTTGGACCAAGGAGTTAAGCTGCTGTTAATTGGTCAGCCATTCGAAGCACAGGGGAGAGTCAAACCAGGCAGGAGCTGAGTTGATCGACGTGCTTGGCTCGACTAATGCCTGATGACGTACAATTGATTCCAGGCTTTTAATGGATGCTGAACAGGGTCTTTTGTTTTTTCATATAGTCTTATGCTATCAGGGTTGGCAGTGGTGCTCCCGTAAAGCTCAGTACCGGAACTTCTCTGTTACCTGCAATTATCATCAGGTCTAGCATTCCACTCAATCAGTGTAAGGCTTTCACATCCTGGTGGCTGATTATGCTTGATTAGCCTATTTAGATGTTGCAAATAATGCAAACTCATTTTAATTTCAGATTTTCCGGAGGTAAAACATTTTTTTTTTTTGTATTTGTCCTCCCTTTTAATTTATATTAATGTGTTTTTTACCCATTAGAAAATAAGCTGCTTGTTCAGGAGCAGGATACATTTTTGCTACCATCTAAAAAGTATGGAAGAATAGTGTATAGAAATATTTAGCTTAGCCTAAATACTGGAGATAGGGGGGACAGCAAGCAAGGCTATGTTTAATGGTTACAAAGCCCAGTGATTAACGTTTTATACCTGATTTATTTAATCTATACAACTCTGAACGCTCGTTGTCGCTATCACCCGCCACAGTCTCACGGCATTTCGTGTTACAGTCACGAAATGAATCTATTGATTCGTGTTCATTAACACGATTTCGCCATTTTTTTTTCATGTCACACAGAACGATAAGCAGCGTAAATAATAACAAATTAGAAGGAAAAACTGATTTCAGCATTCTCACACAGAGCGATTTTAGAAGCAATGTATTTCTATTGGTATATGTTTCGTGCCTGCACCAAATAATAAAAAATTAGAAGGAAAAAAAGATGACAAAAAATACAGATGTCAGTATTCTGAGGCTCTGAGCCCCATTTATTTTCCTCGCGGACGGCAAAAAAACTCCGACATTATACAATTTAAAATAAAAGGGAAAGGGTTAGGCTTAGGGTAAGATATTGAGTAAGAAAATGTGTTTATGAACCACACAGCTTCTGGTATTCCAAGACCCGACCGGACAAAAAGACGTGGTGGAGGGAGGCACGAAACATACTACCAATAGAAATACATTGCTTTTAAAATCGTTCTGTGTGACACAAAAGAAATGCGAAAATCGTGTTGGTGAACACGAATCAATAGATTAAATTAATTTTGTGACTATAACACGATGCCATGAGACTGGGTTGTAGGCCTATCACCTTAGCAAGGCAACCAACAGAGACCTTATGCCCATAATATCATTCATAAACCTAACTGTCGTTTTATTACTTTGACTTAAATTTGTACCAAAGAACAATATATAACTTGTCAGTGAGCAAGCTTCAGAGGTGCTGGTAGATGTTGTTAACTTTGTATTAAGCCTGGCTAGCTAAATTAAGCTAAGCTAGCTGCTGGCTGTAGCTTCATCTTTAACGGAAATACAGGAGAATGGTATCAATTTTCTTGTCTAACTCTTGTCAAAAAATTGTACTTCCCATGAGTCAACACAATGAGGGGTGTTTGTGCTTTTCCTTGTGAAGTTTGGTGGAAGATTTCTAGCTAGCTTCACATGAGAGTCAGGGTTGAAAAGGTTGATTTTGTTTAAAAATGTCAAAGGGATGAAAATGTGTTGGTTAACAAGGATGTGATTCAGCGCAGGATGTGAAGCTGTTCTTGAAGTGATGACCTTTGAGGTGTTAAAGGAAGACAGAGAATGACTGGAGATGTATCATCATTAAGTCTAGCAATGGCACATAGCGTTGGTTATTTTTTTAGCCCCTTTTTTTGTTTATAGACTCTTTTCCAAACCGACAGACTCATTTTTCAGAGTGTCTTTTGATTAGAGTTTTCATCCTACAGTTCGTCCTCTTCTCATATGCAACCCAGATTCTCATTCTCCATTAGGGGTTGAGTGCCAGAGAGGAAATCCAGCCTGGAGATTGTTTTGATATTGTTGGACAGTGTCCTGGAAAACCTTTTTACTCAGCGACCAAGTGTTTAGAGCCATGGCTTCTCGGCTGAAACACCTCATCTGATCTCAGCAGTGTAGCTGTTCGACGAGCTCAAGATGTGCCATGTTTCGGGTAGCCATTGTTGTTTGAAGCTATACATATCCAATATTTAAATGAAGATGCTGCCATAAAAACAACATGGAGATAATAAACACATTTGTAAAAGATAGTGGTTACTTAACATGTTGCAGTTTGCTCACAAGCAATATTGAACATTTTTAGAGCAGTTTCTCACATTTAATTCATAATATTATACACACACACACACACACACTAATTATGTATTCATTTAGTCTGGCTTGCTCCTGGTGGACTCGGTTCACGGGGGTCATTCAGCATTCACAGATATCTTGTGTCCCAGATTCTGAGCACAGATTGGCATTAGATTAAATAAATGAAAACCAATGAGAGACATAAGCGTGAATGTGAAGTGTCTGTGTTTGCATGTGTGTGTCTATAAGAAAAATACAGAGACTTCCATATATTAGTAAGTCAACACTGTTTTATCTGTGCACCTCTGTCAGCCTAATACCTCAGACCTACTTGTGTACACACAGGCAAGTTTGTGCTGTCATACTGGAATTAATCGAGTGTGGGGTTATGTAAATCATTCCAAACCTCAGAATACACACACACACACACACACACACACACACACACACACACACACACACACACACACACACACACACACACACACACACACACACACACACACACACACACACACACTTTCCAAGCAACTGAACGGGTGAAACAGAACAGTGAACAGTGGAAAACCGTCACTTCTTGGAAGAACGGAGATTAAACAAGTCTCAAATTGATATTCTGAATGTTGCATGGGAACCAATTGCATACAAATAGTGCTGGAAAAAATGTCAAACATTCCCCCTGTGACGTAAGTTTTTTTTTATGTTCTGCTTTGGTCACATTTTGTAGACTAAACCCTGAATCAAGACATCAGTTGAAAATGTAATCGAGGTTTCTTTCAGACTGTTTTAAGGAAAGACTGCACTATAAATGGTGAAAAAGAAGCTAATCTTGTGTTTATATACTGGCCTACAGTAGCCATAAACCATGGCTATGCTGAAAGAGGTGAGTGCTGCGGTGTGTAAGTGTGTGTGCGGGGTTGAGACGGCAGGCCTTGATCCTGGAACACTAATCGAGATCCTTGTGCTCATTGAGTGGTTTCAGACCAAACCCTCCAGGCCGCATTGGCTCCACAAGCCTGGTATTATGGTCAGCTTGTGGGGAGCAAATGTAATCTAAGGCTTAGAGGAATATCAGACTGTGAGTAATGGATTCTGAGAGGGAGGTGCACTGTGTTAAAACTTGAAATAAAGTTGCCCGCAGCACTTGCTAAGCAACACTGAGGTGCTGTTGAGCGTTCTTGACTGCGAGTGAGAGTCGATTTGGCACCAGCTTAATTACCCATACACACAGCTCTATTTGATGATTAAAGCCACTCACACACACAGATACACACACCTGCCCAGACACTGCCAGTCGCCAGTCCCAGCGGTTAGGGAGACATTAAAGGTGATGATTATTAGATGATAATAATTAAAAGGCTTTAAAGCTCAAGTAAAAGGAAAACAGTACAGATAGAAGCACAGTCTCGTATAGGAAGACAAGATTGCGGCGTAACAACCACGTAATTATTCCTCAAATGACCACCCTGAGGCAGAACACAAATGATAGCTTCCAGTTTTGTTTTTGATTGGGAAAAACATAAAAGGTCTCCATAACAGATTCTGGTGTGTTGGGTGCTACTCAAAATGTCACTGTTGTGATGTGAAAACCTCCTCATTCCAATTTTAAAGATCACGTTACACAGTTTGATGTTCTTATTTCCAGCTCAGAGGAAGGGCCACCCGTTCTAAATCCATGGGATAATGTCAGAAATGCAGCGCCGCAGAACCAAAAACAATCCCGCTGTTGTTAGTGCAAAGCTGACATTCAGAGATAAATGGTTTACATATAACAATTGTGTCGTGAGCCAAGTCTGTGTGATTTAAAAACGTGGTGTTGTTCCATCAAGAGAGTTTAACTTGCAACTGTTTGTATATTGTGAAAAATGTCCTTAAATACTTTTTGTTTAATTCAAAAAGCGTATTAAAGACGAGTTTGGGATCTGACCAAAGGTGAATTTTCTTTTTAAGTAAAGTTTACGTTTCTGACTCTAATCTCAGAAATAGAAAAATATGTTTTTTTACAAATATTTAATATCAAAGTTTTGCCTTTTTTTCCCCTTAGAATTCTGACTTTAATCTCAACACAAGATTTTATTTTACTTTCGATCAGCTCTCAAAAGCTTTTTTACATCTGGCCCTAATCCTCTTCTGTATTATTGAGCAAAACAAAGCAACAGCTGAAAGGACAGACCCAAACAACATAACTATAATTTTATTTCTTTACACGATTCCTGGATTAAAGTTTGGGTGCAGGCGTCAAGAAAACACTTCCCTCTTTAAATGGGTTTCATGTGTTGGACGTGTTCAGATAAGCTCCAGAGCTGAGTGTCTTTATATCAGGTTTAATCAGGGACAGTCTGCTCCTTTCTTCCTCTCACCATCTCACCTCTCCAATATGCATAAAGCTTCAGATGTTCTCATAAATACAACTCTGTTTTTTAAATGCCTAATCATTGTCAGTTAACTTCAATACACAGAAGCAGATGAGGTATGAGGAGTAGTTTTATGGTACAGGAAGACATCCAGTTAGTTGACATTTACAGGGATGTGTTGGGTGGTCTCTGCTGAAGTCTCCGGGGACCCTCCCTATCAGTCACTGGTTTTCCATCTTGCCTCACAACATCTCCCAAAGGAAAACCAGCATCTCAATTAACCCAAAGGGGAAATGGCTTAATCCAATCTGATGCCACTCCGAGTCAGGAAATGGCCTTTTTTGATAAATACTGTGTAAGTGAGGGCGGGGGAAATTACCGGATTTTCACAAAATTTACCAAAAAGCCGCACATTTTCTGACTCCTGCTTTACGAAGGGAATAATCTGAGGTGTTTTGGTCAATCCAAAGTACAACATTAGAACAATTTGAAAATCTCTTCATTTGAGAGGCTAACATTTTTGAATGATTAAGTCTATAAGATGTCAGAAAATACAAAACATGTCCATTCCAGTTTCACAAAGTCTTGAAATGTATTGTTTTGTAAGTCTGTAATTTATGCAGAAAAAACTTCTAAATCCTTTAATTCAAGAGACTGAAAACAGCATCTTCTGCTAAATGTATGAAAGGAAAATTACTGAAATTATTTTATTCATTATTCAAATTAAAACAAATTGTGCATTTCTTAATAGTGTAAACAACTCAATTGGATGCACTTCTTTATAAGACATACACTTTGTGGTTATATAACCTCTCCTCCCATTAACAAGCCCTCAAACTGCCTTTTGGCTCTGTGGCAAGGCATCAAACAGGCGTGTATCCTTCAGTTGGGACAATTTAATCTCAAGAGCGGGCGAGTGTAACAGATATTTACCCGCTGTGGTTAGCTGATGAAAGCTCGGGGCTTTCCGAGTGCTCGTCGCACAAACCAATACAAACAGTGATTTGACAGTCGTCTGGGTTCTTACTTCCATTTTTCTTTAATGCCTGTGAAAGGGAGCTTAAATTGCCACTTGCATTAATGAGGCAGTAAATAAACGTCTATTGTGTTTACACTAATGACCTCAAAAACCAGACAGTAAACTGGGGGGGGCTAAGGCGCTCATTATCTATAAGCAGCCACCCGTGAAATCCAACATGTGAGGGCTTGTTTATGTGTGTGTCCATTTGCTTGTTTCCATCATATGTTTTTATTTATTCCATTCTTTACACATGTCTCTAATAGTGTGTGAATGAGTTTGAGAGCATGTTCCCTCCAGAGGAAGCTCTCAAGAATCCCCCTCAGGGTCTTTCCGACATCTGGTTGTGGATGGACAGCTTATATCTCCGAGTTATACGTCCAGTTAAGCCCCTGGGAGCCTCCGCCGTGCACATCATTACATCCCTCCTCCGGCTTTGCTTGGAAATTTGCTAAAACCCTATCGTTTGGTTTAGAGGGGTACAAATATGCTGTATATCCTTTTATACTACTTCCTCCCTGCTCTGTCTCCCATCTGTTGCAGATTAGTCTTCAGCGTGTGTTTAGAGAGCAGAGCCGGTCGCCGAGCGGGACAGATAGTAAACCCAGGAGGTTTTAGTCAGAACTGTCAGGTAGGTCTGAATTAACAGAGAGGCCAACTGAGGATATGGCTGGCTGGGAGGAAAGGGGGGGGGGGGATCTGAGGAGAGGGAGATGGCGACCAACTCCAAAATTAAACAGCGAGCCCACCAAACAGTTTCAATGTTTACCAATGAACCTCAGGCCCGTTACTCGAGGGTCGGTGTGGAATGCCAACAGCGGCCGGTTGGTTAAATTCAACCACAGTCCCTGGGAGAGAGGAGAGGCAAACACCCCCTTTCCCTGTGATAGTGAGTTCATTTAAAGGGGCCCTATTCTGCTCATTTTCAGGTTCATATTTAAATTTAGTGTCTCTACTGTGACATGTTTCGATGCTTTAATGTTCAAAAAATCCTTTATTTTTCTCATACTGCCTTTTCACCCTCTGTCTGAAACCAGAGCCCAGTCTGCTCTGATTGGTTAGCTGGCCTGCTCTGTTGTGATTGGTGAACCGCTTCGAGATGTGTCAGAAAGGTCACCTACAGTGTTTGATTGCTAGCCAATAGAAGTGTTACTTAGTGATGTCACAATGCTACGGAAGTAAGGAGTCCAATGGAGGTGGGAAATGTGTAGGTGAGACATTTGGGATTTTAGTCTTTGAAGACCATTGAAATGCACAGAAACCTATATAACACACAACAGTAAAGGGGAAACCACAAAAAGTATAATAGGGCCTCTTTAAGCTTAAAGCCTCGTTCATATAACACGTACCCTCGATATCTGTCGCCTTCGTGGCATCTGAACCCGCCCCCAAAATATAACCGTGCTGAGCTAAGCTGATATCAGCTGATTTGTTATCTGTTTTCTTTTCTGTCTCTGGCTCACTAACCCACAGAAAGCTAGACAAGAAGCACCAAGGGAATCCGCTATTCCAACTACAGGCTATATGGTTTCACACACACACCCTTCTCAGACACTTTGCTGCCTGGAGAACAGTCCCAGAGTGCGAAGAAGTGCCCGAGGCCGCGAACTTGGTCAAACCTGCCGTTCCCAGCTCTTGTTGTCTTTCTAGTGCTAGGTTATGGGAAAGTGAGGGTTATGGTTGTGTAATAGAATATGTGTGTGTGTGTGTGTGTGTGTGTGTGTGTGTGTGTGTGTGTGTGTGTGTGTGTGTGTGTGTGTGTGTGTGTGTGTGTGTGTGTGTGTGTGTGTGTGTGTGTGTGTGTGTGTGTGTGTGTGTGTGTGTGTGTGTGTGTGTGTGTGTGTGTGTGTGTGTGTGTGTGTGTGTGTGTGTGTGTGTGTGTGTGTGTGTGTTCCGCTTGACTGATGTGCCATCCCTTCAGGGTCCTGTCATTAAGCCTCTGTGTAAACAACCCAAATACCCGGCCTACGTATATCTCTTATGCAAAATGTGAATGTGGGATACACACGCACACATACACACACACACACACACACTTTCCCACACTGATGCAACTCTGACACTTTTGTTGCATGATATTTCATCAGATGTAGCTGTTTTCTCTCATTTGTTTTTTGCAACGCCTCCTTCTAGTTTGATTGGCACAACTCATTAAAGGTCCTGATTTATCTGTTGCGTTTGGCTGAAGCACGACAAACCGTAAACCAGTCAGATGGATTGATAGATGACTCCATTTAACAGCAATAATAACGCGGCATATTTGATTGTACAGTCAAAGTATAACCCAAACCTAAACATATGAAAAAGTATGTTGTGCAGCTAAACTCTTTCACTTTGATTTCCCTGTGAACAAGAACGAGAGAGACTGGTTTCTTACATCTGTGGCGTAATAACGGTCTGTTCTGGACTTTTTCTTTAACGAACACCTGGAATACATCACTGTTCATCTTTTATTGAATTTATTAAAGCTAGACCTTACATCCGTGATCCAATCATGAACCATTGAAGTGAAGCAAAGCAGCAGTGGATTGTGCATTTTTCCTGTCAACAAGCTCAAGAAAATCTGGTTTTGGACATTTTATTTTTTCTATCATCAGTCCATCACCATCTCTCTCTGTTCCAGTTATTAATATCTGTCTGTTCTTTCTCTTCTGCACGTTGTATGTGATCAGAGCAGTCTGGGTTTTTATTAAGACTCTTCAAACACACTCACACAAGCGTACACACACACACACACACACACACACACACACACACACACACACACACACACACACACACACACACACACACACACACACACACACGAATGCACAATCCTGAGGAAGGAATGCATCACTTAACAATATCGAATTAGTGTTTGGTGGGATGCATGAGACATTGCAGATATATAACCCTTTTTTTTAACTCTCACACACACACACACACACACACACACACACACACACACACTGTTAGCTGGGAAAGATGTTGTTGAGTAGAAACTCTATTCATCATGTGTTGCAAAATCTGACTTAAAAAAATCAGGAATTCTCAATGTCTCAATTCCTCTAATGTGCTGGACCAAAACATTAACTTATTAGGAAGAACTGTAGGACACTGATTATTGAGCCCAAGGTGTACCAACTATGTAGAGCAGCTGGGCACTAATCCACAATGCAGTATACATTTATTTGAAAGAACACAACCAGCTATTTTTAAGACCAACCCATTTTAAGACCAGAATTAACGTTATTTTGAAAAACAGATTATTTCTTCATCTACTATGAGTTGTTTTTCCAAAGTGGATATATTACCCTGATGCAACAGTTTGAATGCAAGAGGATACTTTGGTTTGGCAAAGTATCGTAGCCTACAGGGACCATCTAGGACTTGCATGCAGTCAGATTCAGGTAATAACTCGTATTAAGCGACCCTGCCAGATCGTGAAAACTAATGATAATATTCAATAAGTTACGTCTAGACATGAACTGTTGAAGCCTCCTTACTGTGTTTGAAAACCCTAAGCTCTAAAATGACATAATTCCTCAACATACTCTAATCAGCTTGTGCGTAGTGAAGGGCTTTACAGAAAATCCACTTAAACGACAGTATAATAGGCTACATATGCAGCAACAAAGGCAGATCTTTAAATATATCTTTAAATATAAATGACAGATACACATGTAAGGCTTAATGGTAGCAGCATTCAAACCGCAATTATTTTTCATTTGCAATGATTTCTCCAAATTGATATACGTAATATTTGGAAGAGAATAAAAGGAACATGCAATAACAGCTGTTGGATGTACGCTGCTGACAAGTGAGCGCTAGTTTTCAACCCCGAAGCAAATAGCTTATTGGATATTGTGACATATCACAAAGACTGAGTGCAAATGCAAAGTCCGTATGTCTTTCTAGTCAAGGAGTACACTTTTCAGTTAAGGAAGGTGAAAGTAGAATCTGAACATGTGTTGTGTTTGGTAGTATCTTGAGCTAATTTTGGTCAAAAGGCTATACGGCTCTATGAAGCTGTACTTCTGTGGGGCTTCGAACTACATGTTAACATTATCTGACTAACATGGTTACAATGAGAGAGGCTGTCATGTTAATGTTAAGCAGTCATGATACATTTTTTATTATGTTCCTAATACTAATTTGCGATTTAAATGGCTAACATCTGCTAATTATCACAAAACACAACGTGCAGTTGGGGCTGAAGGGCATGGCATTAGTTGGCCCTACATCATAAGTTATAATGGTCAAAATCCAAAGTATTGGACAAATTAAAATGTTGACTTGATGATTTTGCTAGCTGGAAAACTAAACTACCACCAAAGTCATTAGAAGTCATCCTCTGGGGAAAATAGGTCTGTCAATATTTGAATGTTGGCCAAAGTTGTGGATGGACACATCAACCCACATTGATATTTCCAATAGGTTAACTTAAAAAATGGAACGCCCACTCTGAACTTTACTCATAAAAGGTTTAAGTAGAGGTCTGAACGAGTAGAATCTTAGCGGAAGCATCCCAAACCAATCACTACCTCAGCTACCATCACAGGTACTTGACCATTTCCTGCATTTTACTGCCATTTTATTGCTGCTCCCATTGTCCCGGAGGTGAGCAGGTAACACCCTGCAGTGGTTAACAAATCTCAGCCGAGGGTTTTATGACTAGAAACTGAAATCACACTCGGTCTGGGAGTGTCAAAGGGATACTAACAATGAACTGTCGAGACCACCGAGCTGCACTTCCAACAACCTGATATGCAGCGAGTCGAGCTGGTGGGTCTTGTTAGCAAAGGCTAAAGATCCGCTTCCTGGTGTGAAAGGCTGCTGAGAGGTGTCTGTCGGCATCAATGGGGCTGAATGAGGCTTCATAATGGATGTGAATTGAGACGGAGGTTCTTTTTGTGACGCAGATATGTGTGTGAACTGGTTTGTCAGCTGTTGACCTCTGAAAGTAGGACACTGCTGATTACAATCAGAAAAAAAATACGGTCAGGATACTCAAGTCTTTCATTGCTACTTTTAGAAAGATATGTCTTTTGGGTAGAGGTATAAACAAGAACAATTTAGTGTTAATGACGTAGGGCCAAACAACGGACTTTTAATATCTAGTTTAAAATTCCCCAATTGTGATTTTGTCAGGGCTTGTCAGCTTTGGTTCAGTGATAGTGCTTGTTTTGTTAGGAACTTATTCAAGATCTTTTTGCAACTCAAACAAGGAGCAGACAAAGGTGTGCACCATGCCCAATTGTTATGGTTCATTGGGTTTCTTCCCTTTGTATGATGGTAGGCTTTGTGCCCTGCCTTTGAGAAGAGCTATAAACATGTTTACCTTTTTGTTTTTACAACTTCACGTACAAACTAGTTTCTTTCAAACATACACTCCCTTTTTTAAGATGGTGAGACCAAAAACACGTCATCTTTTCGTAGACATTATATTAAATTGCAGATCGTTTATATCTCCACAATGACCTCCACCACACCCTTACGTTTACCAGAATGAAAGCATATTTGAACCGGATGATTGTATTGTCCTGCAAGACTTTCAAAGCCTATGATTTAACCCTTTGTAGGAGAGCTATATTTAATTTGCACTTGACTAACTTTAACATCAAGAATGGTCTCTAGGTTTCATGACGACCTGTCTTGCAACAAGTTGAGACATGTCACTGTCCTTGCTTATATCTGTTTCGAACGACCAAAGGGCGATGTCACTCCTGATATTTGCATTCTAAGGGTTTCAGTTAAACGGCCTCTCGCCTCCTTGGGATGGAGCATAGTAGTGGTTGTAGAGTCCAGGTGTGAATGACTGCTATACATTGAAATGAAGAAAAGAGCTGATTAGCACAATAAAAGGTGGAGAAAAAGCCAAATTACCAGTTAAACTATGTTCGATAGAATAAGTGAGTAAGTGTGATGGGTTTGTGTGTAAGAGTGTGTTGTCCAGACATGGTGTTGAATTTAAAGTATAGAAAAAGCCCCTAGATCTTTTCTGAACCATCGTCCAGAGCCTATGCCAAAAAAATAACACTGTCCAAAACGTTTCTGCCCAAATTACTTTACTGGGCTAAAGATAACTATTTTTTGCAGATAATGGACTTTTAAATAATACTGGATAACAGCCCAAAATTCCTCCATCAGATTATTTCTCATTAAATGTCAGTCATTGTTCATTTTCTTAGAATTGTTAGGGGCTGGTATAGAATTGGGTTTAAAACTTGCCATTTTACTACATTTCAAAAGCCACATTTTAAGCAGCTATTTGTGAAACTGTGCAATTGTGCACATTTACCATGTTACTATACCATCAATTTGTATTTATAAGCGCCCGTGTCAAAGGTCACTGTATAAACCCCCAATTTGTTACTTCCTGCTCATAAGCCTCGGACATGTGAATAAGGCGGGAGTATCATCCATTCAGCACATGTCCACGGAGTCCTGATACATTACGCCATTGCCTGAAAAAGACCCATTACTTTGAGTAAAAAAAACCAATTTATAATGCAAAGGAAGAACAGAAGATGGATGTCTGCAGTTAGGTTGTGATCCTACACATTTTAAAGCCAAAGAATCCAACAACAAAAAGTAAACGTCAAAGACCTCCTTGTTGACTTTTAAGGACACCTTCCACATCAACTAAAATCTAATCTTAAAGAACGTTCTGATTGTTTCTGAACTGGTGCACCCCGATCTTTTTCCAGAGGAAGCAAAGGAGACAGCAAGGTCAACTGTCCTCTTGTCTTTTCCAAAGGACAAGGGGTCTTTGGCCACAAGTCCAGGCCCAGTCTGGAGGGCTGATATCTGCCTATTGTGTTGGATAAAGCCACTCATCCTCTGACCTGTCCTCCATTCACACCCGAGCATTTCTCACCCACTCATTGTCTCTTCCCGTTATCTGAATTAAGTGCTTGTCGGTCACAGAAATAGAGCTTTTTTTCCGCTCAACCCTATGATTTTGAGAGCTTTTGCAAATCGAGATAAAAATCTTGATGCACATCTCTTAGAGGGTTGAACACAAAGTGGGTTTTACAGAGTGCAGCCAAGACCCGTGGAAAACTTGAGAGCTTTTGTGAAAGGTTTACCCTCAGACTGGACTGCCAAGCTTCTCTCTCTTAATTCCAAATGTGTGTTGTTGGCATAACAGGAAAGATGGCCGTCTTGGCAAAAGCTTGACAACTCCATCTCTATGCACACAGAGAATCTCTCGCTCTTCTAAGCTAGTAAGCTAGCGGAGCCATTTCTCATTTGTAACAGGTATTTTGGCATGTGACAAACAGCTCCGTTGCCCCGTCTGCAAGTCACTCTTTGTGAGGTTGTCAAGGGAGAGGGTGCCTTTGTCTGCCGGACAATTGAGTAAACTCATTTGTCATTTTAGGCTCTTTAAATGAAGCCCTTGCTGCTTTTCAGCCTTCCACAATGACGGATGGTGCAGAGCTTGTCCAAAGAAATGACAACAAACTTCCCCAGGCTTATTCAGTCAATTGCTTGTGTTTGTGTCTCCTGGTTTTCTGCACTGTTTTTGTGCAACGTATCCCCTCTTTGAACTTATTAAGCACCTTTTCTTCATGGTGGATATCACATTTTGACAACTCTTAACTTCTAGTTCTGCCGGATAGTCAGGCGTTTCCTGACGTGAAGCGCTCTTCCACAATAACGTCTTTGTGATTGGCGGAAGTGAGAGATGATGACAGGGGACCCCCCTCCACTATCTCATTCACATCTCTAAAATAGGAAGGGGTGGTGGTACCAGTGATGAGGTGAGGTTGAAAGACCCCCTGTGTGAGAAGTTCCTAAAAGGGATGAGATTGACTTGGGAGGAAGCACAGTCAATATTTAACCAACAAACTTTAATTTTGGAAAGGACGTCATTTGCTTCTTTAAATTACGCCATACCTTTAAACCACGTTGGCCAACAATATCTACTTAATTCAATGGATATGGAAATCTAATACCTTCTGTGTCCACATTTATGTGAAAGAGGTCAGTTGCAGTTATACCCATTCATATAATTATCTTTTATACTGAAATTATAGCATATTTTGATTATTGCCATCTTTGACCCCAGCAAAAAGCCTTTTGGGCAAAAAGCCAGCACCAAACAATAGAAAAGCCATATTAACAATTTGCAAAAACAACAGTTATCACCTGTTTAAGTGAACTGATCTCATTTAAGTACCATAAATTGCCTCAGCATTGTTTCAATAAAAAAGTATTTGAGATCAAACCCTTTAATTTCATTGTCACAACAGAGCAGCTGGCCCACTTCCATTAACCACCCTGTGATCTAATCAGCAGCTAAGTAGAAATAAATGTGACATTATTAGAGCAAATGAAATGGGATGCATGAGACTTAATGACCCCAGGAACCATTTAATGACAGCGTGCAGTCACTCGCATTGTAAATAGAAATGTTGTTGGAAATCAAAGAGAAGTGATATTTTTTTTAAAAACTGCAAAATTAAAATCAATTGCATTTGGAGGATTTTTTAATCTTTTAAACTTTATCAAAAATGAAGGCAACCCCTTATTTGTGTGCATGTAACCCGCTGAGTTTGAGTTGGACACTTGTCTGGCTTGTGGAACAAAAAAAAAGTTTGAGTGTGAGAGCCGAGTGGACATGTCATCTGGCTCTCAGGAATCCTGCAGCCGAGGTGGGGGGCTGGGTGGAGGGGCTCGATGTCACTCTGCTGGAGGAAGGGGGTGTGGAGATAGGTGGGGTGTTGACTCTGAAGTGTGTGTGTGTGCTTGTGTGTGTGTGTGTGTGTGTGTGTGTGTGATTGAAGTGCAGTGGAGGGGGGAATGAGGGAGGGGCTGACAAGGCTCGGCTGACCCAAGAGCACACACACACACACACACACACACACACACACACACACACACACACACACACACACACACACACACACACACACACACACACACACACACACACACACACACACACACACACACACACACACACACACACACACACACACACACACACACACACACACACACACACACACACACACACACAGGCATCACAGACACTCCAGATAGAGACACCACTCTCTTGCCCTCCTGCTTTGCTCTTTGGACCTTCACATTTTTTTGGGATCACTGAATGAGCTGCTCCCCCAGCTGCAGAGCGAGTGGTGTCTTCTCAGACTCATCCCTTCTCAGCTGACTTTCAAAAAGCCTGAGCACTTGTTGGCTGAGTGGGATCTGGATCTGATTATAGCGTGGATCCGTTCACCTCGATGCTGCTGCAGACATGTAGCCAGAGCGACTGTGTGGGGGATTGTGGGAGTGAATGAGAGCTTTATTCAAAGGTGGAAAGAGAGATGCTTTTCCTGGAGGTAAGAGAACAAACAGATGAGCAGAAATGTAGAATTTTGCATTTAAGTTCCACCATTAGGTCTGTTGATGGAGAGGCATGCAATGGATGTTGGGAGATTTCCTTGGTTTTGGTCAAAGCTAAGCTCAATAAGTGCGCATGTATTGCAGTGGTTGTGATATAGTGTATCGACAGTCCTTATGTGTCTGTGCAGGTGGTCTCACTCCAGCTGTGTTAGGTCTCCTGTGCACCCCCTGACACCCATTTGGCTTTTTAAAATAACACTCTTTGTCAGTCAAAGAGCGATGACCTCAGCCTTTGAACTCCACAATTTAATGGTTTTCCTAAAGTAAATCCAATGATGCATAGAAAAATATACTTTCTTTTATGGTTTCAGAAAGTGCACTCCAAAGTAGTCACCAAACCTGGGACTACTTTGCTTCACAGAAAAGCCCAACTTCTTGGTGGTTTTGGATGTTTTCCTGGGGTTGTGATCATTTGAAATTCCCACGTGTTTGACTAACTAACTCTTTGCTGAGGGAGAGTCCCTTTTTTAAAAGTGTCAGTTGAGCGGGGGAGGCGCAGACAATTAACCGTTAGCTCGCTACATCTGGCCCGTGTTTACACAGACCCAATGTTGTGACTCTTTAAATGCCTTTTTCAAACACTTTTCCCTTTTTAACCCCCTTAACCTCCTCCTGTCACGTCTCCACATCGGCTGGGCTTTAGAGGAGGGAATGGTTGGACATTTTGTTTTTGTTTTTCGACAAAGACGGCCATTGTATTGTGGCCAAAAGGGTGACACGGTGTAATGTGAGTTGCTGTGTATGTTGGCTCAAGAATCCACAGTCACCTTTTTCTCCGTTACTTTTTGAAAGATGCAGGGAGGGCAGTGGAGGAAAGACAGAAATGTAAAGTAAATTAGTTGAATAGTTACATTTTTGTCATTTTCGAGACAAAAATACCAAAACACTCAGGTATAAGCTTCTTGAAAAGTGGGATTTTTTTTTTTGCTTGATATTACCAGTTATGACCGTAAAACCAACATCTTAATATTTTGCTACTGTTAAGTAGACAAAACAAGCATTTGAACACCTTGGCTTGGATTTAGTTTTAATACAAAACATCTCAAAGGATGCCCAACCAATTTTGGGGGGAACATTTCTTTAAAAAAAAATTCTAAGTGCTTGCAATGTTTTGATGTTTTGTGACATGTTTAATGGGATCATGTGATATCATGCTTTGGAGAAGTACAATTTTGTTTTTAAGTTTATGGTGGCCTTGGGGCTTTTGTTCCACGTTTAGGAACCCTTGCACCAACCCACATATTTTCCTTAACAAATTACACATCTTAATATTGTCTTTGGCCCTGTATTTTTAACACTCCAAGCTACACAAACAACCATTATTCCACTGAGATAATGGCCCTAAAAGCGTACCTTGTGTAGTTTAAACTATGGTCTGAACTAGGCTAAGCGAGATATAAAGCAGAACAGGTCAAGAAAAGCTTCTGGGTGATAAGATTATCTGTCCTACCATAAAACCTGATAGATTAGTCACTGAAGAACAAAGCAACAGTCAAATAACCCTGTGTGCCTTGATAAGAGTTTTGGTTTGACTTGTTAACAGCATTTCTAATCTGTGAATTCAGTGTTTTGAGGCCCTGGTATTCATCCAACTGTATGCTAATTGGCTATTGCTAACATTTCCTAAGTCATGTGTGAAGCATTTTATTGCAAGATTTACTGCGAGTGAAATCGATTAGATGAATTACATACAAATTGCATGTGCACCTTTTGCTTATTCTCTAACAGTTTTAATAACTGTTTATTTAGTAGCTCTTGTTTCATAAGTATAAAAGATGGAATGATTGGTAAACAGGGCACACCTTTTTTTTTATGTTTATGAAAAGTTTGGCAATACTAGGTTCAGTTCAAATGTAGGAATTGAACTATGAAAAAGTTATTGCTTAATCGATTGGAACCAGGGTTGAATTTATATATTTGAATATATTCATAACCCTAAGGAGGTTCTTGTTTCAAACAACCGTCCCACACTATTCATTTTAGTACAGTCCCTTAGTATCACCTGGTACACGCATTGGTCTAAATGAATTTAACTGACAGTTAACAGGCAACATGTTTGTTTAATAGAAGCCATCAACATCCTAATGTGCTGCTTTTGTGTGGAACATCAAACCTACATGAGGTTTTAAGGGCCTGTGTGAAGTTTTAACCCAAACAAGTTATATTCTAGTACATATTATCATGTCAAAGAGGCAGATCACAAAGTGGTGTTATCATCAGGCTGAGAGGGCTCAGAAGAACATGGCTGCTGAGATAAGAGGGCTACTGCTGAAGGCAGGAGACTCACAACGACGACTAATCCCTATTCATGTTACAGTCTAACCGTTATCAGCTTGTAAAGAGAGAGCTGCTGAAAGTGGTTTTATGCTGCAGCAGAGTGAATACATGCAGATTGTTTTGAAGGTCAATCGTGTCTTTATTGAAAGATTAAAACTTTTTTTTTTAGCTTTTTACTTATTATTTACATCCATTTACTGCACGTACCAGTAAATCACAGTCCTCGACTCCTAGCACACTATTAAAGGCTGCTTACAAGTGTTTCACAACCTTCAGTACTTCGGAGCACAGAGGATAAGAGCAACAGATGTTTGGTGGCAGCTGGACATATCTGTTGCATCACATTTACAATCCCCCCCCCCCCCCTTTAGAAGAAATGTACTTTTGTTTACTGACGCTCAGCATATTTGCACAGATTTGTATCTTGAAAGAAAATTCACTCTTTACTGCAATGTAGGGTTGTATGGTTAGTTGTTGAATAAGTGCACCATTTTGGAAAAAGCCTGCATGACTTTCCATTTTAAATCTCTTTAAAGATTAAACAGTATTTTAGGCACTTTATCAAGCATTATTCTGTAATGGATCAACACAGGAAGTATGACAAACTACACTGATGGGATGGAGAATAACAAAAAGCGTGACAAGAGGTTGAACTGTGAACGATGTTAAGGAGAAACGTAATGCTGTATACTCAAGCTCTTTTGGTAATCTTTTTTTTTGTTTTTTTTGTCAATTTATTGAACATGTCAGAAACAAACACATACAACATAATATATATATATATTTTCTTTTTTTTCCTTTTTTTTTCTCACTCAAATGAATAATTATAACAAACTAAAAAAAAAAACTAAAAAAAACCCAATAATAATAATTCTCAAATCTCTTAAAACACTCCTGGGAAAACCGTTATTCTGTTTGGAAACATAGATAAGCACAAAAAAATGCAGAGGAATGAACAATAAGTGGCAAAAAAAATCCCAGCCAATCGGCGACCAAAAGGTTTTTGAAATGTGATTCTTAAATCCTCCCTTTTATCCACAGCGCCCGTGTGTGATGAACCTGGAGCGCAGCGAAAGAGGCGAGCGCCCTCCTCCTCGAGGCCCGGACATGGAGCCTCGTGCCGGGGGAAAGATGGTGAAGATATCCGTGGGCTTCCAGAGGAGCTCCACCTCCGACGATGACTCTGGATGTGCGCTGGAGGAATATGCGTGGGTGCCACCTGGACTCAGGCCTGAGCAGGTAAGACCCGTTGCATTTTCCCTCCAAGATTACTTAACTTGACTGAGCAGCACAACAAAAATGGAAGTTCCTTAAACTTCCAATTATATTTGACGTGACTCCCCTTATTCGAAAAGGAATCTGATTGTATAGAAGTCTAAGAAAATACTACTCGTCATGAGTTTATGGTCTTAATCACTTTTTCCCTTTTGCAGCGTAAACTGGATGATTAATCTTTGAGGCTGGGCCACCTTGTAATTGACCCTGTTTTTGTCTTACATTAAAAAATAAATGTCTTGTTCAGTGTTCGGATATGCTTAGCTTCACCCTCTGGTTCCAAAAAACAAGATGTCGGCGGCAAACATTTCCTCAAACCAACCTCCAATTCTTATGTACAGAAGTATCTTTGTGTAATAGCTATCTAATAATATATTTTTTATATAGGAAAGTCAAATACATATAAATATATGTTTTCCTAGCATGAGAGAGTAAACCTGTGTGCTAACAGCATGTGGTTTTAGTTCAAATGAGGATATGTTTGCAGGCATTCTGTCTCCTATGCCATGCTGGTGGATTAGTAGTGCCACATGCCCGACATCTGGCTGTGGATGTTTTCACATTCATTAGTGTGTATTTAGGATACAGATGTTCAGTACTTTTCAGGCAGTCTGCAATATATTCCCATATCTCTTTCTAGAAATGCACACAGACAAACGTTTAGTCACTGTTTCTATCACCTGTCAGCAGTGTTACAAGCTGGTTCCTTCTTGCAACAAAAGGAGATCAAGTTTCAACAAAAGTTGCCCAAAAAAATTATTTCTTTACACTCACAAAACTGGTCCCAAATAGCAAAAATCCAACTGAGGAGGGCTGGTGTGGTCTCTTCAATAGGCCGGAGCCAGGTGCCACAGGTGTGTCTGATCTCTCCTGATTACCAGAAATGGCTGGGAAAAAAAATCTAATTAGTCGAGTTGTCATTGCAGGAATGAGCCAATGCAAACATTAACATTTCCAACCTGGCTATCTCTTTTGTGTAGAGACATTCCACAGTCAGACGCCTGTGACTGGATGGAGATTGACATGTTTGCCCCACATTGTCCCACTAATAAGGACGCATAGCAACAACTGACAGAAAATGACAATATAGGATCTTTTGAACTTTCAAAAACTACACAAAAACAAGCAATGGTTTGACAATCTCTCTGACCTTTTAAAGTTCATTTATCCGTCTTCGTCCTCAGGTCCAGTTGTACTTCTCCTGTCTGCCGGAGGAAAAGGTACCGTACGTCAACAGTCCCGGAGAGAAGCACCGGATCAGACAGCTCCTCTACCAGCTGCCGCCTCATGACAACGAGGTATGAAAGGGAGAGATAGTGATCAAACAGACATGCCACCTTATTTTGAATAATTAAAGCTCGTATTTGAAGTTTAAAAATATATTTTTCGAATGTCAGAGATATTTCCATAGAGAGGTGGATGAGTTAGAGGGAGAAGTTCATTTCTTGAACTACAACAAAGCTTAACCTGATTGGTACACATTTCATTGGATTTTTTTCAATTTCCTTGCAGTCAAGAACATTTAAAACATTCCTCAGCCTTAACTAGTGTAAAGCCAGCAGTTGGTTAAAGCCCTAACACTCTTGCTAGTCTTTTCTTGTAAAACTAAAACAATGACCACATTCCCAAACCGCCTTGTGACAGTAAAGAAGTTCCAGTCTCTTGTGTATAACGGCTTTATGGTGCGTAAAGCAGCACTCCTTTCACATGTGTGTTAATAGAGTTTGCATTAGGAGATATGGTGGAGGGGTTATCACCTGAGGGGAGGGACAGGCAAGGCCTACAGTCTGACAGAGGTGGTCTCTGTCCACACACACACACACACACACACACACACACACACACACACACACACACACACACACACACACACACACACACACACACACACACACACACACACACACACACACACACACACACACACACACACACACACACACACACACACACCATGTATACATCACTTCAGGGGATATTACATTGACTTACATGCATTTCCTGGAGACTTATCTTAACCATAATCAACACATGCCTAACCCTAACCCTAAACCTAAGCCTAATCAAGTCTTCACCCTAAAATTAATGATCCCCCTCATGGGGACCTCCATTTTGTCCCCATAACGGAAGCGAGTCCCCACACGTGACTGTGTAGACAGATTTAGGTCCCCACAAGTCTAGTAATGCTAGGCCACACACACACACACACACACACACACACACACACACACACACACACACACACACAGTGTTTGACAGTTTTTATGATGTTTACCAGCAGACCTGGAGGGATCAAACTGACGGAGGATTATTTGCGTAACTCTGGTTCATAGGGATGTGTGTGTGTGTGTGTGTGTGTGTGTGTGTGTGTGTGTGTGTGTGTGTGTGTGTGTGTGTGTGTGTGTGTGTGTGTGTGTGTGTGTGTGTGTGTGTGTGTGTGTGTGTGTGTGTGTGTGTGTGTGTGTGTGTGTGTGTGTGTGTGTGTGTGTGTGTGTGTGTGTGTGTGTGTGTGTGTGTGTGTGTGTGTGTGTGTGTGTGTGTGTGTGTGTGTGTGTGTGTGTGTGTGTGTGCTGACACGCCAGCATCGTTTACTGTTGTTTAGAGAACAACCGAGCTGGTTGTTAGGATAGTCATGGTCTTTTATCTTAGCCCTCATCACCATCTCTAAACACAGAGAAAGAGTTTGCTCACGTCATCCTTTCAACGCAGCCTCGAGGGGAATTTGCTTCAATTAAACAATTTTTCCAGCCTTATTTGGACATACACTGAATACAAAAACCATAAAATATCAGAAGTCTTTTTGGCCCTTACTTTGTCAACTCATTGTCTTTTTCATCTTTCCCCAGGTGCGTTACTGCCACTCCCTGACGGAGGAAGAGAAGAGGGAGCTCCACATGTTCAGTGCCCAGAGGAAGAGGGAGGCACTGGGGAGAGGAACACCCAAGATCCTGCCCCGAGCTCTGCACCACACCCGCTGTGAAAGTGTAAGTGCCATACGTGGATACTCACACACACACACACATGCACACATGTATCGCTCACATAGCCATAAGGTAAGCTAGAAGTTACGAGGAAACCAACCTGTGGTTCTTAAGTTATTTATATCGCGAGCAGCTAACATCCAGCAGCCCGAGGCTCAACCCTGATTGGCTAATGGTTTTGATCACGGACATAAACCTCCTCATTAGGGCGAGAGGGGAAGTGGGGAAATTGGGAGGCTCACGCTCAAGCCGAGCGGAGAAACCAGTTCCTCACGAGGAATTCGCCACATTTCCTGCCGCCCGTCTATATCTCAGCATGACAGACTGCAAAGAAAATGTGCAGTAATTCTTGCAGAAAGTCTTAAAAATCCAATTTTTTCCAAACAACTCACAGTATGAGGCACATTAATCCACATCTACTGGTGTAATGACATGCAGCTGGTCTATTAAACAGAATTATGTAAGAACGTACTGTCAAAGGAAAGTGAAAGGGCCAGTGTTTATGCATGTTAACAGGCATTACACATGAGATAACGATATAATACAATAACATAATACAATTAAGATAAACACAGTAAATATATACGTATCAAGGGTAGAAAGACATATCTATCATTTTCAAAAACATCAGAAAAAGACACTTCACATCAATGTTCATATACTGAAATTAAACAATATGAACGGAAAACAGAACAAATTAAGATAAATAAATAAAGTAAAAAAATACTTTGAGAGTTTCATGTCATTAAGAAAACCAATACATACTGGAGAAATGTTGAAGAAGGGACATTTGTGTATCTGTAAAGTATAACAATACAGTTTCAAGTTTGAATACTACCACTAAAACAAAAACATATAAACACAACAAGATAGTAAATACATTATAATGATAGGCAAAGTAGTTTAAATGAAATCGAAAAGCAGTGAGGTAGTGTGAGTACAATATGTTCAAATTGGTCTGGAAAAATTATTAGCGACCAATTCCAAAAATGAACAAAGAACTCAAAACCATCCTCAAGCTTGCCCCGTGATTTCTTCGTGTGAGTTAGTGATAACAGCCGCCTTGAACAAAAACTTCCTTTCACTGCATCAAACATAAATATTAGTGTTATGTAGCTTCCGGGAAAATGAGCCCTGACCAATAAGTAGACCACATCCTCTGCCGTGTATCGAGGAAGAGCCGGCCGTGTTAATCCCTCCAGACAGGCAGATCAAGTCCATCACCACTCAAACACAGATGCTAAGGGATGCAATGTCACTCACACACACACACACACACACACACACACACACACACACACACACACACACACACACACACACACACACACACACACACACACACACACACACACACACACACACACACACACACACACACACACACACACACACACACACACACACAGAAATGACACTGAACATGCAAGTGTATCCATATATGCTCTGCAAACACACCCTCTGGCTCATCCTACACACGTGCACATTCATACAACCATACTGCACATGCCTATGTATTCAAAAGGATATTTCATAAAGATGTGGGTGGACACACACTCACTTCATCAGGCTCCAGTTTCCTGGTGGGGACACACAACACCCCCCGTTTCCAAGGCCCATGTCTGTCCACCCTGGTAATAATGGTTAACAGCTGGGCATACTATCCCATAGCGGCTATAGGTTATATTAAGACTTCACGTTCAGACACGCTCTTACGATCTCTGTCATTTTGACTCAAGACCAAGGCCTGTGAATTCAGCTTATGTGGCAAACATGCTGTCAATTCCTCAGCAACACCCAATTGATGACTCGTGAGGCATTGCCCCATATGGAAACATAGTCCTACAACCTTTCCGGATAAACTTTAACAATGTCTTTGAGATGCATGCCTTCCGAGTTAACCCTCACAATTTTAAAATGTAGAATCTGCCCCTTTGCCAATACAATAAGTCAGGAAGACACTGGGTGGCGTTGTCACTGGTGCAGCCATTCTTAAAATATCATCTGTTATGGTATCATGTACTCGTGCTATGATTGTTATCCTCGTAGGATTCACTGATGTGGATCATATTCCTTTGGCACTTGCAGTATGATCACCTGTTGTTTGGCCTTCCTTGTCCAAATAAAACCGCAGAAGATATATTTTGAATAGTTATCTCCATAATCCATCTTTTGTTTATGTTGCATTCCCCATGTGTCACAGGGATGAACTGTATCGTATCGGTTTTGAAATCTCATCTCTGTTTGTGATGGTCGCTATTTATCGCCTATGTTTTGTTCTCGATGGTGAACCCCTATGGCACTTTGCAAAACCTTATCCAGGAGATGCCTTGAAATCTAAATCTAATGGATTATCTTTTGTTTGTGTTGATCAGTGTGACGGAGGCATCAATGGAGGAGAGATGGCTATTTTTGCCTCCAGAGCGGGACCGGGCCCCTGCTGGCACCCAGCGTGCTTTGTTTGCGCCACATGTCAAGAACTGTTGGTGGATCTGATATATTTCCACCAAAATGGCAAGACTCTCTGCGGACGACATCACGCTGAGCTTCTCAAACCACGGTGCTCTTCTTGTGACGAGGTAATACACCATACTAGCACTACCCACTTAATGTTTAACAATAGCAATAGCCGCGTTCACACCGGGGTACTTTTCCCACTTTAGTTCCGATATAGTTCCGAAATGTCGCGTTCACACCAAAAAGAGCCGGAACTAAAATGAGTTCATGAGAACCTTTTTACGCCCTTTTCCGTCCCTGCTAGAGAGCAGAGACTCTCATGCGGCTCTCTTGTGAGCGGGTGTGAGCTGGGCGGATTGCAAACCACGCCCCGTAAAACTAAAAAAGTGTTGTGAAGCCACCATTTTATTATCCTCGCATTAGCATTATTAGCATTAGCATTAGCATTAGCCCAGTGCAGAAACGCAGAGAGACTAACTTATGGCAACACAAAATAAAACATGGGAGCGGTGGAGATGAGGAGGTGTCGGCGTTCTGGCGATTTACTCGGAAGGCTTCAGTAGAAGCTGCTGGGAGTCCCAGCAGCTTCTACTGAAGCCAGTCCCCAACTCCGGGGACTTCCGGCCGGGGATTTTGGGCGGGAAGTTGTTTGCAGCCTGCCAGTAAACCCAAAGCAGCAGAAGAAGAAGAAGAAGTGACGTCAGCGGCTTCATTTGCCTAATCCTCCCCCAGGGACTTATTCCGGTGTGAACGCATCTGTACTTAGTTAATCAGAACTAAAGAGTTCTCATGAACCTTTGTGGGAAAAGTACTGCGGTGTGAAAGCGCCTAATGTCCAAAAAACTAACAGAGTATGTGTCTGCTTCTTAGATCATCTTTTCCGATGAGTGCACTGAAGCAGAGGGTCGTCATTGGCACATGAAGCACTTTGCCTGTTTTGAGTGCGAGACAATGCTAGGTGGACAACGCTACATCATGAAAGATGGCCGGCCCTACTGTACTTGCTGCTTTGAGTCTCTGTATGCAGAGTACTGCGAGGCCTGTGGTGAAAACATTGGTGAGTTATATTGTTGAGGTGCTAGCTTTCTTGTTTCTCTTAGGATTCAACTAAAATGTTGTATACCCGAGCTTGAACACAAGATCCTGGTGTTTTAATCCCAATCTTATGGTTGTTTTATTTTCATCCTACCATGTCCAGGTGTTGACCACGCTCAGATGACCTATGAAGGTGTGCACTGGCATGCCGCAGACCAGTGCTTCTGTTGTGCCCAGTGCAAGACGTCCTTGCTAGGCTGTCCCTTCCTTCCAAAGCAGGGTCGCATCTATTGCTCAAAGGCCTGCAGCCAGGGGGAAGATATTCTTGCCTCCGACTCGTCTGATTCTGCCTTCCAGTCTGCACGCTCACGTGAATCACGGCGCAGTGTGCGCATGGGGAAGAGCAGCAAGCCTGCCGAACAGTGGAGACAGTCACAGCTGATCAACCCTCCAGCCTCCGTCCCCGCGTTTGAGGATAAGTTTGGAGATGGAGAGGCTGATTGCGACATTGGTATCGTAGGGCGTAAGCTGGCCCGTCTAGGTCTGGAGGAGGAGAGGTTCTGGAGGGAGCGGGAGGAGCAGGATGCTGGTGGGGACGAGGATCCAGAGGAGTGGGCCCAGCATGAGGACTATATGACTCAGCTCCTTCTCAAGTTTGGAGACCGTGGGATGTTACATCAACTTCAGCAGCCGTCCCTAAAATCTCCCAGTCCTAGCAGTGACAGACCCAGGGTAATGAGTGTGTCAGACCCCTGGCTAAAACCTGATACAACATCTTTGGGGGTCACCGCCTCCTCTCCCACCCCTGCCAGTCCAACCCAGAGCCAGACTTCCAATCAATCCCGGACCAACAGCTTCAGCCCCGGACTGATGAGCAAGAAGCATCTGCCTGAAATGTACTGGGCCCAGTCCCAGGACGGGTTGGGGGACTCGGCCTATGGAAGTCATCCAGGCCCTGCCAGTGCCAGAAAGATTCAAGAGTTGGAGTTGGACCAGGATCAGGAACAATCTGGGACAGGAAGACGGGCCTTCTGGCAAGACAACAGGGAGTGGTACGATGACTCCCTTGAGTGTATCGCTGATGAGCTGAGGAAAGTTGAGCAAGGCGCAGGAGACTCCATGGACTCCTTGGCACTTTCAAATATCACTGGTAAGCAGACTGCTCGTTCAGAGAAAAGATTGACCACCTTATTATATCAGCAGCTTTTTAAAACGTGTCTCTCTTGCTTGTTCTGTTTTAGGTGCGTCAGTGGATGGAGATGGAAGGGATAGATCCATGGTCTACAGCCTTGCCATTCAGAATCCATCCGTTGTAGATGACTGCGAGAAGATGAGCAACATGGGGACCTTTAATTCATCTCATCTTCACCACAGTGCCAACTCTCTTAACCTTCACATGGAGAAGGGAGATGACGAGGACGTAGCATTGGCAATGAGGGGAGGAGCCCCAGGAGGACATCTCGCAATGTCCCCACATTCGGAAGGCCTCCCTTCCTCCTTCATCCATGCACCAGCTCTTCGGAGAAGCAAGTCCCAGTCTCGGCCTCCACAGATGGTCAAGTTTTCAGAAGACACAGTGGACAACGGATATAATGATGGCTTCGATGTCAATATTAGAAGGCATCCAATGAGTGAGAAGCCACAGCGGAGGGCATACTGCTCGGAGGAGATGGGCCAAGAAAGAAGCCGCCCGTCCAGCCAGCATGGGCGCAGCAGGCAGCATCACCAACACCACCGGGAGGGCCGGCACCACAAGAGCCGCAAAGCCCGCTCAGACAACAACCTTCACTTGGTGGCTTTGGAGAAAGCACAGAGGCCAAATGAGCCTCACCAGCAAGCACAGAGGCCTTTTGAGCCCCAGCAGCAGGGTCTAGTGAACCCCCCGTGTGGAGGCATGGTCCCACTGCATCCTGCGCACAGGCTGCCTTTGGCCTACTCCCAAACCCGGTCTGACTATATGCTTCAGGGTTCAGCTCAAGGAGACCCACGACTAGAGCAGTTTATGAATCTATACAGAGATGAGGATGACTGTTGTTCGACTTGCTCTTCCTCATCATCGGACTCTGAGGAAGAGGGCTATTTCCTGGGCCAGCCAATCCCTCAGCCACGAGCGGCAGGGCGGTACTACGCCGAGGACTACCCTACAAGGGTTACAGCCCTGACTTCCCTGAGTCATGGCTCACAGACTGGTCGCAGGAAGAGCCACCGCTCCAAAAACTGTATCATCTCCTAACAGCTCTCAGTGCAATTACATTATAACCTGCACTGTGCTCAGCAATAAAGTCAGATGTTCTGATCATATGATGGTTTTGCGGATCAAACCCATTTGTAGATATGGCCTAGGCCAGAAGGTGCTTGGCCAGATGTCAAGATGCATATCATATTTAGGCCCAATTGTACTGAAAGAAGAAATGTATTCAAACAACTTGGACAGATCTGTGTAACAAATATTCAGAATTGAAACATTGGTTGGTGTGTGTTCAAATTTGGCCTTCATTTAGCACTAATATAAAGGATAGGTACATTTGGAAGCGTTTTTTGATCAGGATTAAGCAGAGTGGCATCATAAAGCCTTTTGTTCTTTTCATCATTTGCCATTACGTTGTTTTTATTTTGTACTATTCTTATGTTATACATTTTGCAGCAATATCTTTGTGAGCATTCAAATGGAAACGCATTGTACAAAGAGTTCGATAACTTAGAAAATAGAATCAAACCAAATAATTATTTAATGCATTATAGTACAAAATGATAATGTATATACTAAGTTAAGATTTTAATACTGGTATTTTTATATCCGTGGTTTAAAGAATTCTTGGAAGTGTATGCTTTAGAAAAGAGCAGGTGTAAAGGTAAACGAACAGACCTCGTTATAATATTTTATGCGAAACAAAGAAGGTGCCACTTAATAAACTGTTCTTCACAGTAAAGTGCCATGTTATTCTGTAACAATGTCTATCACGTATATTCCACAATGCTTACTATTGCCGTACCAAATATGGAACAAATGGCAGTAACACTTGTATGTTCCATATTCAGCTGTTCACTACCCTCGCTCTGACATAACCAGATAAATGCTTTGATGTAAAAACGCTTGTAATAAATATTTTTCTCCTCAAAGCTTCAAGGATGGCTTTTCTTTTCCTGGTGGATTTTAAAATGACAGGATGTATCCTTTTGGAATGTAGTGTTTGATAATGCCAGTGAACCAATCCTCAACAAATACAAGTGTCGCTTGTGTAAAAGATCACAATACCTCAAAGTTAACAGAAATCATGTTTACTTCAATCTTTAGAGAATCTTCAGTTTGTGCAAAAATGAGACAACATAATAAACGCAACCAAACTGGCATTTCTCTAGACAGTACAAATGTATACAATGATGTAGACTGTAAATTGAGCAGCACCAAGTCATACATCTCACCGCACTGTGATGTAACTTTTAAATAAAGTAAGTGATTTATTTCACCCAACATTTGACAGAAAAAAAGTTTTTAATCATTTAATAGTTAACATCTTTCAACAGAGACTGTGAAAGTTAAAAAAAATGGTCTGTTCAAAATTAACACTGTTCATCCACACATGCATGCTGTCCCATGTTCAAGTTGACGTGGGAATTCAGTTCAGGTCCAAGCAATTCCAAAATATATCCGAGTAACCATCATGTTCATTCTCTCATGGAGCCGATGTGTCAGTAAGACGAGCTGTGATTGGCTGCTGTCTTTATGAGTTTATGACCCGTTGATGGGGTGGTGGAGTCGCACACGGAGGCTTCTGGCTGCCGGACCACCTCGTCCAGCTCGTTGATGAAGTGTTTGAGATCATCCAGGCATCGCTCGCGGATCTCGCCGAGGTTCTCCCTCAGGGGAACCTGCAGCTGCTTCTCCAGGTTGGCGTCTTTAGCCACCAGCATCTTCACCACCATGCCGAAGGTCACGCAGTCCTGCCGGTACACCTGGAAGTGCACAGAAGCAAGTTAGAGCTAAATGTTCCATATCATCCCTTTCCTGTAGTGTGTTATTTTGGTTGTAGGTGCATGTAAGTAGGCCTGTCGCGATAATCGATAAATTGACTTATCGTACGATAAATAAAAATGGACTCGATAAATGTTCTGAGCTCGATAAATTTCCGTTTACATAAAGATGTGACCAGCATTTTAGCCTGGAGCGCTGTGGCTGCCAGGCGCGCTGTGAGGGGCGGGGCTGACACACAGCCAGGTCATGACACTCCACGTGCACGTGCAGCAGCGTAGCAGCCAAATTAATAATATAGCGACAAGCGGGAGACAACGTGTGACTTACTCGCGGGGAATTTAAAGTGAAATGGAATTGGTTACAAAACCTAACGACACATCTCGATTCTCTGGTGTGGCAGTATTTTGGATTCAAACCAAATCAACGAGGCGAACCTACGGACTTGAATGAGCCGGGCGGTGTTTAAATTGGTTTAAAAAAGGTAGCGACAAAAGCAGGCAATACCACGCATTTTAAACCACCTAAAACACAACCACCCCATTCCGTTTTTCCAGCTGGGAGCAAACACGGCAGCTGGAGATGGAGAGCCCCCGCCCGACAATGCAAACATGTTGGTGTTCCTTGCTCGAAAACTTAGAAAAACAGATTTGGATATGGCCTGTTGAGGCACCTGGGTCTTTGACAGTGGACTGTACACTTGACTGTTGTTTTAAGGAGGGTTTTTTTGCTTGTGAGATAATGTGTGCTCACATTTATTTATTTATATATATATATATATATATATATATATATATATATATATGAGAGAGAGAGCTCTGTTTTCCAGCCTGACTCTATTTAATTTATTGTTTTGGTTGTGTGTGATTTAATTAATTTATTATAATTTAATTCATTGGTTTTATTTATTATATATAATTTATATATTTTAATATTATTTCACATTTCATTTGCAATTTTGAATGTTCAATAAAAAGTTATGTTTGAAAGGATGTACTTGAAATATTATTATATATTATCATTATGTCTAAAATGGTCTTAAAACGGTGCCGACAATATTATCGTTTATCGCAATAATTTCCAGAAAAATGTATCGTCCAACACAATTAATTATCGTGACAGGCCTACATGTAAGTGCTCTGCAAAGGCTAGAATCCCAAAGTTCTGCTGTAGCACAGGCAGTATGAGAAACATTAAGGCTTTTTGGAACATGAAAGCACAGAGAAATGTCACGGTAGAGGCAGAGAATACACGTAACCTGGAAATGAGCATATGTGCTCATAAAAAAAAAAAAGAAGCTTTTGGGCAAAAACAATTCAAATCTTTCCTCTAAGGAAAACATCCATTCTCATGTATAGTTTAGGTACTAAAAGTGGGGCTGGGCAATATATATATATATCGATATTTGATAAGATAGGAGACTAGACATTTGATTTGGGATCTTGTGATATAAGTGTTTAAAAACTAAAAGTTATGACATTTTCAGAATGTACCTCTTGTTTTAGCCGTTCTATGCTTGACCCACTTAATCATTATCTACTACCAATCATTATCAAAATGTTCATGTTGCAAATATTTTGTGAAAGCATTAATATTAAACTAAAACAATATTGTCACTGTTTTGATATTGATGTATTTGGTCAAAAACAAGTGCTATCTTTCAAAGAGATATATCTGGGCTATCCCATTATTATATTATTATTATTATTACCCGAATAATCCTGGGGAGGCCAAGGTATAAAAAATATATTGTTATATGATTTCTTTAAATCGCCCAGCCCTACTGAGGAGTGTAAAGAGGTCAAAGCCTATAAAAGAAAACGTTTCACCCCCTCAGTTAGGTTTCTTGTTTCCTTCCTGCCTAACCTGGCGCCTAGGTGTAAATATCCCAGTGTCATTGAGGCCGAGCGGATCATTCTGGTGTCAACACACATCACGCAGTGTCAAAAGATAAACACTTTTCCTCTCAAGTTTAATAAGGGCCCTTTTTATATAGGACAGGGTGGCCCAAGAAGCAATAAAAGCTCCACTTTAGAGGCTCATAACAGGTGTGAGAGGGACAATGAGGAAGAGGTGCTGGAATCTTGTTTGGGAGCTGCCATTTCACACCCAGCCTCAAATGTCTCATAAAAACAATACAGGGGGTCTGATGAGCCAAACACCAGAGGATCGTTTCTGATTCCTGATCCTTCACATGAGCTGACAACGTGAAGAAGTGGGAAAATATCACGGTGTCATAATAGTAGTTCAGTCAGACAACTCACGTGTTTCTTAATTAGAAGCAGCATATAGTTTGAGTTTGGCTTCTAGGCTCGGGCCTCATCACTCCACAGATTTACAAAGAACATTGAGTGATGATTAGATAACTATCCCCCGAGCCTACAGGTGGAAGCTGGGGTGGTGGGGGGGCAGGCAAGCAGCAGCAACATGAAACACAGCAGCAGGAACATGAACGTAGCAGTACCAAGTGAACACAGCAGCAGCATAGCGAGGCAGAGGCAGGAAGACCTGGCAGATTAAATAGAGCGGCATGTTTAGGAGAAAGTGTTTGGTTGTAGGGACGAGGTGCGTCACGTGTTAATGTATCATTGGTGCTCGAGTTGACTGCCTGAACTAGCTCGCAGGCTTCGCCCCATTACTTTGTCTGGATAGAAAATCTTTTGTTTCACAGAAAAAGTACCAGATTGGCTGTGGATGGTTGCCACACATATATAGGCAGGGTCCTTTGCTGCATCTCTCTGCCTTGTTTCCTGTTGTCCCTCCTCTAGTGTAATCTAATAATAGCTTAAAGTGCTCCAAAAATAAACGAGAATTACTGCCTTGCAGCAAAACGCCCATCGAACCGGTCACGTTGCAGTCTTTAGACATTTGTGTGACTGTGCAAGAGTCTTAATTAACAGCACATGAGGCCAACAATGAGTTTTGTGAGGTCACAGTGAACTTGATCTTTGACCACCAATTCAGTTCATGATGAGCCCAAGTTGTTCCAGAAGTCATTTAATTCTCTCTAGGGATGGACGGATTACCGTTTCTGGCTAGAGGCGTTATAGAAATACACATCAGGACGTTTAGTAATCCGCCAGTGTGATGCTCTACTTCTCTACAAAAATGGAACAGATGTTTAGACACACCTCAATTTCTCTGGACTGCTGCTCACTGCTCTTTTAGTTTGTCTCCATCTGTCTCTCTAGAACAGTTTTTCCCAACCTGGGGGGGCGCCAAAGATCGCAGGGGGGGCGCCAGGCCTCAGATAATTTGAGGCCAAATATCATATTTATACTTTAAAAAAAAAAAAAAATTGATTAATTCATTTGAATAACAATTCAATTTAGTAGCTATTAAAGGCATAAAAAGACAGAAATGTATAATTCTTTCTTTAATAGAAATATTTCTTCGGCCCGTAAAGTGTCCGAACCAGGCTTTTCTGGATAAGCGCATTTTTAAAACATAGTCGTTGTCCATGCCGGTTTCAGTTGGGTTATTTGTCACAGTTGCTCCGATCAGATCGGTCTCCTCCATTTTGTAGATTATGGAATCCACATAAACACATCGGCAAAATCCGGCTTACTTTGAGCATGTGTTTTAAAAAGTTTAATCCCTTTGTGAATTGTTTCCACTTCCGCACCGTCCTTTAATTTCTTCATACAGCGGGAATCCAAATGAATGAATCCCGAGTCCAATAGCCATCAAAGTCACTCCAATAGTGCTCCTTAATTACGCTTTCATCCTCCTTTAACAAAATACTTGTGTGTGTGTGTGTGTGTGTGGGGGGGGGGGGGCGCAACTTCCAACAGGAGTCATTTGGGGGGGCTCTTGGGAAAAAAGGTTGGGAACCACTGCTCAAGAAAGTTGCTCTCCATCTTCCCTGACTTAGCGGGAATGTATTACCGCGCTGATACGGCTACTTATTAATTCGTGCCGCGGGCGGACACAAGGGCACCTCCAATGTCGAGGCCTGTGTGTTTATACATGTGCCTGAGAGTGTAAAATTAGGCCAGGCCAGGCTGGGTTTCAGTCATTCACCGGATACCAACGCTGGCTTCGAAGCTGCGGGGCGTTCAGGCTCGCTGGCTTATTTATAGCTTTTCACTACGTTCCTAGAGCAGAGAGCTTGGCCGGAGTAGAGGAGAGATCACAAATAAAGATCTGTTGTCAAAACACAGTTTATGTACAGGAGGCAACTTTCCAAAAACCTGCACTGCATGAAAGAAAATGGCCAGCTTAAAACGTAAACAAGGGATACTTAACTTTGTTTTTAAGGGGGCCAAGTTAGAAATAATAAGAGTCCAGGGGCCACTAAGGATTACCGTGGCTCAGCCCAAACATCTGTCTTTGGGAGATAGCGCTGGGCGATATGAATAAAATCATATACCACAATGTTTTTGACCAAATACCTCAATGTTAATGAGGTTTTAAGGCAAGGTAGACCATTAGTGCTTTTACAACACGTTTACACAAAGAAAATGTATTAAATAATATGTACCGGTAATGTGGATTTAATATATAAGCATGCAAAGGCCAATTACAGATCAGCTAGACGGCCTGATAAATTCACAAAATGATATCACTTAACTGTTATGCAGCCGAGAAAGCAAAACACTTTACATTACCCCAAATCTAAAACAACATCTTGTGATACATTTCCCAGACCTAGTGGGATCATATTCAACAAGCTCCATTAGTGTATATATGCACTTTGGTACCTTATTAACAATAAAAGTCAAAAGAAAAACTTCCATTGTGGATAAATGTATATTGATTCTGATAATAGAAGAATGGTATCACTGACAGACCAATCAGAACAGTTTGCTCCTAATATTATCTACTTTGAGACTAGATCAGCGTCAACGCATGAGATTCTTACTGTATCTCCTCCCTCTTGACCCACAGCAAACTCTTTCCGTGTTATGTGAACAGCTACAAATTCATTTACAGGAAATGTGAGGAGACACGTAGAAAATGAGGATACAAACACTTTCAGGAAAGAGTGCTTCAGTAAAATAAACTCATTCTGGGTGTTTCTAAACCCCATGAACATTCCTCATGTCCAATACATAATGAAGTGGAAGCCGTTGCAAAGATCAAACGACGTAAACTGTATGAAACTCAATCCTGTGATGATAGCCCTACCCTAAATTTAGCAACAACAAATGGTCCGATTAATTTCTTATCACAACCTCAACAGCTGATAACAGATAGTCAATGTTTTTATCAACGTGGTGCCGACAACTGCTTCTTTGAATACAGGGAAAGTTTTTTTTCCGAGATAACAATGTGCTGAAAATGAACTTCCTGAAGCCCCTCCTTTGACAGGAAGGAAAAAGGCCAGTGCTTGACTTTGGGTGGGGTCGGTACAGAACCATCTCTGCCTCTAGAAGCTTCTTAAATGTTCTTTCGCCAGTTAAAGTAACGGTTAGGAATGACTGTGTGAGCCTGACTGGGGCCTACAGTTCTTCAACCTTTAAACAAATAAAATAAAAGGCCTGTCTGGTTTTCCATCTTGTAGCGGAATATATTTAGAAACCTCAACAAATGAAATAAAACGCCCTTTGTATCACAGCCTGGACTGTGAAGAGTAAAACATAATACCCTTTATTGCCTCGGATGCCTTGTCACTCACTGTAACCAGTTAGTCTGAACTGCAGCCAAAGTCAACTCTGACAATGAGAAGGGGCTTCAGGTTGAATTTCAGCAGACCTATTTCACTTAGCTACACAAACACGCGGCGAGGCAGTGGTACGATGCGGCTCAGCACGATGTCGGGCCTTGATGGAAACTCCAGTATGGAAAAGTGTAGAGAGTGAAGAGCTACTGGACCGGAGTGTGTTTGTGTCCGAAGAGATGGCTAGACCAGATTGGGGGCAGAAAGCCAAACATCTGGACGACACTTGTCAAGACTCTGAACACATCGAGTGCCGATTGTGACACAAACAGTGATTGTTGTCTCAGACCGAAAAAGGAAAGTGTGTCCTCGGCATGGTGGGAAATGAACACCGGCCTCCAGACTTGGGCTACGACATTTTCCAGTTTGTTTTGTCTGCCATTTTGGCGAACCATTATGTGAGGCGATTCTTATAGGTTTTAATCGGTGTTTATATAAAAGGGTTTAAAAAAGGGTAAAAAGTGTCTACTTAGAAAAATCTGAAATACTTTCGGGATCGTCAATTCCTATTTATTTAAAAAAAAACAACGTATCAAGATATTGACCCGGAAATAATTGAGATGTATGGTATTTTTTTGTATCTGCTCTTTTAAATACACAGATTTGATGTACATTTAATTATGTATTTTTTTGTTTTATATGGAATAGCCACATGGGACCATTTTTATTTAAACTTTTTTTTGATGATCTTAGAATTATTACCACCAATCCAATAAATAAAATGAACTCTCCGTCGCCGTTATTTTTTTTAGCAATGTCTATCTATATAATGTAAATCCCTTATAGTGGTAGGGAAACCCTGCTGTTTACCCGGGCGACATATTGGCTCAAATGTTTGGTGACAGTCTTATGTAACGACAAATCAAATGTAAACACAATGGGGGATATCGAGGTCAGCGGAAAAAGATCAAGGTTCTGTGCACACGTGATACGCTAAGTCGATAACGTCATTATCCTGCCAGGTCTAGTAGTGTGTGAGAGAAACACAGCTGACTGAGGCGAGGTCCCAGACAGCGTACATGAAAGTGTTCTGGAAATCACAAAGACCAAAGCGGAGGACAAGAGGAGGAAAATAACTGCTGATAATCATCTGGATCTGCTGACAATTCCAAAGAAACTTCATATCCCTGAGAAAATGGAGTACACAGTTTGAACAATAATCTCATGACTACATTTGAAGATTAAAGCAAAAAGGAGCATACTGAAAATAGAAACACGATAATAACCTAAAAGGGTCAGTGTATTTTTTGGTCATTGGATTTTCTTTTCACAAAAGGATATTCAAAAACAAAAAACGAGTGGACATTCAATTTTTGTTTTAAGATGTAAAAAATGTAATTGAAATACAAGGCGTTTTTCTTTATCATGGTCAAAAAGGGATTTACAAAATTTAAAAAAACGGGATGATTTTCATTTTTTACTTCTCAAAACAAAACAAAAAACCACTAGTA
Organism: Notothenia rossii; assembly: GCF_949606895.1. Taxonomy (NCBI): domain Eukaryota; kingdom Metazoa; phylum Chordata; class Actinopteri; order Perciformes; family Nototheniidae; genus Notothenia; species Notothenia rossii. The sequence goes on along the minus strand of NC_136908.1, from coordinate 58,643,572 downwards.
AAAAAAAAAAAAAAAAAAAAAATGTTTTTTCATATTCTGCTACCGGAAGTTGTCTTACGAAATAAGAGCGCAGATGAGGACGATCCTGTCCACCCTGTCTAAAAAAACAACTTGTAATAGCTACGTTGGCCCTAAAGACTATTCTCGTTTTCCGTAATCTGTACCATATGACAATCGAAACAAATTAAAGTACCACAGCATAGCTCGAGTGATGTGAGGAGACGCAGGTGTGGAGAAAGAGACTATAAGAGGCTATAAAACAGGCCAGAAGCTGCAGCGTAGGCAACCCTATAGGCTCTGTGGCGCAGCTCCATGTGGGGGCGCAGTGTGTGCTCCAGGGCAGAGCTGGCTGGGGTTTAATGGTCCCAGTAAAGCAGCGGTGGTGCTCACTGCCTTCATTAGATAACTGAGCAGAGCTGGAACCTCGGGCCCCGGGGCGGTTTGAGCTCCGTTGAGCCCTCGATTTATTGTACGCGCAAATCTATACCATGCCTGAGCTTTACTTGTGTTTCTGTTTTCGTTTATGTGTTCCTGTAACGTACATTAGCCTAGCATTTCTAAATCCGTGTGTGTAAACAATAGAGGGTTGTACTGTTGAGCTATGCAGGATATTAAACTGGTGTAAGGGTTTAATGAGCAGTTGTTGCACAAAGGAGAAAACCGAGATGCATTTAACAACCAAGTTCGCCAGATAATGAACCGTCATTCTGCTGTGAGACAGATATCTGGTAGCGGTGAACATTGGTGTACCCATCACTGTGAGTGGAGGATAGCAAAGTGAATCTCCTGCCTTATTAGGACCATAATAACAGATGGATGTTCCAGAAAAGCATATCCAGAGAAATAATCCAGCTTTTAGTGATTAAAAACACATCGAAAATAGCTATATTGAAACACACATCATTTACCAATACCACATCTATTTAGTTTCTAAACAAATGATTCATAAATACCAGTTCATTCCGTATCCAACCAAACTAGTGTATTTTCTTTTATGAGCTCATGGTGAGTTTACAGAGAACAGTGTTTCTACTATTTCCTAGTTCATTTCCCAGGAGATATTTAGTGGTGATGAAGTTGGTATTACAGGCAGAGATTGAGTCATACTCTAATAACTCTCTGTGGAAGTTTGGGCACGGATTATCTTTGAAATAATCTTTTATAAGCTTGGAATTCATGCCAAATGACATGAAAAGCCTTTCACTTAATGTGGACCTATCATGCTATTTTTAAGCAATAGCATAGGTCTCAGATAAATACAAATATATAAAAAACATGTCTATGAAGGGTTTTGCTCAAAATACCAAACAGATCACCCATTCTAGCCATGCCTCATATCCCTCCATTTCACTTCCTGTTTCAAAAGTGCTGATTTGGGGTATAAAGCTTAACCTCTTAGGCCCCACGGACCCGGTTCCGGGGCCGAAATCGCGTCATTTGTAAGAAACAACGTCTAAGGAACCTTAATATTTAATAAACTATGAATATTTTATATCCATATAACGGGAACATTTTTATTTAACTGATCTTTTTCATTAAAAAAAAAAACCACACAATGCTAACAGTGAGCCTCTGAATTAGCCCTGAGCGAAACATGCTAACCTATTACTGCACCGAAAATCACTCCTAGCTCCCTTATTACTTATCCTAGCTGCACATCCAACACATCATTTATGATCGTAAAGACACAGAATCTAACGGTGCCCACCTCAACACTGAAAGATACAAACTCGTGACGTTATCAACAAAAACGTACATCAAAACAGGTAGCCCACAACGCTAACATGGCTTACCTTTGTCTGGTCTAAACTGGTCTTCAATGGCATTAAAACGATAACAACGATGATGTTGTTAATCCATAGGTTAATATCCAATGTGGCTGTGTCCCCTTTGAAATGTTCTGATAATCTATAAGCAATAAAACTGCAATTCCGTTTTAAAAAAGTAGAGCAGGCCATTCCTACGCTCTGTAGCTTCATTGAATGCGCCATCTTCTTTTTTTAACATGAGTGTGTGCGGGACGATTTCCCTTCAATTCTATTGGCTCTAACGATCAGAAAGAGATGTCACATGTCAACATCGAAGAAGGGGGGCCAGAGATAAGGAAAATCCACCCAAATGGCCCCAGAAGAGGTTTTTTTTGCTAAATCTGTCTAAAAAGGTCAAATATCACTTGTTTTGCATCAATCTTGAAACAGGGTACTTATATGTTGTACTTTGGATTCCTAAAGCTTTTATTCTACTATCCCATCATCCAAGGTTAGTTTTCACTATAAGTACAAGATGTCTTTTGGACGGACATTATAATTTACAGTTTTTTACCATGTTCAATCTTAATTTTCTTTAAAATAAAAAACATCTATATTGATTCTGACTTTTCTACATCCAACTCACAAGTTTATCATTACTTTGAGAAAAAAGATTATTCATTTAACCCTTTTAGAAGGGAAGACATGGTCATTTGTTCTGGGAATGTCATTCGAGCCTGAAACCTGAAAAACAGGCTTGGGGCTAAAGAGGTTAATGAGCTCATGCAGGAGACGCTACCGGCAGCTACTGTCTAAACTAAATACTGCCGTGATGAAACGCCATCTCATGGATTATCAAGGATTATCTCTGAAACAGTATGGAGCTCAAAGGCTTTCTCTCTTGCCGGTTATACCACAAGGTGAGTTCCTTTTTATTTCCTGCTTCTTCACACACATGCTCTCCAGGACATGTTAGCTCTGAGTTTTAGCGATGCTAATGTAAACACCGACCATATTACGTCCAAAACAGTCGGGCATTGTTTCTGATAGCAACGTTTCTGATAGGGCTGTGGGTCCACATTTCCGATATTACGTCATATCGGACGCAACTCTGGATCAGCTCCGTTGTAGCGCCGTTTTTAGAGATTTGGGTACGGAGGAAATGTTTATGTGTAAAAGACATACAAAAGTGCATTTTGCATGATAGGTCCCCTTTAAATGTGAGGCTACCGCTAGAAAACATTACATGTCATGTTATGGTCCTGTTGACAAAGCCCTGCTACAACAGGCCTAAAGTTAAGATGTAAATTGGGCAGTACCTTCTCTATCTCCTGAGCTTTGGCTGAGATGGCCTTCGCTCGCCGCTCCTTGAAGTTGTCCGGCGACAGCTTTTGGCATTCCTCCACGACGGGAGTCACCAGCGGCTCCTCTTTGTCTCCTTCTGGGGCGTGGTTATCCTCCTGGAAAGGTAGAAGGACAACCGGGTGATTCACTGTCTAAGGAAGACTCAGAGAGGTGAGCACAATAATTATTATTAAGCAACTGCCACAGCATGGGAGAAGTCAGGAAATGAATGCCATATAACTACAGAAGTGACAATAAAAAAAATAACTAAACATATAATTGGAAAACAATGAACGGACTTAGGTCAGCAACTTCTAGCCATTCACATAGAGCCAGTGCAACCTGACCTACTGACTGTTTAACGTCACGGCAAAGATGTGTGTGATGAGGCGTACCAATAGATGAAGCTCAGAGTTACAGGAGTAAAGCCTGAGTTGCTGAAAAGCCTGAGTTGCTGAAAAGCTCGAGTATACGCTGAGAAAGTTGGGTGCTGTGGATTTCTTCTTACAACTACTCGACAAATTGGGAATCCATTATAATTACATCGATCTATATGCTTTCAAATCTGCCAGAACTTCATTTTGCACACGGATCTTATTACTTATAAACTACGACTAAAACCTGGCTTAACATTGCACTCATTTTCCAAAGTAAATTGTAGAACGTGATATGTTTTTATTTCTTAATAATGTGAAATGGGGCAGGGCGAGGCCACGATGAGCCTGTCTAATGGATAGCCTGGGAACTCTATCACCCATAAGTATTACTGTGGGAGCCAAAAGAAAGAGCAAAGGGGAGAAATGAGGCCAATTTGGATCAACGCTCAATTTCTTTTGCTCATTTCCTGATTCTATTAGAGTCAGAAGGCCAGGGAGCAGAGCTGCCCAGCCATGACTAAGGTCCGGTCATACATTAAAAAGGGAAACGGGCCGCGGACTAAGTCATTAAATCTCCAGATGAACGAGGGGGATGGTACATCGCAATGTCTGATTGTGGTCGGAGATAAAAAAAAAGGCAAGACTCATAAAAGCATCATCCAATTATTCCTCCGTCTGATTCTCCCCCTGAAGCTATGCTTGGGAGGAGTACGCCTGCACGTTTGTCAGAGTTCCTTAGACTCAGTGAGAATATATCTGTCTGAGTCTTTCACTTCAACGGGCTGGGCACAGCGTCATCAATATGAAGCTATACAAAAGGCACAAAAATCCAATCTCATCAGGGTGGATGAACTCTTCCTACCTGCACAGGAACCACCGGCGGAAAACAGCAATTTGATAAAAACCATTCCACCTTTCATTGTTCTATCTATTCTTTGTGCATTGTCCCTGTTCAAATGAAGAAACACAACGTATACATGGATGTTTAAAGAGGTTTTTGGACCTAAAGTTCTTGCAAATTGATCTGGTCAATCTGGAACTGACCATGAACATTTTCTAATTACTGCTTTAACAAATGATGTCATACTCTTCCACCGTGGTAGATCTAACCAACAAATGTTTATGAGCTTGTTGATCGAACTTGCCCTGATTCTCTGTCTTTACCTTCAAGGAAACCATGATGGAAATCCAAAAAGGAAGCTAAATTAAAAAAGGCATTCAGCCAATTCGTTTTTGGTAAATCTCACTCGTGAATTGAAACCTCATGGTGACGCTACAGGAAAAGCCAGGGGAACACCAACCGCTCAAGTTTCAATAACATCCATGTCTGTCGAAAAATGTCATTATTTCTGTATTCATCCTAAAAGATATTTGTGTGAACTTGCCATTGTTAGCATGAAGTATGGCCCGAAATATTTTGTTTTGTAACATCACAGTAGCCTTGACCTGTGACCACACAATTCTAAATGTCAAGAGTCGGATTGGACTTATGTGTGGGGATGGGTATCGTTTGAAAACCGGTTCTGCTTATCGATTCCGGTTCTTATCGATTCCCTGTTTCGATTCCAAAATTGTAAAAGAAAGAGGTCAAACGTTTAGATAACAAAAATATCTTTATTTTTTAAAATATTTTTACAAATAAAATATATATATGCAATACAAATTTATTGCAGAATAGCTGTGCTTTATTTGAACTGAGCTATGCCTGTGGCAAGCTATTAACAGGCATTACACCGTGCCTTGTCTTTTTCTTTTTTAGCGTAGTGGAGCATCCCTTCAGAGCGTTTACCGCGACCCATCTTTGGTGTTATGAAGTGACTGAGCTCATGAACTGTCTACGGGAGGGCGGGGGGAGCCTCGCTGCGGGGCAACTGTGGACCTCTGTTGCCTTTCAGCGCAACTTACATGATGCAGTTTAAAAGAATTAAGGGCGGTGCCGGCCGTCAGCGAACCGAGCCGGCCGTCAACCGCCCGCTGACGACCGGCCGTTCTGTGATTCTCCAGAACACACAGATGGCCAGTTCGCCCTGACCCTGTAGTCCACCGGGGCGCCGCAGCGTTGTCCATAGAAAACATAAAGCCCCAGCAATGGCTTTCCCCAGCATGGAGGCATCGAAAACAGTAGACTCACCGACGCTGTACCCCCTAAATATATATCACAATAACTAAACTTCTGAAAGGACAACAGGTTTATAACCCCTGTGACCCTCTGCCTGCTTGTGTTCCCTGTTAGCATCCCATGATCTCAGTAATCATCTCGGTGGGTAAATGTCATACTGTAATGAAAGAGTCTGCCTTGTACAGCCATGCATCACTTTGGTGACCTTTTCAGTTACAGGGCATGCTCTCCACCCGCTACGCCACCATGGCTCAAAGCTGCTCTTTAGACACCCCCCCCCCCTCTTCTGTCTGGGATGGCTCCAGAGAGCCTGCGAGTGTGTTTTTTGAATCCCCACAGCAGGCAGCGGCCGGGGCCATAAGTGCAAGCTTGAGAGGGGGGCACAGTGGAGGCCTTTCATCTCGGCAAAGGTTACGGGTTTGTGCCCCCAGAACACAAAAAAACAATGCACCACAGGCTAGATCAAACACAACAGCAGTGTGTGTGTGTGTGTGTGTGTGTGTGTGTGTGTGTGTGTGTGTGTGTGTGTGTGTGTGTGTGTGTGTGTGTGTGTGTGTGTGTGTGTGTGTGTGTGTGGAGGGGTGGGGCACTTTCATCACAGCTGGATGGTGGTGGGTGGCACTAACAAAAATGCACATAAGGAGGAGGGGACTATGTTTTCACTTTGTTACGCATCTTGTAACTTCGAGAGTATAAAGCAAGTGCATGGATTTGCAGCTTGAGAAGACGACTCAGGAAAAAAATATATAAAAACATTCTAATTACCTCCAGCGTGCTCTGAAAAAGATCACAGGGCTGCTAATGGGATAAATAACGAGCCTGCTTTGACATTAAAGCGGCATTTAAGGACCGTTTTATGGGCTTTTTGATCAAAGAGCACATCAGGAGCAAGAAGGAGCAGTATAGTTTACAGGAGGGTTTGAACGCTTCAGAATGGACGGCAAACTGCGTAACTCAGTATTATTCGACCAATCGAAATCATCAGTAATAAATGTGACACTGTAGTTTTTACACATCAGGGTCGCTGACATGCTACATCTACTCGACAGTCACAGCTGCCAAACACAGTATGTTGCTGTTCAACAGAAAAAAGGAAGCGGTTGTTCATTGTTAACGGCCTACACGCAGTCCATGCAGTTCCACGGGGACTTCTCCTGGCTTTGCGGCTTAGATCATATGATAACGCTGCGACTCGAGCTACCGAGTTAGCCTCTTCCCTTCTGGGTGGCCGGGGCCAGACGCATTGCGCCTGATCACATCTGATTCTATTTGCACTCCTCTGCGTAGTTGGATGATATCAGCCAAACAGGCAGGAGATATCCACATTAAATAATTTTTATTTTATTTTTTAAAAACACTTTAAAAAGGAAGCACGGCTGGTACTTCCGTAGATACTTGAGCCCCCTTTCCCCCCCCCCCCTGCACCACTACAACTCCTGTGATTGAAGTCTGCTTACAGCACAGGTAAACAAAGCACAGGCCCCGATGGCTTTTACGCGCTGTGCGACGGCCACTTTAAAACCCATTAACATACTTCAATGCAACTAAACACTTATTAGAAGGATGGCATTTAAGACGTTCCAGATGCATCCTGCTGTACAGTGACAAAAGGCGGGATGTATAATAAACAAAAAGGGGCTTTTTTTTTGGAACAGAAGACCCGTTTGAAAAGAAGCATGAATGCTTGTTTTGGTTTTTTATGAAGCAGAGTTGTAGTTTGTTACCTTGAATGATATTGCGCTGACTGGGGAGCCTTCTCTCGACAGGCCAGGGATTTTGTCTGGAGAGAAATAGAGACAACACAAAGTGTGACACTTCAGTGAAACATATGTGATGAAGAAGATTTAGAATGGAAAAAAATGACAGGCAGCAGTGGAAGAAGACATTTAGTAGGTTTGAGTGTAAGTAAGGGGTGATGTTTGGTTCCAGGATCCACACAGGTACCTAGGCTAGAACAATCAGGAAACACATGGTTCACAAATCACGCTCCGAAGTGAAAAGATTCAACGGGACTTTTACAAATTCCCTCTCATCTATCAGACACCTCATATCGCTTTCCTTTCCTTTCCTTTCCTCCTTTTCTTTTCTCAAGCGAGTATTCTAACCAAGGCTTTGTGCAATCCAGTCTGGAAGCTTCAGGGATATCCATCAGACATCCTATCCCCTCTCCCTCTCGCTCCACACACGACCTGGTGGCATCTTTACGAGGCCTGACAAAGTGGCAGACGGAGCGGGGAGTGATCCGGCTTCTGGACACATTACAAACACTCCTTCTCTCTCTCGGGTTACCCACACCGGGAATAGGTTTGAGTTTAACGATTGTAACCTTTGTGTGTTTCGGAAACAAACCCACTGCATGGAATTTCATCTCGCTTTCATTCATTTGTATGGCAACAATAATAAAAGAAAGAATCACTTGAAAGACAGGCAGGGGCTATATTACATACAGTATGATGGAGTACCTCTCACATTGGATTGTTTATGTTGAGACTAGGGCTGCACGATTTGGGGAAATAATCTAATTGCGATTTTCCTGACAGATATTGCGATTCGATTTGCGATATTTGTTTTTAAGCGACCCAACGGAAGTTTATTGTAAAATGCGGCCATATCTCCGGCTAGGAAGGTCGCATCAACGTGCTCCGTCTCTAGCACCCCTGCAGCCCGAACTACGAGTGAAAGAACTAAACTTACATGAAACTTCCGTTGGGTTGATTTAAAGTCAAGCTTCAATAGTAATAGAAACATGTGATGGAGCATTACTAACCTGACTCAGACGGTTTGTTTCACCAAACCATCTAGGAAAGCTCCACTGGAAGCGATTTAGAAAGGGCAGGCACTTTCAAAAATACTTGGCAGGTGATTGGATCAATCTGTCTATCACCGTCTATCATGGGCCACTTCTGATTGGTTAACAATGGCTGGTACATGTGGAGCACAGCACTTCTGACTGGTGTGGAGGACTAACACACAAGAAGAACAAAAACAATTCATTTCAAATCGCGATTTCGATTTAAAATCGATTACTCCTTCAGCCCTAGTTGAGACATCCATGGAAATAACATTATCTTTAATGCACGTGTCAATTTTGTGAGTTTAAGCTCTTATGCGTAACATAGATTTCAGATGAGTTGAATAAACAGTTTTTTTAACTACTCTGTCTATTTGGGTGTCTCGGTTTCAACATGGGACGTTTCATTGTGATATCTATTAGTTAAAATTAAAAAAGTGTGCTGAAAATGTATGGAATTTAACGATACACATTTTCAAAATTATTTTTCTGAACCGAGTAAAAACATCTCCCCTTCAGTGGCCCTTACACACACCAAACTGAATGTTTTTACAGAGTATATTGTTCATACATCATCTTTAGCCTGATTTATAAAACATTGTATTCCCTAACACATGGCAAAAGTATATGGGTAGAAAGTAGTTCAAGGTTTATGGAGTAATATTTTTTTAAAAATCCAAAATACTGTGTGTTGAAAGCTTTTGACTCTAAAATGTCAATAAAGAAATACAACCAGCATTAAACAAGGTTTAGAGTGATCGAAGTGAATGCAAACTATAGCATATTTAAGAGGATTATACCTCATTGGAATATTTAAACAGAACAAACACCTTAAAGCAAGTAATCAACTGTACCTTACTAACCGGGGGTGTTTCCTTTAAAATATAGATTTCTGAGGAAACAAACCAACTGCTTTTCTATTGGTCTACACAACAACTATACTGAACTGTACTTACCGGAGATCTTGCTGTGAGAATAAGTCTCTTCACATCCTGTAGGAAGACCAAACCGTAAGGTCACTGACCGTGTACACAATAACTACACTCTCCCTTATCCAATAGCCATCCATCAAGCACACTCTCTGCCCTGATGCCTCACTAAAATATGTTTAACGGTGCTTTGCTCAGCTTCTTAGAGATTACCATCATGCATCATAAACATTGAGGCAACCGAGGCTTACTTTGCCACGTAAGCATGACGACCACTTGCCAGTCTAAAAATGGGCCAGTAAAAATGTCAGAAGGAGATGGCAGCATTGAAGATGGTAGGAGACCTGAAGGAAAGGGTTTGCTCGGATGGTTTAGGTATACAAAGCATACAAATGAACAAATGCTAGCAAGTTCAGTTAATCTTAGATTTGTTGCCGACATGCTGCGAAATTAATCATGTAAAACTTGAAAGGCAGCGCATGTCCAGTGTCAGTAACAGAAAAAAGAAAAAGAAAAATCTAAGATTCAATCAGGCATAGAGTGGTGCAGGAATGAGTCCAACGACCCGGAAATTAGCATTTTTCAACTTTCGGATTTTCTTATTTGAAGTCACTTTTTTTTTTAAATGCATTTTGGCTTAGATGTCTGCAATAAGGTCTGTGGTTAACACACTCTATTGAGGGTCTCACAGGTTGAGGGACCCTTTGATTTTAGATCATCACTGCACCACTAAGACTATCCAAGTATGCAGTTTGCCAAATGCCAGCATATGAATAGGGGCATAGAGCTTTAATATTAAACTGTAATATGTACAGTTCCTGCACAAAGCCTTATTAAATGCGTCATTGCCAGAGCAGGTGCACACTGTCTGATAACCAAAGGGGGAATCATGTAGGATTACATAAAGCATATCTTAGGATTTAGTCAATTACTTTAAAATGTCTACATGCATCTGCAAGGTTAGCATATGATATGTCATATTTACAGATCAGAGTAGGAAGCAAGGAAGGTGCTACCACAGAGGAACCCATTACAGTCACCACTAGGAACTAGTGAACAAACAGAATTCTGTGCGATGAACTTCAGACCTGGGTGAAATAACTTCCGGGTCAATTCGGAGTTTATTATAGCTAGAATACTTAAGGGCGATTATTTAACCGAGGTTCATTTCTTTGATTATCTTCTATAGGTTTGAAGCTTTTGTAGGCCCTTAAGTCTGTCCTCCATCCTTGTATCCTTCTCCAAACTTAGTGTCAGTAATAGGAGGCCACAACATTTCCTTCTGACAGGACAAGGATGCAAGGAGACGAGAGAGGAAGAGAAGATTTGCTCATTGTCACCCAAGTCTGAACTGGTTTCAAATGGCTTTATGTACAGACCCAAAGTTTCATGTCCAATCTGTTGAGGATAGAGCGCCCCCCAGAGGGGCTCAGCTAGACCTGCATGACCCTCTGGAACGTCCACACCTGAAAAGCCGGTCACCCACATTACCAGTTAAAGGAGGAAGCAGTCAAATAATAGAGGAACATGGAGACAGTAAATACATGTTTTGGGATGGATTGTCCTGAATTTCAAACGTTGGGGAGGGGGTCTCTGCGGGATCTACATACTCTTGCCTTGCTGTGAGGGGAACGGCAGGCTCTTGGCTCGGTCCGGGGAGTATCCTCTGCTGCTGACGCTGGAGCCCGAGCGGCTGTGGGGGGAGCGGGCCACCTCGCGGCGCACCGGGGAGCGCTCTCTGGGGGGGGGGAACGGGGCGGCCTTCCTCCTGAAGAGGTCTCTGTCCTCCCTGGGAGAAGCAGAGGGGAGTTATTTGAATAGTCAGATTATTCTCAGTGTTTTTTCTAAATGTTAACAGAGACAGTTTCATCCTACAGGCCATAAGACTGTTAGAACACCTGAACCTTTGAAAGAACATCCATAACATTCTGTCTGCAACATATATGTATGTATGTATATATATATATATATATATATATATATATATATATATATATTAGGGCCGGGACTTTAACGCGTTAATTAATTACACAAAAATTAACGCATTTTAAATCGCACTTATTTTTGCACCGCGGAACGTTTCTCACTGGATGAGTTTCAGGGGTAACGATTATACTGGAGCACCAACTAACGTTCATGACTTCAAACAACAACAAACCACAGTGAACAATAGTCAAACGTGAACGAAGAAGCTGATGAGACCGCTTTGGTTGGCCCCGTGGATGGGACATTTTGTTTTAAAAAACGGACGGATGGAAGCGTCGATAAGAGCACAGGCTCAGGTCAAATATTTATATGTGATTAAAAATGCGATTAATTAATTACAAAGCCTCTAATTAATTAGATTAATTTTTTTAATCGAGTCCCGGCCCTAATTATATATATATATATATATATACATATATACAGACAGACAGACAGACAGACAGACAGACAGACAGACAGACAGACAGACAGACAGACAGACAGACATACATATATATCAATACTCCAATTAGTTGTATATAGACTATTCTGCACTATTTCTATTATATTGTCATTTGTTTTATTTACTTGCACTATTATTGGATGTATTGTGTTGCACTGTTGGAGGCGCCTGTGAGCTAAGAATGTCCTCGTCATAACTACACTGTAGCTGTGAACACATGACCATAAAAGCCTTGAACCTTGAAGGTCCTCTTTCTCATTTGACAACAGATGCAACAACCAGTGCGTGAACACAACCAAGTACACTTTGCTCCAGTACTGTACTTTGAGGTACGTGTAGTCTCCCTGTGTTCATGCCTCTTTCTACATTTCAGAGGCAATATAAAATATGTTTGACTCTACTGCATTCATCTGACAGCTTGAGTTTCTTGGCCAATTTAGAGTTTCAACACAAAATAATGCATAAAATACGTTGGTTTCTTTTAAGTTGAGCAACCCAGCAATGTGTATGCGCCTACAAGTAATATAAATAATTAGACGATTAATCAAATTTGCTTATTGACAGAATTTCTTTCATTTTTTTCCCCACCAAGACTTTTTCTGCATCGAGTATTTTCACTTTTGTAACACTTTGAGATCATTTTCCTTTTTCTTATGCTTTAAATACATTTTCAATGCAGGACTTTTTTACTTGTAACAGACTATTTTAAGCATTAGTCAAGTGAATCTGAATACTTTAACAACCACAAACGTTTGAGAGAATCTAAAACACGTCTACTCTTTTATTTCTTGGTTCCAGTGCCTACACAGTACAACACCGCCCTCTAGCACAAAGGCCTCGACATATGACATGTTTAGTTCTGAGTATTTATACCAGGTGTTTTCACTAATAACACACTTCCTTTCTGACATCAGCATTTATGGCTGCCATGAATAAACCACATGAAGTTGGGCTACGCAGGGTTAGCATGCACTCACTCGTACCCTCTGTCTAGGTTGAGGATGGCTTGCACCAGCGTGTCCTCTCCGCTCTCGGGCAGCGACCGGGGGGCCGGGTAGAGGCCTTGGTTTCGTGCGTTGTGGGGTTGTGGTGCACGGGCGCTGAGGGAATAAACACACATATGAGAGCTCAGCTGCATACTGTGCAACATGGCATGCCTGAGAGGAAGATAAGGCAGAGTTTTCTTTTGTAAATATTGAAACAAAAGCAGTTTACCCAAACTCCAGAGGCCTTCCTGGGAGGGGCTCTTCCCTGGGAACTCTGTAAGGATACTCCTCCTATACAATACGAAACAAAAAGCCCTTAATTGTGAGTGTGCATATGAAACCATCAATATTAGAACAGCTAGGTAGTTGCAATATGTCTGCAGCAATTGACTGTTAGTGTAAATTCATATGTACAGTAAGTAACTCTGTTACAAATATTAGTATCAATAGTAATCTTAATTAAAAGGGTTTCTAAAATAACAAAACATTCACAAAAATATCTACGAGTTCGATAACAGGGGCATATGCTAATATTTCTGACTTTCAAAACGGACTTTTTGACCCATATTTGATATTTCTCTGCTATTGAACATTCTGTTTATCGTCTTGTTCAAATTAAGCGCATTAAGAAAGTGAAATGCTTCTTCTCAATTGTGGAAGTTTCTTTCTATTCAATTAAGTTCATAGGTAAGAAGGAAAAAACACATTGATAGTACAGGGTATCTGCAGGAATCCTGAAGTCAAATGTAATTCCTTTTAAGACCTTTTTTAAGACCCTTTCCGTACATTTGAAGACCTCATCGCCACTTTGAGTTCTAACCGGTTACCTTGGCGACACACTTTCCCTCACATTGACTATATACAGTATTGATTGTCCTTCCTCCTTATCTCCCAACTGTTGGGCGCAGACTTGCATTTCCCCATAACGATGTTGCTTAGCAACCGGCGTAAACGGACCTTCGCGCCATCAAGCAGTGAGCGAGCGATGTCCTGTTCAGATGACGTCAAATCCAACGGGATGCCATAAATAAACTACACAGAATCACACTACACACCTACGCAATGATTACATTCAGGCACACTGTAGAATACAACCTCTTTGGACCATTTATATACTTATTGAAAACAAGCTACAAAATGTAATACCTTGGAAAATGCCGTTTAATAGCCTTAATTTTCGCTAAATTAATTGATCAACTTTTAATACTTTTTAAGACCCCGCGGACCCCCTGATGTTCTCACCCTCCTTGCAGGCGGCGGAACAGCTCTCCGCTCTGCAGGGAAGTGGATGTTGTCTCCGTGGTAGGCCCTCTGATCTTCATGATAATTTCGTGGCGCTCCTTCGTTCGGGAAGTAGCGTGGTCCTGCTTCATATTCGTACCCGCCGCGGCCATAATCTTCCTCCGGCCTGCCAAAGGGGACCCTCCTCTCCATCGGCCCAGCAGGACGCGGGTACGCACCCTAAAAGGATGGGTACATGTTGAGAATTGAAGTTAAACTTAAAAGAGAGGTTAGAAATGGATATTCAATTATTCTGACCTGAGCTCCTCCAACAATGCAACATATATAATAAAATACAAAACTACAAAATAAAAAGCCGATATACATGTCAATAGAATATGATATGTACAAGAACAGAATATGACATTAAATAATGTAAATTAAGACAAAATTAAAAATACTGTTTATTGCAGTGATAACTATTTATATAAATTAGTATATTGCAAGATGACAACAGGAATGTTTATCGAGGCACTTCACAGAGCTCAGGTGTTTAGCAGTCTTATGGCCTGTGGGATAAAACTGTCCCTGAGGCTGGTGGTTTTTGTGCGGATGCTGCGGTACCACCTGCTGCTGACTTAGATTAAAAAAAGAGAAGAGAAGAGACAGAAGTCACTTTGTCCACACTCACCGGTCTCTCTGTTAAAAAGCGCTCATCGTACACGTCTCGTATGTTCCGCTCTCTCCTGTACGCCACTGCAAGAGGAAAACAATGTAAGAAACCGTATGTTCGAACATGCAATCGTGAAGGGTAATTCAAAAATAAATGTAAACAAGGTCCTGTAGTCATTGATACAATATAACTGCTTATGTGTACTGAATTTGTAGTTTACGCTTGTCGCCTTTTTATTTTTTGTATGCAAGTCCACTTATTTTCCTTCTGCCTTTTATCTGCACTTCACCTTTGCTGCTGTAACTCTGTACTTGTTCCCCAGTTTCATTATGTCGATAAATGTTGGTTTTGCCAAGTGCATGATGCAACACGAACAAAGGTCTTCTATAAACAAATATATACACATAAGGCTCTGAAGTGTGTCCCAGTTCTTGCATGTGCCACATATTGTGTTTTGTAATGTGATCTCTATCAAAGCAAGGCAGTAGCTGCGTTTATCTTGTTAAAAAAGAAATGAGAACTTACTTTTGGACCTCCGTTAGTCGCAGTGATGTACCGATCTTCAACACAATCTGTAAAAAATATTGAGTAAATAGTGTTAGATTAAACACTTTGAGTTTTTAACTGTTGAGCGTATATAAAGAACACATAATAAGAAGGGGGAAACACGTTGTAATTGCATGGTTTGACAACTAGATGTCATCACATAAGATATACTTTATTGATCCCATACGTTTTCGTTCCACTATTTAGGTAAAAACTCTTCATTACAGAACATGAAGCGGTCCTTTGAAAGGAACGTAGAAAGAAAAAAAGGTTGTAGGTTACATGTTTCCTTAAATAAGATAAGAAGCACGGTTTGACAAGTAGATGTCATCACATAACATTAGTTATTGAGCTGGCTGAGAGTATTGTCTGCAGATTAACACAAAAGTAAACACAACACTAGCTCCACACCTAGACTATTAAATACAAAAACCCCTTCATGCTCTGTAATGTCAACACACTGCTTAATACTGTAGTTCCACGTACATCAAAACACTAGCAATGCTAACGTTAGCCCTCATACGTGTTGAAAGCATTCACACGTTCAATTGTATGGTATTTTCAATAGATATTAACACCAAATACTAATTCACGCCAAAACCTTGCATCTCAGAGATGATTACGTTTTAAACAACGCACAGGAAAGGGCATTGATTCCAGTAAAAAAAGAGGCAAACAATCGTACCTTTCTCTCTATCGTTTGGTTAGCTTAGCATTTCACGGTAGCTAGTAGCTAGCTACATGGACAGGCGGCTAGATTTATTGGAAGAGGGAGGTGCATACGTCATCAATTGGGGACGTTCAGTCAATCTGTTTGTTTCTCTTCAAAATCTTATTATACATCCATGTTCAAAATGAGGAGATAATGGAAATTGATAAAATACAAATTATACTTTATTGATCTCAAATTGGGCTTTTTTTCTTTCGTTACAGAAGCTTAAAAAACAAGTCATGGCATAAAGCTAAACATTTAAAAGAGTAGAAATTACAACATATCACTATCTACAAATCTGTAAACCACCTGACAAATAAAACACTATTTAGGGCCAATTTACAGCAAACAAATCCGTGTACCATTAAGTGTGCAAGGAAGGGCATAGCCTATAATTTTATATAAGTGTACAGTGTGAAGTTATTAAGTCAAGTTAACAAAAGAGTAATCTGAGTTTTTTTATTTAAATTGAATTTAACTGTACTGTGTAATATTAGATTAACCTGTACTTTAATATGTTTTATAATTGCTTGAGTGATAGAGATTACGCAATGTTTTAAGTGTTTGTTGATTCTGCCTAAGGACTGCAGATGGAAATCAGAAATGAGCGGAAATCTGGCATAAATAATCTCTTCCCTTTTCTGAGACTAATGTATTTTTTATACATGGTCCAAAGTAATATTAGAAATTGAGTCAGGGAGACTATTATATTATTTGACACAAATAGAGTTAATAAAGAACATGTTTTATGTATTTTGTATTTAAATGTTTGTGGTAGATTCACTCCAATACAGTAGGGGGCGTTAATGCTCATGCTAACGCTGGTTGCCACCCGCCATAAAACCGTGAAAAGAATAAGAAGAAAGCATTTGTTTCTTTTTGCTAAACATTAGCTTCACACTCATTCATATATCATTCGGCTTTTTAAAAAACACTATAGTTGTTATATTGTTTTAATAAAGTGGAGGCTGTGTTGGTAAGTTATTTGTATTCCTCTGCTTGCACTTAATTTAAAATTTGAATCGCGACATGAATGGTGGAGTTACTAAACTAGCTAAGAAGCTGGGTGAGCATTATTAATCATGTTTAGATAGATAGATAGACAGATAGATAGATAGACACGACTGTATTTAACTGTATGTTTCAGCTACTGTAATATAATATATATACTATATGTCTATATTTCTGTTGCTGTAGTATATTGACCTATCATATCTAGAACATTTTATAGTGAGTATTCTTTGTAGTGCATGTCCTTTTTTTAAAAACTGTAGATATGTATATAATATACTTGCTTTTTATTGTTTAGTTTTACCTACCTACCTACCTACCTACCTACCTACCTACCTATCTACCTATCTAAAGATAAACATTACCTTCTCATAAAAAAAAATGTATCAGTAAAAAAAACTATACTCATAGCAGTATCTTAACATTATAAAACATACAAAATAAATAAGAAAACTCCCCTCTAATATACCAATCTACTAAATATATAAACATAGTATACTATATGTTGAACAGTAGCTTGAAATTAAGAGTGATAGATAGATAGATAGATAGATAGATAGATAGATAGATAGATAGTACTTTATTGATCCCAATTTGGGAAATGTTTGCGTTGCAGCAGCATACAAAACTAGAAATAAACAGTCCAAAACATATTTCTGAAATATAAATAAAATAGCATTAAAAATCGATTATATACATGAGGAAAATATACATGTGGAAATACAAATGTGCAGTTACAAATATAATGCAGGATATTATTGTGATAATAATAAATATATCCTGTGAGGTAGTGTAAGTAGGCTGCAGTATGTAAGTAAAGTATGTAAGCAGATTGTTCATAGAGAGCTAGAACCTGAACTAACTTTGTGATCTTTTCCTCTTCCAGTGTGTTGTATGCGTCCAGTATGAGCGGGGGGTTGGCACCAAGCAGAAGCACTGTGTATGTGTCAAACCTGCCATTCTCTCTCACCAACAATGACCTGCACAAGGTAAGATCCTACACCAGTGTTTCTCAAAGTGGGGGGGCGCAGAGGCATGACAGGGGGGGGCGCGAGAGAACAGGAGGAAAAATGATTGATTTGAAAATAATATGAGAGAGAGAGAGAGAGAGAGAGAGAGAAAGAAGAGAGAGAGAGAGAGAGAGAGAGAGAGAGAGAGAGAGAGAGAAGAGAGAGAGAGAGAGAGAGAGAGAGAGAGAGAGAGAGAGAGAGAGAGAGAGAGAGAGAGAGAGAGAGAGAGAGAGAGAGAGAGAGAGAAGAGAAAGAAGAGAAAGAAGAGAAAGAAGAGAGAGAGAGAGAGAGAGAGAGAAAGAAAGAAGAGAGAGAGAGAGAGAGAGAGAGAGAGAGAGAGAGAGAGAGAGAGACCAATACACGATTAATGTAAACAATTATTTCCGAGGCACACGTTTATATGATCATTATAGTTATACAAAAAATAAGAGAATAAATGAAAAACAGCTATCAAATACTATATGGCAGTAAAAAAAGAATAAAGTTTAAAAGAGTGATTTGTAAAATATCAATAAAGAAAAAGTAAATCTGTTTACAGTTCTGTTTCAAATGGGTGTTGAGAGATGTATCCATAGATCTCTTCATTTTGCTCTCAAAGTGCCCCAGATTGATGCTTTTAACTTAAATATTTAAAAAAAAATTGTCCCTGGGGAGCTTGCCCCCGGACCCCCCTATGTGAGGTCCACACACCACCTATAAAAATAGCAATACTCTGCTTACACCTATATGCCGTGAGCTGATTATCAAGCCTTCATTGTAACTGTCGCGGGTACACTGTATAAACCGGTACATTAATGGGAAACCCTAAATGTTTGAGCACCCTCTATGAAACGTCAAGCTACCCCACAGCACCCCCAAAATAAATCTCTGGCGCCGCCACTGAGCCTGCAACCCCCCGAAGAAATGTGCAGTGCAAAACAGGCTCATTGCAGCCACTAATGCTGTGATGAGACACACCTTTTTGCCAAATATCAGCATTTTCTTTGCAAAGTGGCAAAGTATTATAACTTATTGTTCTAGCAAAGGGATTGCACAATTGTATTTAATTTGTTTGAGCACACAAACTTATGGAGCATTGTTTTATTATCACTGTTCTAGCAAAGTAATTTTTTTGAAAGGAATGCTCACGTTCATATTGATGTATTTTAATAAACGTTAAGTTGGCCCATTACGTGACTATTTGTGTTGGGGGGGCCCGACTTTTCTTTTTCTCCAAAGGGGGGGGCCTGACAGAAAAAGTTTGAGAACCACTGTTAGGAGATAATGTTATGGATGCTTTTGCCTGGCAACAACAGAAATAAGTAAAATACCACCGTGGAATCGAAATGAAAGAAACTTGAATATTGAAACAGATTACTTTGTCTCTTTTCAGCTATTCACCAAATATGGAAAAGTTGTAAAGTAAGTAATGGCTCTGTCGTAATTTGTTTGTATAATTGTGTTTCTTTTTAGTATGTGTACACCATAACGTACATAATGTGTACACCAAAACAACAGTTAATGGCTTTGAATACTCAATTGTCTCTGACCTCTTTTAAATTACTTCTTAAAACCCATTTTATAGACTAGTATTTTTGTATCATTTAAAAAAAAATGTATTTACTCATTTACTTCTCCACTATTTGTCTTCTCTCTTCTATGTTTTTCTATTTTTTTGTTTAAATTTGACCTTAATTTAATCTTGCTTTGGGCTTGCCTTACTGCGATGCTTTTTTGTTTTATAAAAATTCTGGAGATCCTGCGTTTGTTGTCAAAGCACCTAACAATAACTTAATTGAAATATGCTTTATAAAGTTATTATTATTATTATACGTTTGGTTAATAACCGCCATGTTTATTCCAGGGTTACAATCGTTAAAGATAAAGAGACTCGCCTGAGTAAAGGGGTGGCGTTCGTTCTGTTCCTGGACAGAGAATCAGCTCATAACTGTGCCAAAGCAGTGAACAACAAACAGGTCAGTCTGTCATGTTCTTATTTTTCAGACATGTATTAGTTGCAGTCAGTGATGTTTTAATGAATAACAGATATAAAACTTGACACCCCTATGTTTGTCTCCCAGTTGTTTGGCAGAACAGTGAAAGCGAGTATCGCCGTAGACAATGGACGAGCAACTGAGTTCATAAAAAGACGAAACTACACGGACAAGACTAAATGTTACGAATGTGGGGTCAGTGCATATTTCACTTATTTTATTTCAATTGCTTGTATTCTTTTCTGAATGTGTAGAAAACTATCTTAGAGGATGTTTAGTGATTGTGTGTGCTTTCAAATGAAACATGACAGGATACGGGTCATCTGAGCTACGCATGCCCCAAAAACATCCTGGGAGAAAGGGAAGCTCCGAAGAAGAAAGAGAAGAAAAAGAAGAAAGAGGCAGAAAAACCCGGCATGTGTACGTGTTTTACACTTGATATTGTCCGATTTTCTTTATGTAAGAGTTTTGTGTTTGTAATTTCTACATATTTTCCGTTTAAGTGAGGAAGAAGAAGAAGAAAGTGAAGAAGAGGGAGAGGACCCAACCTTGGACAGTCTGAGCCAAGCCATAGCTTTTCAGGTAAGTGTGCAGGGATAGAAATCAAAATAGACCTCTTGACTTTGAAGGTCCCATGACATGGCCATTTCTACTGATCATAATTCCATTGTTGAGGTCTACTAGAATAAATGTACATTGTGCAATGTTCCAAACTCACATTGGTTTCTCATACAGCATCTCTGTACAGTATGTGTATTCACTCTCTGTCGTACACGGCTTGTTGGAGCTCCTGCCCCCTCCCCCCCCTGTGAGCCCACTGTGCTCTGATTGGTCAGCTCACCCACTCTGTTCTGATGAGTCTACCGTTACAGCGGAACATCAGTGATTATGTGTTACCATGGCGTTAGCAACCAGACAATGACATCAGTAATGACAAACAGATGAGAATGCTTCGTGGGGTCTGGGTGCCGTGTTGGCGGGACGTTGCGGGGCTCGCTGCTGCGAGGAGCGGACAGTGTGAGCTGGATTACTGGTGTCGTTTCCTGGTTGCTGCGTGGGATCTGCGAGACAGCGAGACCGCCTGGCTGTGAGTTTGTGTCACTATAATCGGGAAGAAAAAAATGGAAAAATAAAAATGTCCAACGAGGCGTACTGGGGCAGCATAGACTGTGTTAGAGCTTTACTCGCTACAGGGTGTACTTTGAGGGCTTGTGACTCTGCAGACCGTTTACATGCAGAAAAAGCTACATAACACACAAGGGGACGGGTACTAACCAGAAAAGCATCACCTTTAAATGCACCATACACTTGAATTGAATTATTAGCAGTGTTATATTCCCTTTTTTCTCCATTTGTGTCCTTTCAGCAAGCCAGTATTGAGGCAGAGGAGACGCAGAAGAAGCGGGCGCGTTTGTCTCAAGAAGAAAGTGCTCACGCTTCAACATCCTCAGACTCCAAGAAACCAAGGATCAAAAAGAGCGCGTACTTCAGTGATGAGGAGGAGCTAAGCGACTAATTATAATGATAATATAGTTATAACACAGGGTTTAGACATGAGCCCTATGTTCTACATTAAATATTCCTTTATTTTTGTAAGTTGTATTGTATTATATGGGAGGTGCATCCATTACACAGATACACATCCGATTTTCTTTTTACTTCTTGTACATAAAACTCAAACATTGTATTTGTTTTTATATGTCAGTCAATAAAACCTTGCTTCTTAATGACAGGCCAAATTCTTTGTTGTTATTCCGGTGTTAAACAAATAATGAGATACTGATTCCTGAAAGAGGCCGTTTTTGTGGAATTTTGTTCATTCATTTGTATTATGTTTCCCAAAACTGTCCAAATAAGTGTGTCAGATGTTTATTTTGTATCGCTATGTTTCCTGTTGACACAGAACCAACAAGGATTCAACTGTAATGAGTCTTTCTGAACTACATGTAGTGATTTAGACGGTGTGTGTTATACTAAATATTGCAACAGCTAAAATGCAGCAGTTAAGGTCTCCTTGCTCTAAAATCTCATCTTGGGGACATTATGGAGATCTAGTTGACATGAAAGGTTCAGGATCCCCAGGCTATGGTGTTTTTCTCAGGCCCATTATAAAACCAGCATGCGTTTGGAAATGTGTCCTTTGATTCCCGTTTACGTCAGCACAGAAATCAGGCGAGGTATTCCCCGGTGTTTAATGCGAATGATCTAAACTACTGCGGAAATCCTGCAGTCAGCGAGTCAAATGAGAATATAGAGGGATGAGAGAGGAATCCCTGTACACTGAAACGATCTAAACGGTTAACACATGAGCGAGTGCGACTATAGCTTTTGTTGCATTTATGTGCTCCCGGAAATGAAAGATCTCATGACAAGGAGAGTGGATAAAGAGATAACTGCTACAAAGAAAGATGGGATTCTATGTTGAGAAAATAACCATTTATAGCCATTTAATGCATGTGGCATCCTTGTATTTAATATAGCAAATTAAAGCACAATAATATTCTTAATTTTCTTTTAAATAATATGTATTATCTTTTTAAAAGGCATTAACGGATATCAGCCGTTTCAATTTGACTTTTTCCTTAATGTAAGGTGTATATCTTGCTTTATTTTAGAATCAGCTTTCAAACCGCGTCATGTTAGTCATAATAACCCCCATAATATGGATTTTTAACACCCTCGTTACACAGAGGTACGAACCTACAAGCGGGTACATGAACGCGGCATAGATTCATCAAGAGGAATGTCAGCCTCGGGAAGTAACCCTGCCTCTGATTGGCCGGAGCGAATCACGTGACCCTCTCCCAAGCGGAGTTTCCACGACAGCTGGAAGCCGAGCGGCACGGGCGCATCGCTTTCTTTGGTAAAATAATCGGAAATAAAACGACTTGAGCTCGTCTCAGCATCTCCACAGAAACCCCGGTCTGGCATGGGCGACAAGAGGAGTCCCACAAGGTAAAAACCGAGTTAAAACGGGCTAAAAATTCAAGATACGAGAGGGGAGCGGACACGGGAAAAAAATGGGTTTTCTCCACGGTCTCTCTCTCTCTCTTTTCTCTCTCTGCATGTGTGTGTGTGTGTGTGCGTGCTGATGATTTCCTAAATCCTGTAGGCTTACACAGATGTTTGCTACATTTCGTGCATGCAAGCTGAACTCTCTCTTGTCTCCCACCACCACCACCACCTGTCTTCGGTTATTTTTTAATTTTGTGTGTACATTTATTGTTTTTTAAAGGCCGAAGCGTCAACCGAAGCCCTCCTCCGACGAGGGGTTTTGGGACTGCAGCGTGTGCACCTACAAGAATACGGCAGAGGCTTTTAAGTGCATGATGTGTGATGTCAGGAAGGGGACGTCAACAAGGTATGGATTCATATACATTACCTCTTTTTAAATGGCGGCTTCCCAAGCTGAGGGGGGTGGGGGTCCCCTGGGAGTCAGCCCCCACTAACAGAATGAGGCATAATCTCACTACCACCCCTTTATCCTATTACCAATGTGTGCCTTTGTAAGGGGATACAGTTGACGTTTATTTGACAAATTAAAACCTTATCGTTGTTAGTATTATACAGGTCAGGTAGTAAACAAACATGGTTTAGGCCAGTTCTTTTTATTGTATTTCTCATGTATGTTTTAGGTGATGTATACTAGATACTCTGAAATACGTTATTGTGAAGGCTGCAACTAACAATTATTTTATCTCCATTTAAAATGGTGTTTACAAGAATGCACATGCCAGATCCTAAATGTCAATTTCTTGTCTCATAAGTCCAAAACCAAAAGATATTCAGTTTAATTTGTTATAAAACCGAGAAAAAGCATCACATCTCCATCGTTGATAGACTAAAAACTGCATTTTTAGACATTCTGGCATTAAGAACTACTAAATAAAAAGTGTGCAGCAACAACGATAATTACAATAATGTCTGTATGTTTTTAAATAACAACTACTTACTCCGTGTTTTCCTTGAACTCTACGTGTTCTTTGAGCTGGGGCTTTCCTTTACCAATGAAATTCTTAGTCTCCTTATCCTCAATACAATTTTGTGGAATAACGATTACTTTATTAGATTCAACATATCCGTTTTTGCCATAAAGAATCATGTAAAAACACCACTTTAGAGCATGTGGTCTCCCGTTCTTGGAAATAAGTCAGCATGAAAAATATATAAAATGATTTAGTCGACTAACACCAAAACAGGGGCAGCCCTACTCTCAGCAGTGCATTAGTGTCCATGTTCTTCTCCGGGTGTTCACACACACTGACCTCCATTAAATGAGGGAAATGGATGGCTCACTGCACACACACTTCCACACACTTCCACACATCCATCTTGTTGCCCCGGAGATATTTCTAACAGACGATGAGGGAACACAAACTCACACACACAAAGGCACTTCAACATACAAATACACACACACACACACACACACACACACACACACACACACACACACACACACACACACACACACACACACACACACACACACACACACACACACACACACACACACACACACACAGAGCGTTCTAGGGCCGCTACTTGTCCTGACTTCAGTGATTTGAGGCAGGAAATGACTGTTATCCCTGAGTGGCTCATCAGGATAAAAATGCAACAAAGGGTGAAGTAGAGGAAGTGTAGCTCTGGGAAACCGTGTGTGTTACATGAGCTCCCTCTTCAATGTATCATCCTGCATTAGCACAACTTTCAATCATTTAACTACAACAACATCAGTGCAGTTGTGGGCTTTGATGCTTTTTCATAAGTGGGGTATTTCTCGTGTCAGTGCATGCACTTCTACGCCTCTTTCTGCATACTTGTGTGTGTGTGTGTGTGTGTGTGTGTATGTGTGTGTATGGGTTAGTTGTGAAAGGAGATTGTGAGAGCAGCTGCCAGACAGACAGCCATAGCTCATTACTATGCAACAGTTTAATCAGCCCGCTGTCATCAAAGACACACACGCACGTACAGATGCACTCGACATGCAAATTGTACCCATGACTGCATGCCTATTGGTACACAAACAGGCACATTTCCTAATATGCGCACCCTTGATCGCACTCATAAGTGCACAGTTGCTGCTCGTGCAAACAAAGCGATTTAGCGACACGCATACTGTTATCAAAGGAGTTCAGATTATTGCCGTAGAGCGTTGATTGTTGAGGACACTCCAGGGACTCAAAAAAACAACGGCCTGCAGCTTTGCCAAGAACCTGTCTGAATCCTCACGTCACCAAAGCTGCGACACCCTTTGTCTTCCCCCATCTGGGTATATTTTTGGGGGGGGAAGTTGGCAAGGACACAAGGACATAGAATTCCACGCTTCACAGCTGACACATTTTTTAGAAAAAGCGTCCACGAGGAGGTCATATCGAAATGCTTTCCCAACTGCATTGCTGCGGAAACGTTTGAAGTGTTTGTCTCGTCTCTTCCCAGAAGGCCCTAATCCTGCAGCAAAATGGCCACACAGGTGGTCGCAGCTGTTAATGACCCGAACACAACAGACAAGCGGATTTCACTGCGAGCAAGCCAAAGGTGGTAAAGGGCATAGCACGTGCAGAATATAAATGTAGGACAGGACAAATTCCCTCGCTGGTTACTAAACAAGCATGACTGAGCTATTACTGCGGAGGAATGAATTATTCCTCGACAGGGGCACGGGAGCGTCCGCTGGTGAGACCCGTCGCCTGAAGGTCACAGGTTTTGACAGCCAGCGCTGGCTCGGTGGAAGAGAAATGAACTTGCGATGGGACTTTTTTTCTGACAGGATCAGCAAGTACATTTCAAGGCATTGGCAGAGAGTATTTCAGGAGGGAGAGCATGGAGGTAGCCGTCAGGAGATAAGTGTTTTATGAAGGTGAGGCTGAGCAGATCTCGCTGCCTAAATTCCTCTGATGTGGAGAGATGAGCTACTGCAGGGACTGGAAGCTGGCAGCTGATTGAAAGCAGTGAAGGCAGGGATACATCAGCAGGATTGGACTCGCTTATCGAAAAAAAAAAAAAAAAAAAAGGGGAGTGAAATGTAAAGAGGGATGGAGATTGGCACTGAAGGAGAACCTGCCGACGTTCCGCTTATTCTGTCAACGGCTCGGAAACTTTTCCACGGAGTCAAATGTGACGAAACACAAAGTGAGACTTGCTAATATTTTTGTTAGGAAATTCACACCGGCTTCAAATGTGATGCAGTCATTCGTGATGAATTAATATGGAAAAAGATGTTGTTTTTCCTGCATCAAGTGAACAGCTTTGAATTAAAGCCATCTAACTAGGAGCTTTGGAACCACTACATATCACGCAGCCTCATTACCTCGAGACTTTTCCGGAAAAAACGTGGGAGAGCCATCTCATCTTTGAACCCCTTTTTTGAAAAGCATAAAGATTAAAGTTCAATGGCGGATAAAGGAGGCTGTTTGATAAGTGCAAGGTCACAAGTTTGGAACCCACCCGGCGGCAGAGCGTCCTTCAGCCAGAAGGCCTCCCACTGCACCCGTTATAGGCCTTGTACCGGATTAGAGTGTCATCTTAATGTTTAAAGAAAAAGACGAGGCGTGTGTCAGAGCTAATGCTCCCGTCTGGCGTTTTGGAAGAACAGGAACGAGCTGAAAGTGTCATGTGAAGTGGTGCCGAGACAGACAGTAGCATTTGGCTGAGGACGGTGTTTAGGTTTTGAGTTTTTAACAGCCCGGTGTAATAGAGCGCCGTTTGTGACCTTCTCCCGTGTCTCGCCTGCACCTGTTCACCCAGCTGAGCCCTGACAAGTCCGTCCCCCCCCCGCCAGGGAAACACTCGGTGTGTGTGTGCACGCTCTGCCTTCAGGAGCTTGTTCCGCAGCATTATATTTCCACGGGTCAGGACAGTGAGCGCGATCGTGTTCGGATTAGTTCTCCCTCTGCCTTTCGGCTCCCCCACCTCTCCTTTCTCCTCAGATATTCCTGTTTGGTGTCTTTCTGTCTGCCTCTCTCTTTCTCCACGAGCTGAACTTAACCTAGGGCGTCTCTCGGTGACAGATTGACTGATATGCGCGTTTTGTCAGCCACACCTAAACAAGCACAAGGCTTTCTGGCTGGCTGGCAAACTGTCAGCATCTGTCTTGCTTTTTTAGATGTTGTTTTTCCTCATCCTCCGCACAGGCTCGCCCTCGCAGTTCACAGGCACCGCGCACACACTGAAAAAGTGGGCTGTGATTGCGCAATCGGCTCGGTTGTTGTTGGTGCACACTTTTTTTCGGTCAACCGTTCAAGTAGTTCTTCGTGCCAGATAGTCTAAAAATGCTCTTTTCAGCCTCTCAACGATGAAGATGTGATTCTGTTTCATAACAAATGAAATCCAATATCTTTTGGGTTTTGGATGTAAGAAGTCATCTTGGAAAGAGCAGTGATTGGTTGCAGAAGATATCTATATGAGATACTGATCAGCCTGCTGGAGCCATCTGATTAGTACTAATGTTCTGTTGCAAAAAGAAAAGGCTGAATCGTCTGTTTTTCATCTCAAAGTAGCTGCGTTGGTAAAGTCGTGTGTAACTGCCGGGGAATACTAATATGTACGTACATTTAAAATGCTGCCTGAAGGAAGATGTTTCAGTTTTAAATGCACGGCGTGAATTAGTTATATTTCCATATCGTTCCACTGCCTGTGCATACATACTGCATACACTTACCTTTTGGCTATAAAACCCTTTCCTTACAAATCAGTTATGCTTTTGAAAACTATAGCTTCCTAGCTGCCCGTCCTTTTCAAACCTTTTACAGGGTCACAATTCCTCTTAGATCTCAACACTATCTGGTTGTTTGGCTGGTAACATGTGTGGGAGGGAGGAGAAAGCTCATTTATCAGATGCAACCGAAATGTAGCGCCATTTAGCTGCCGTGTTAATGTCACTGTTCATTTCCCCAAACTGATTACATGAAGCGTGCAGAGAGCCAAACATTTGACTCACCCCTCAGAGGCATCATGTGTTTTAATTCCCTTAAGCACTCATAAGTAAAATAGCTGGGTTTGTTTGGTGAAATCTCAAATGATGGTTAAAAAAGATTTTGCAGCTCTATTTAGCCCCGAGCCTAGAATAAACCACAACATGCAACAACAACTATTGAAAAAACTCATTTTATGAGTCATGATTGCGACTGACACTGGTAACGCGTTTTATTCATATGAATAAATGTATATAAAATGACACACTTAAATCACCAATCAATGTTTGATCGCCCTGTCTAAATGATTGCATCCTCATAAAAGTCCTCTCAGTCACAGCACACATACGAGTGTACACCAGGGACAATGAAGCTGGCTGTTATCACGTCACTATGGCTCGAGATTATAGCTACGTGATAAGCCTGTAATTACTGCGCTGACACTGATGCATCACACACTGAGCACACATAGAGCAGTGTGAGAGAGAGTGAGTGAGAGAGAGAGAGAGAGAGAGAGAGAGAGAGTGGAGAATGTGCTATAGTGTGGCTAGTGGGCTGTACAAGGTGTCATAAACCACAGGACATAGAGAGCCATCTGTCACACACACATACATACATACATACATACACACACACACACACACACACACACACACACACACACACACACACACACACACGCGTATGGTGGTAGCATGTACAGGCAAGGAGGGACATTAATCATCGGGTTGGAGGAGCTCCCTGGAGCAGTCTACGACCCGCTGATAGAACCCGACACACACCTAAACCTTTAACGGCGCATAAAAAAAAAGAAGCGATTTCACAACGATGGTGGAGTCATCACCGAGCAGTGGGATGAGATCTGTTTAGAGAAGCGGACTCCTGAGCTTATTCACAGT
Source organism: Notothenia rossii (assembly GCF_949606895.1). Classification (NCBI taxonomy): domain Eukaryota; kingdom Metazoa; phylum Chordata; class Actinopteri; order Perciformes; family Nototheniidae; genus Notothenia; species Notothenia rossii. Next base: position 58,614,892 of record NC_136908.1, on the reverse strand, counting down.
CCATCAGCTGTCCTGTGGGATGTTTGCTCATCACACCGTGTTCTCCACTAATGTGAGCCAGCAGTTCTGCAGAAATCAGCCTCGTGCTGTCTTTGGGAATGCACGACTGTGTTACATTAAGCATTTTTACACGAACACATAAGAGCTTAGATGAATGGGGAAATGTTTGACCTCTAGTTTCATAAAAGTGTAACCATAAAGGAAAAGATTGTACAAGATTTATTACAGAAAATGCACGCTTTGTGAACAAATTCAGCCCAAATCATAACGGATCCTACACTTTCATACATCGCGCAGCTCTAGGATGGAAGCAGTTTACATTTTGAAAGTGTAAATGCTTTGGAATAAAGGGCAGAGCTGTCAGGTCTAAAAACACTCTAAATAATTGCAATGCTAATAGTTATACTCTAGTATACATCGTAACTCTATGGACTGCCCTACATTTCAATGTAATACTCAAACACTTGTTTTTGAGTATGGAAGTCACATCAGTACGCCTCATATTAACAGTTTTGTGAATTGGATAGACCCTAAACTTGAACGGTTTCTCCCTTTTTCAAAGTGTGGAATTAAAGAAGTTGGTCCTCAAGACATCATTTACACAAAATTCATCCTTATTTTAAAGTAAAACGAGGCAAAAAGTTATAATTATTTTGACTACAGGTAAGATCAGAGGAACATATCTTCATGGATTCTCAGCGACATAAATTTAGTCCGGATTCTGTTTTGAAATCATTTTTAAAGGCAGCACCTAGTGGTCATTAACAAGATTACATTACATGTTAGACACTTTCATCCAAAGCAACTTACATACTCAATACTGTGGACAATCCCCACAGGAGCAATTTGGGGTGAAGTGTCTCAGGGACACAACGACATGCTGACTGCAGTGGGGTTTGAACCTGTGAGCCCCTGATCCGAACACCAACACACTACCCACTGCGCCACACACCTCCCTTATATATGAACACAAACATAGGAATGGCTAGTTTGACCCTATAGGACAACAGCAGGGGTAAGTAGACGAGAGCACTTAGAGTCACTTTAGGCAAGTTATTATGATAGGTCTATAAACAGACCCCCCCCCCCCCCCCCCCTCTGTACTGTGACTCTGTGGTGTTGATGACCTGTTTGTCCGCTGTGGCCCTGAGTCATAATACATTTGTTTTTGTGACCAAATCTGGACCTGAGGAGATATTTCCTGGCAGCGCTGGTTCCTCGACTATTTTGTTGGTAGAGGAGTGAGAGGTCGGACGAGGGGGGGGGGGGGTGCAGGGGGAGGGAGAGAGATAGCGTTAGACTCTGTGTTTGCTGAAGGTTCAGCCAGAGTTTCCTCGTCAGTGAAATGTTGCAGGATGACTAGCAGCGTTTGTACTTTCCAGCTCCTGCAGCACAGGGGGAGTGTGTCGTTAGCTTGTGGCTACAAAACGAAATCACGCTTCGTCTGTTAGAAAGTGGTGGAGTGTTTTGTAAGGCAGCACGGTTTAGAAAATGATTAATTTGATATTGATATTGCGATATGACTCATGATATTGGAGCGAGTGATCAGTTTTTTTCATAATCCTCAGCATTATTTCAATTGAAGCACAAATAGTTTTTTTGCGTCTGTAGAATGGTATCAATGAACAAATACTGCGCTAACTGCGATTTGAATATTGCACTTGTTCGTATTGCAATTTTGTTAACATTTTCAATTATTTGCACTCAAGCTTTGGAAATGTTAGAATGACCAAGTAATGGATCGTGAGCAGAAGTGAACTCGGAACAAATTGCGTCAAAGAAAAAGCTAGGATGGGGCGATATTTAATTCCTATAAAAAACGTTGGTAAGTTTTGACTTTTGAAAATTGCTCGAAGAACAGACTAACACAATGTTTATGTTTTATTCATGAAGGGACATTTTATGTTTTTTTGATTATCTTTATTTATACTTTTTTTTTTTTTTGACTCAAAGATATGCACATATCTGTTATGCAACAAAAGTGATTAGTACCATTTAAAGCCCACGTGAATGACATTTGAGATAATATAGTAGGTTGCAGATTTCATTGTGACATGACATTTTCACATTTCCCCATGCAATGATACATTATGAAACAGTACTTCCTGTTTAGAAAGTGATCCAAAACAGAGACATTGTGATTATATTTTCAGGAACAAAAGCATTTGGCGTGTTTAAGCGCTCGTAACGTCCTCATTTCCCAGTGAGGGTCTCCATTAGCTGCTGTGGAATAAAGCAAATATTGATCAGAACAACATTTTCAACACGCTGTATTAATGTCCGAAAGAATAGGGCTCTTATATTAGGCCTAGAATTTCCTGTTGGAATCAATACACACACACACACACACACACACACAGACACACACACACACACACACACACAGACACACACACACACACAGACACACACTCGGCTTCCAGATGGAGGCCTAAGTGCTAAGATAATAACCGTTTGATTGGGTTAACAGAGGCAGCTCTGTTTAGGCCTGCTGCTCTGCCTCACCGTCATATCAGCTTTTCTCCTCTCTCACCTCCAGGTTATTGAGCTGGCTCTATTAGTGGAAACCTACTTCATTGTCACACTTGAAGAAGACAGAATGTACAAAATAATTGCCTCTCGGGCGCAGCCAGTCTTAGTTTTGAATAGAGAAGAGCGTGATTAGCCTGAGGCGGCTTTCTTTCTTGATCGTGCATCAAGCAAAAACACACAGCACCCGTTTGCTGCATTAATGAGGTAATGGCAGCAGTAATTCATCTGTAACTCTAACCGTCAATAACAGGAAGTGCATGATGACATCCTGAACAGAAATTAAAAAATCCCAAAGGGTTACAAACGCTCGTCTTGTTGATATTCTTTGGAGACAATATCGTGTGTGTGTGTGTGTGTGTGTGTGTGTGTGTGTGTGTGTGTGTGTGTGTGTGTGTGTGTGTGTGTGTGTGTGTGTGTGTGTGTGTGTGTGTGTGTGTGTGTGTGTGTGTGTGTGTGTGTGTGTGTGTGTGTGTGTGTGTGTGTGTGTGTGTGTGTGTGTGTGTGTGTGTGTGTGTGTGTGTGTGTGTGTGTGTGTGTGTGTGTGTGTGTGTGTGTGTGTGTGTGTGTGTGTGTCTTGCTAAATGAAGTCATATTTACTTCATCGTGTTGCTCTGAAAGGATGTTGCAGATTACCGGAGCTCGATACAGAGGATTTTAAAGAGTCCTCTTTTTGTTTAAAAGGTGTCAGCAGTTCCGCAGCGTCGTGCTGACAAGACAGAGGATCTCGACATCTCCTCCCTATCAGACGCTTATGTAGGCCAAGAGACCCATTTGCATTTCACTCCAGCCTCGCAAGCATCACTGCATGTTCTGTGAAGGCGATGATAAAAAAGAAAAAACAACTCTGGGAGACACTCTTTGAAGCTCTGCCCCAATTTAGGTCATCCCAGAACTGTTAAACAACAGATTTGCCCTGAGAACAAGACCAGCAGCCAAAGCTCATACATTTCCAAAATTAGGAAAAAAAAGGCCAAACGACATTTTCTTTTTCAGCTACGCTCTCAAGCTCGTTTTATGGATGTCAAGTCCAGTGCACGAGTCCTCTCTGTGTCACCCTTATAATTACATTAAGTGCAAAAGGGCGCTTTCTTCAGGAAGCACCTGGGGGCCAATGTTTTGTAATTGCGATACTCCTCGAAGGGTTCATACGCAGGTTAGTGAATAACGCTGATTTACTGTGCAGTGTTTGAAAGCTGCAATTCACTCCTAGGCTAGCATACATTCTTAAAAAAAAGAGTGTGCATTTTATGAGTAGCAATTTAGATAAGATATACTTTAGTGATCCCAATTTCACACAAACTAGCTGATGAGTTAGGAAATCTGTGGATTTATAGCTTGAAATATGGGCTGTGTGTGTGTGTGTGTGTGTGTGTGTGTGTGTGTGTGTGTGTGTGTGTGTGTGTGTGTGTGTGTGTGTGTGTGTGTGTGTGTGTGTGTGTGTGTGTGTGTGTGTGTGTGTGTGTGTGTGTGTGTGTGTGTGTGTGTGTGTGTGTGTGTGTGTGTGTGTGTGTGTGTGTGTGTGTGTGTGTGTGTGTGGTGTGAAGCATGCATGTGCACCCATTTCTGATTTGTTTACCCCACTCTGGCTTTTTGGTGCAGTGTGTGCATGCTACGATGTGCATAGGTGCATTCATACATACAACAGTGTCCATGTGCGAGTGTGTGTGTGTGTGCCCGTGGAAAATCAGGCACTAGATAGTGTATTCTCTCTCAACAGATGGCCTTTTCAACACACTTGCCTCTAAGCTAGGACTGTTGCCAGCCCCTAAACACACACACAAACACACACACACACACACACACACACACAGAGAAATACGATCGCAGCCTTCATGCGTGCAAAGTCTTGCCAGACCGGTTGCATAATGCATCGATGTTGAGACAGCAGGCACTCATGGAGGATCGAAATGTGCCTGTGAGGAAGAACATGTAGGTGTTGTGAGAACGAGTTCTATTCTCAGATCTGCTTTTTGAATGAAGCGTTCTGTATACGAAGGTGCATCAACGTCACTAGAACATGACTTTCAGAGCAAGGCAGCAAAAACATGACTCTGTGTGTTTTGTACGTAACCTGAAATCCATCATGAATAATGCTTTTAAACTAACACAGGTGGTAATCCAGTTAGGGATCAATTCCATGAAGGAGTGACGACTGTTTGTTACATGAAGCACCCACAGGTGTCATACTTCATGGCTGTTTGCACGCCTTGAGTTATTAAATACACAAACTGCAGGAGAATCAGCTCATTCCACATTTCGGATAAACGACTACAATTCTCCCTGGGTTTGAAAATTTTTATGAAAATGTGAGTGCTATTTTTATAAAATATTAATTAAGTGTAATTTGCACACTTACAATTTAACATTTGTATTGCACGTTTGTATTCAGAATCAATACTTTATTTATCCTGTGGTGGGAATGCATTATTGTAACAGTTGCTGCATTTGAGAACAGAAATACAGCAAAAATAAAAATATTTAACAAACATATGCATATTGTGCATGTTTCAAAATAAATAAATAGAAAGATCGGTTATGAGATGTTTCTTTGTCTTGTTTTAGTTTAACTGCTTGTAAAAATAAATGTTTTTTAATATGGACAGACCATGTCAATAAATACATAATACAATGTAAAAAAGGGGCACATTTTACCGCATAACATATATCAATAAATGTGTTTAATACATCATATATAACGGTGTATTCCTATTCATTATGATATTAACGTAAGAAATGTACAGTGTGATACGGTACAATACAGTTTTATTTATAAAGCACTTTAAAACCTCCAGACCAAAGTGCTGTACAGCCAAATAAACATACCAGCAATCACACAGCACAGCTCACACACCATAAAACAAGTACCAGTAAAAAACAATAGACAATTATACGGAAGAGTACGGAAGAGGATTAGGGCCACATGATTTTTTTTTTTGGGAGGATTTGAAAAAAAAGAATTTAATCTCAGAATTCTTACTTTTTCCTCAGAACAAAAAAACATAAATCTTTTTGGGAGAAAAAAGTCAGAATTCTGACTTTAATCTCATAATTCTGACTTTTTTCTCAGAATTCTGACTTTAATCTCAGAATTCTGACTTTAAAGTTTTTTTCATTTTTTTTTTGTTCTGAGGAAAAAGTCAAAATTCTGACTTTAAAGTTTTTTTCATTTTTGTTTTGTTCTGAGATTAAAGTCAGAATTCTGACTTTTTTCTCAGAATTCTGACTTTAATCTCAGAATTCTGACTTTTTCCTCAGAACAAAAAAACAAATCTTTTTGGGAGAAAAAAGTCAGAATTCTGATTTTAAAGTTTTTTTCATTTTTTTTTGTTCTGAGGAAAAAGTCACTTTAATCTCAGAATTCTTACTTTTTTCTCAGAATTCTGATTTTAAAGTTTTTTTCATTTTTTTTTTGTTCTGAGGAAAAAGTCAGAATTCTGAGATTAAAGTCAGAATTTTTTTTTTTCAAATCCTCCCAAAAAAATAAATAATAATGTGGCCCTAATCCTCTTCCGTACAATTAAAAGCAACAATCTAAAATATTTAATATTCCTAGGTGACGTGAGTATTGTACATTTCACAGAAAGCTCCCTCAGCTCATGATGTTTATCACTGCGAGTCCTGGAACAAGTCTGAGCAGGTTCACGTCTCACAGATGGCTGAATACGGGTTTATCCTCAGTGTGTGGAGCCACTCGCTGCCGGTGTTAAAAACACTTCCGCAGCCCCATCCTAACCGGCGCTGGCAGTGATTATTGCCTCTTGATTACGGTGCTGCGCTTGCATGGAGCCATGTGCTCACTGTGATTTTCCCTCTCATTAATCTGCCTCGCTCTGTCTCTCCCCCTTCCTCTCCCCCCGGATCAGGAAGCCTCGTCCCGTCTCCCAGCTCGTCTCTCAGCAGCAGGTAACTCAGCAGTTCGTGTTGCCCTCGCAGCCCAAAAAGGAAAAGAAGGAGAAGGTAGAGAAGGAGAAGAGCGACAGGGAGCCGGCGCTCAAGAAGAACAGTCACAAGAAGATGAGGTAAACTGAGATATCAGGGACGCATGGATAAACAGGAGGAACTGTGGATGGTGTTTACTCTGCCACCTGACGGGAGGTTGTCATATTTCATGAAGGGCTTCAAAAGATAAACCTGATGACGGTGGGAAACACAAAGTACAAAAATCATATTAGTGTCTCAGAGAAAAACAGATCAAGGTGCTTTCACTCATGGCTGAATCAAAGAGGAATACGTCTATACACAAGTATTTTGATTTGGCTCATTATGAAGTAAGTGGCTAAGGAAATGGCTGCGAAAAATTATACAATAAGACTACCCTCATAAAGGGTTTATAATTATGTTATGAATTTGGTTGTAAACCCTTTATTAATCATTAAGAACCATTTATAAACCAGTTTTAACACAGGCTCACTATTTGGCAAGATGACTAAGCCTTATATTGGCTACTCAGCGAGAATCAACTCAGTGAGCAACAGATAACAAGGATGCTGGCTGATGAAGGAGACGAAGTAAGCTAGGTAGCCAATATAAGGCTTAGCAGTACAGATACATGTGGGCTCACTATTTGGCAAGCAACCGGTGACAGTTGCCCTGTTTATCTCATGTCTTATAAAAGCTTATTAATGATCTATAAAGTGTTCACAACCTAATTAATAAATGAATTAAAAACTATTCGTAATCCCTTTTATAAGGGTAGTCTTATTGTAAAGTGGTACCCCATAAAGGACAGACTCCCTTGTATTCATCTGTAAGTTGTCTGTCACTAATACAAGACTATTTTCAAAAGAAATAGATTAGAAAATACTGTCACAGCTTGGTTTTGATCTCGCTCTCACGTCCATTTCCCCTCCCTCACCAGGCCGAGGTTAAAAAACATCGACCGGAGCAGCGCCCAGCACCTGGAGGTGACGGTCGGCGACCTGACGGTCATCATCACGGACTTTAAGGAGAAGGTCAAGCCCACGTCCACCGCGGCCCCCCCGCCCAGCACCGTGGCCGCCGCCGACCCCCACAGCCAGAACGGCTCCAGCTCAGAGACCACAGAGAAGGGGCTCTCCCGCTCCTCCTCACCCAGAGGGGAGGGCAGCTCGGTCAACGGAGAGTCCCACTGAGCCCACCTCCAAACCTCCCCCCTCCACACCCATCTCATCTGCAGGCAAGGTGGAGAGCTGCGCATCACCTTCTTTTGGATATATAGGAACTGTGACCAAAACACATCCCATTTAGAACGTTTAAATGATTCTTTAGAAAGCAATATGGAAGACCTTTGCTCTGTCTTGGACGTTTTTAGACATTTTCTCCTGGACATTTGTTGTAAATGGAGACGATCCTGCGCGCTGTCTGCTAGAATACTTACTAAGACAGTTTTATTCTGACGAAGAACTCCCTCAGAACTGACCTGAGATGCGTCTGAATAATCTGGACGAGCTTTAAGGACCCTGTGAGGTTTTCCTTCAGATACTCCTGCCCTTTTCTTTTTCGAAATGTGCAGCCCACCCTTACCTTCAGTGGCCGGCAGAGTGACCTATCCTTCCCCCATGTGGAACGTTGCGCCTCTGTCTGGAATCCTACGCGTTATAAACCCTGAATTTCGCACTCGGTGTCCCGACGCTGAACCTTCAACCTCACTGCAAAACCCTCGCTCCTGCTCGCCATTACTCCCAGCCTTTTCTCTTGGACTGCCTCTGCTGCGGAGGGACTTTTTTGACGCAGCATTGCCGGGCACCATTTGGTGCTTTTGGGTAATGTTCGGAGTGGGATGTTTAGTTCAGGTAATGCTTGTTATGACTGTATAAGGGCGTCAGGCAGGTTTTGATAAAAGCCCTGTTTTATATGGTGTGGGTAAAGGTGCAGAATATGATTGTAAAGGATTATACCGGTAGTCTACGCTGCCCCTTACGTCACATGTGCTAGAAATACTATCAGGGTTTTGTTATTCTACGTTCGCAGTCATTAATTGTGCAGAATATAAACAACAACCGCAGACCTGCATTAAGTGATTTCCTTTTTTGTACCGAATTAGCATTTCTCTAGCTAGTCTCATTGTTTTGATGTCCTCATAGACCAGTGACCATCAACTGGCGGCCCGCCAGACATTCTCATCCGGTCCGCACGCCGGGGGTGACTGGCATTGGCGGAGTGGTTACTGCGTTCGCCCCCCACTCATTTTTGTTTTTAAAACGTCTCGTGAGCAATGTGCTGTACCCATACTTGCCAACCTTGAGACCCCAGCCGGAGCTGTATTAGATTAACATTAACATGCTTATTGTAGTTGTATGCCTTGCGGCCTGTAGCACCTTCCTTGATGGAGCATATGTGTGGGCTGGACCTGTTTTACAGGAAAGGAGTGAGCAGAGGATTGAGTTGTCGATTCTTGTTCAGTTTTCTGTGACTATCTTCCTCACCCTCTCAGACTTTCAGTTGCGCGCGCTACTAAAGAGACGCGCTACCATGGAAACCAAACAATGGTGTAGCTGTATTGAAGTCCGAGTGGAAACAGTCCTGAGTAAATCTGATTTTGTCAGAAATCGGGAGAAATATGACCCCGGGAGGAAACCGGGAGAGGGCAATGAAATCGGGAGTCTCCCGCGAAAATCGGGAGGGTTGGAAAGTATGGTTGTACCGGAGTCCAACAGAGAGGCAGCAGCTGCGGGACAGTAGACTGCGTACTGCGTAGCCTTCCCTGCCCTGAAGAAGAAGTGATCCTTTGTTAGCGCGGAGAGTCTGCTAAGCTTTATGCGCTCCGCAGTACCTGAACGTGCTCCACTAGCCCCCCCCCCCCCCTCTCCCTCCGGTCAACAACTTCAAAATGCTGGGCTATATATAAAAATCGCTGGCCCGAGAAAGTGTCTATTGGATAAATGTTGGCCCTTGGACAAATGTAGTTGGTGATCCCTGTCATAGACCAACCACAGACTATCCATGGGCAGCAATGGATAGTCTATTGACAAGCTGTTGTTAAATTACCTGGTAAACATGATATCCCAGAAGATTGAAGTTAACTCGCTACGATAGAGGTACAGATCAACCCTGAGCTAAACATGGGCTAAATATTAGGGTTGTAAGTCAAAAAATGTCATTACACTTGAGTGTCGTCAAAAACACTATTGATCTTAATTTAATATTTTACACGCAGCCAGTGTGGCTCAGATTGCACTGGTAGAAGTGCTCTCATGTATGGTGATGCAGGGACTGTGATAAATGCAAATCCCGCTGTTTTGATTGCATTAAAAAAACTACAAATGTTCTTTTTACTTTTTTTTTGTTGGTCATAGAGTTGTGTTTTTAATAGCACGACAGTATTTAATTGTTACACCTGTATCACGAATCGGATTGTATCACCAGATTCTTGTCAAGCGCTCAGAGATATTGGGCTAACAATGACCAATCACACTAGAAACGCTAATCCAAAAGGATTTTAAGGCAATACAATGCTAACATATTAGCCATAACAGCTACAATCTGTCTCTCAGGGGTGGGTTTCTTTGCAGAGTCATGCTAATGAAAGAAAATCACTTAATGCAGCTTTGTTGTTAATAACAGTCTTGAAACTTTGTCCATACTTCGTCCAGACAGGATTGACCTCCACAGAATGAGATATATCGATGCAAATACAGGAACAGTACTTCATACATATTCATGTTTCTCGAAGAAAAAAAAAGTCAGGTTTACCATGGAAATGTTTGTTTTAGAGACGGAAAGAAAGTGGTTATTTGTCAACTACATGTAGTGTTTAGTTAAGGGACAGTGGCTTTAAAAGACTCCGGTATACTCCTTTTTAAATCTCCGCTGCACCTGCTCAGCACCACAGTGGACGACCAGAGGGGGCTCATGCTGTTTGGCCCCCACCGTGGACCCAGTTCGGACAAAGCGTGGTGCTTCTACAACGAAAAATGGGGCTTTGACTTCTGGACACGCACAATTAATGTGACGGCCTGCGGTGTGACGGACTTAAGAAAACCGCTTCTTCCATTTTGACGTAGCAAAGTGGGGGAGCTTTAGAAATATACTAAACCCCCAGCAGAACAACTATAGATCAACACGATAACTTATGAAACCTGTAGAGAAACATTTCTAAAAAAAATATTGTACTACAATGTTTTGATGTGGTTGTATTATCCATCATAGCAGTGTTACTGTCCAGATTTTTACTTTTAACATTTTTAGCACAGATCCTGAGAACTGTCATGGCATGATAATATTACGGTCTCGGTATATTGTGGGACAGGCTTTGTCTCTTAGTTTGTTTAGCATCGTTTCGTGTGTGGCAGATCTCAGGGGTTCACCACTAGCTGGGACTAGCTGTGTGGACCTGTGAGAACTGTCCCGACTCACATCTGTTATTCGTTTGTGGCAACATTTTGAAAGACACTTAAAATATATGTTGGTTGTCACCTGTTGATATTTTATTTTGTGTCTTGCTTTGCCATGTTCAATTGTTTTAAAAATGTGTGAACTTGTTTATTACATGTCTGAGTAAGAAAATGTAAACAAAAGATATCATTTAACTTTGTCGTTTCACTTTTCCTAAAGCTTTAATGAGGTCCTTTCATGCTTCTTAGGGTTTTCCCCTTTTCCTGTAGAGTGTTATATACGTTTCTGTGCATGTCAATGGTCGGCAAAGGCTAAAATCCTAAAGTTTCTCTCCCACACACTGCACACGATGAAGAACAATATCCCGGCCAACAAATCATATTCTACTCGAAATTTTTCCTGCACATTTTTAATCCTCCTTAAAAAATTGAATTATCAATGTTATTGGATAATGATGTCATTTATCAATACCCCCAATATTGTGTAGCCTACATATCGCAGTTGCAAAATCAGTCAAACTATTCGCAATTATTATTTTTTCCAAATCGTATAGCCCTGATTAGGCTTACAATAGTTCTGAGTATATGGTATGGTTTACAAACTAATTGATCCACCACTACAGTCAATCACCTTGATTTTCCCACACTTGATGGAAATGTAATTTAGGTCTTGTGAAGCCACAACAATAAAGACTAGTCACTTAAAGCCCTGAAAGGCTCTTTACAGAGGTGAAATGAATTGAGAGTTGCTGCAGAGTAGACACAGCTGAGGGGGGAGGGAGAGGGGAGAACCAACTTTGCTTATCGCTCCCACCCTTCCCCCTATTTAGGGTCTCGACCTCCGGCTTCTGTTGCATGAAGAAGCATCAAGTGAAGATGGTGGAAAAGAGAAACCAGGATGAATTGCATGGCCTTCAAAATAAAAGCCTGACAATCGTGATTAGGGACAACGACTGCAGAGAGCTGCACAACCTCATAAGCAATGTACACTTTTCACTAGCCTATATTACGAAATGTTCAAATAGTTTTACAATATACAAATAAGATTGCACAAATATAATTTGTATTTTGTATTTCCGAGCCTCCTGGCTTTCAGGAGTAAGTTTGTCAAATGTGATGCATTTGTAGGAACTAAATATCTGAGCTATGATCTATTATACATTTAAGGGGGGGAAAAATGTATAATAATAACTTAGATTATTAAAGGGTCTTACATTTCCAGAACAGACAGATGTGAAACCCATTAAGGTTTCTGGTGAGTGAGATGTAAACAATGTTAAGGTATCAAATCTTAAAACAAAACAAGCAAACATATAGACTTACTGTAATGTAGGTTCGATACAAAATAGCTCCAAAAGGCTAAAGTGTTTACATTGTTGTATGGCTAATACATGGCCTAGTATTATTATCTAGTGACGTAGCATGCACTTGTAGTTAGCATATCTGTCATATTAGACATAACATTAATGTGTTTCTGACTCAATATAAAGCTACTGCATCATTTGTTTAAAAGCTTGACAAGTGGGAGAAATGTTGAAAAACGCTGCAAAGTGTAACATGAGACAATGCTTCAACGGCTGATGAGAGCTTTAATTTTTAAACGTGCACCGGAAGTGTGTTGTCACTGCGTCAAGCTTTGCAGTTATTATTTCACACTAGTTAGTTCTGTGTCATGACTTTAGCTCCGAGTTGCGTTTTAAAACTCCAAAATGCGGCGCTACATTCGTGCACTAATGCTGTGCACAGTGTTTGCCGTGTTTTCGGGTGTGTATGTTTACAGTAAACTGTTTTACTCGGACTTGTCGCTCGGTGGAAACGGTCCGAGAGGTTTCATCCCACAGAGAGTCCCCGGAATCAGGCGAGGAGCCGTGGACAAAACCGGGCCCCAAAGCCCACACTGGTACAATAGGTAGGACTAAATTATGCAGGTTTTTCTTACTTTAATGGGGTACAACTTGGGGGAAAACGCATTTTATACAATAAGTATGAGTAAAGTTGTAGGTATCTACTCTGTACCACACTTGTTATGTATAGGAATGTGACACTGACTGACAAAACGGCACCAAACTTCATTACAGATTTCTGTGATTTCTGTAGTAACGCGAGATTTGAACAGGTGTGCGATCTTCGAGATTAATTAATACATCAGATACATAGTAGAGCATGACCAAACTTGCCTTACAATTTAGCACCTTTTCACTGTTCAAATGCACTTTTTAGCCTGTGCAACTAGCTTTACTGCCTTATTGCTTTCACACATGACTGTTTGTGTGTCTGCCAGATATGCAGGTTAGAGAGGAGATGTTAAGATAAATAGGGGGAGAAGCTAAGACAGTCAACAGTTGTATTAAACTTTCTAATCCCTTACAAAGTTCACTGTTAGCAAGTTTGAGTCCAGTGAGTCATAGGAAAATCCATGGTATAAAGCCTACTATTGTTTAATAATAATTTAATAGATTCTGCATTAGTGGTTTGGTCTGTGAAAATACCAGACAATATATTACAAATAAGTGATATCTTCAAATTGCTTGTTTAGTCTGACCAAAAGTCCCAAAACATAGAGTTTATTATGACAAATACAAACATAAGAGCACATTTGAGAAGCTGGAATCAGAGAGTAATTGCTGTTTTGGTGAAAACAAAGGGCCATCATTTTATCACATACTCTATATCCACAGCTGAATGTGGGGGTGGCATACTCTAGAGAATCTGCTAAAATGGCATAATGACGTTAAACCATTCTCTGGTGGCTTGACATTGATATCAGGTGATGTTTTTATTTTAAAAAAATCCAAAAGTAGAGCTCGAATATGTCAATATTTTGTTTTTTTAGCACTCAATTTATTTGGACCTCAAAGTCAAGGGTCTTAATAACTGATCCTAAATCCTACGCCACCTTTCTAGCAGAGTATTAGTATTTATATGTTATACATCTGTATTTGATCTTTTTTATTTGTTAGTGTGATAGGCATTTTTTAATTGTTGTTTGTTTTGTGTGTACCTCCCCAGAGCTATAGTCTGGAATATTGCATCTCGTGTCTTTTTGAGATTCATGTGTTTTTTATACATGGTCTTGTTCAACAAAGATATATAATAATACTTGCAATATTTGTAAACCTACTATTATCCCCTGGGCCCAGGAGTTCAAAACTTTTAATCTCAATCAGATCCGATCCGATTTTGAAATCCCATTTTTTGTGATCCAGGATCAGACAAGTCGGACAGATTTTGTCCCTGGAGTTCAAAGCAATTCAGGATAGGATCAGCCTGATCCAGATTACGATTTTTCAAGATGACTAGATCCTGAATATCAGTGCTTTAATCCTACCGATCGCCATCTAGTGGACATGAAAAATAATACAAGGAAGACAAGAGACCACATTGCAGAGACATCTATCATGTTTGATTATATTTTTTTATTTGAAAGGTGATGACAGATGATGGACTTTTTTTTTGTTGAAGATATTTTTACTTTAATCTAAATTACATTTGTGATTGACAATCTTTGCTGTGATACTTTTATGAGCATAAACATTTATGTCATCAACATTTGGTTGAAAACAAAATAGGCCACCACAAACGTGAGCAAAAATGGAAAAAATTAAATGTATTTCCCATGAAGGCTAAAAATGGTGTATTATTTCAGTTAACAAACTCACTTTGCCAGCTTATTTAAATTGAAACATATTTTAAAATAAATTGTACATTTTGCTCTGGAAATCCACCCCTTTGGTGGGATCAGGATAATCCAGTTTTTTGGGATCAAACTGATCTCAATCCTGTGTTGTCGGTTTGAACTACCCATTTTGAAGATTTGATCCAGATTAGAGCTTGCATTGGATTTCCTGATCTGATCGGATATGAAAGTGATCCTAATCCTGTTTTTTGGTTTTGAACTCCCCAAAATCCAAATCTGATCTGATCAGATACAAACTTGGTCTCCTGTGTGGGCGTGACCTTTAAACAAACAGTCACATGGGGTCGGCCAAAAATAACCATCAGCCTTTTTTTAGATATTCAAAGTTTTGAACTCCTGGGCCCAGGTCTCTAGAATTCACTTTTTTATACCATCTGTTATCCTCTCCATCCTCTCTCTCAGGTACATCATGCGTCAGCGGGGTCAGGTGGAGGCAGTGGGGGGCAGCGTCCAGCCTGAAGCCCCCATGCACCTGGCTGTGGTGGCCTGTGGGGAGAGGCTGGAGGAGACCCTCACCATGATCAAGTCCGCTGTGCTCTTCAGCATCAAACACCTCCAGCTGCACATCTTCGCTGAGGATCAGCTGCACACCAGTTTCATGGAAGCTGTGAGTTCAAACGTAAAGCTTTATTATTATAAAACTAAATGAATAGTGCAAGAAGAAACAGAGTAGGAATTAAATGGTGCAAGAGAGAGAATGTTGCAAGACAAATAGCATAACATGACTTAGGAAAATGTAAAATGAAATGCTTTACAGTGAAATGCTTATCGTACTAATAGATCAATATGTGAGATGCAAACAGATGGTGTGCAAATCTTAAGTAAATTAAGTTCTGAAAATGGCATGCTGAGTTTGTACTTACCCTATATGTCGTCTGTCTTCCAGCTGCAGTCGTGGCCAGGTTTCATTCGCTCCAGGTTCAACTACACCGTGTACTCCATCAGCTTCCCCAGTGAGAACGCAGCCGAGTGGAAGAAGCTCTTCAAACCCTGCGCTTCCCAGAGGCTCTTCTTACCTGTGAGTTTCTGATCAAAAGCATGAAAACTTCAGTGGAAATCTGACGTCATTATGACATTCCCAATATGTTCTTATAATAACACATTACACATGTTTCTCAGCTATAGTCCTACACATTCTTAGATATAATACAACTGAATAAAAACTATGAATCAACAAACCAAAACACATATAAATTGTCACAATTCAATGTACTCTGGTCAATAAGCACCACTGCAGACTGTATTCACATAATTAGTCTCCTCAGTGACATCCCTCTGTGTGTCTGGTCCAATCTGTGCAGCTGATCCTAAAGGACATAGACTCCGTGGTGTACGTGGACTCGGACATCCTCTTCCTGCAGCCCGTGGACCGCCTTTGGGCCTTCCTGACCCGCTTTAACTCCTCCCAGCTGGCTGCCATGGCCCCTGAGCACGAGGAGCCCCGCATCGCCTGGTACAACCGCTTCGCCCGCCACCCCTACTACGGCAAGACGGGCATCAACTCAGGGGTCATGCTCATGAACATGACCAGGATGAGGAGCATGTTCTTCAAGGTGGGGCTCAAGACACATTTTCAAGAAGAGATTTGTTCCTGTGCTTCTTTGTTTGGCCACTAGATGTCCTTCTCCTGCTGTGAAAGCATTTCATGTGAGGCCTTCACTTACCATGGCATTATGATCACACAGTAAAGAACTATTTTAATTGATGTGCAGCGAGGCGGCTGGAACTGCGGCAACAAAAACTCAATTTATAATGAACGGCAGCTCTGATCAATGTTGACTATTATTGTTCAAGTCTGTTCCTAGTTTCTTTTCCACAGTCCTTCAACAATGCCAGAGCAGCACATACCATGTTCCTGTTACGGCCCATCTACACTACAGGGCAGGCATCAAAAAATCTTGAAGCTGGGCGTGTCTGAGGCTTGTCGATTTCTCGCGCCCAACAACCAATCAGGAATCTCCCGCCCGCCCCCGGCATACAAAGCAAAAAAAAGCTCGCTTCTTCAACAAAGTAAACTGGATATAAACTCCCCAAACAGTTGAAAACCTACCAGTTTCACCAACTGTCTCTGCCACCTCCCGCCATGCCTGGTTCCTCCGGTTTAGGTCCCGGTAGGTGAACAGAGTACAGTCATACAGGACTGGGACACTTGCCACGGCAATGATTAATTTATCCTCCATTTTATGACATATGGAAAATAGTCAAGACCTGCGGTATCAGCATACACGCGGTTTGATTGGCTGCGCTTGTACTGGCGGGAATTGCATAAACGGGATTTCATTGGCTGATGCCGATAGATGCTCGTGATGCTTGCAAAGCCATGCCATGCTCCCCACAATGCAGTTCGGCGAAGATTAAAAATCTTCTACGTCACCCCATTCAAGTGAATGGGCGAAGCGTTGAAAGCATTTTTCGATGCCTGTAGTGTAGACGGGCCGTTAGTGTTGACTTCCTCTCTGCCTTCTTCTGTTGATTTCTCTGACGCCCAGCGCTCTGTCTTTTAACCTCTTTCCCCCTCTACCTTGATCCTCCTTAGCAGCGGTGCGTTATCGAGTATTCATAACCTCTGAAATGTCCCAATTGACCAGAATCAAGTATTCAACTAAGCTGTGTAATAAATTGTGTTTCCAGAATGACATGACGTCTGTGGGGCTGCGCTGGGAGGAGCTGCTGATGCCTCTACTTCAGAAATACAAACTCAACATTACCTGGGGGGACCAGGACCTTCTCAATATCATTTTCCACCACAACCCTGGTAAGGCCGCACTCCAAGCATGTGTATTATTATTATTATTATTATTATACACAACTCTACATGTTCATACATCATCATATTTAGCCATAAAGACAAATTGAATAGGAATTATTTGATGTTGAATGTCCCCTTTAAGTCAGTAGAGCTCTCAGTAATGTATATTAAACTAAGACTGGCACTGATTTGTTGGCTAAAGTGTTTGTGTGTGTTTTTGTGTGTGTGTGTGTGTGTGTGTGTGTGTGTTCACAGAGTGTTTGCTGGAGTTTCCCTGCATGTGGAATTACCGCCCAGATCACTGCATCTATGGCAGTAACTGTGCGTCAGCTGAGGAGGATGGTATCAACATACTGCACGGAAACAGAGGGGTGTACCACGACCACAAGCAACCTGCCTTCAGGGCCGTTTACGAAGCCATACGAAAGGTGGGCATGAACGAGAACAAATACTTTAAAGCAGCTGATCGAGGTTTATCAGCTTGAATGGTATTTATGTTTGCCCTCAGATTCCCTGGTATTCCATTCATCTTATAATAATGTTTTGTCATCGTGACTGGGGTTAAAACAGCTAGCTACGTTTTGTTTCTGGTTACCTCCCTACTAGCTTACGTTGCTTCCCAAAGCTGTCATCTGATTGGTTGTGCATTAAAAGGTTGTCAGCAAGGTTAAAGTGTAAATGATTGAAACCGGAGCGCAGCACTCTTCAATATTTTGAACGTTGGGCGGCACCGCTCTCTCCATAGAAACATTTTTTTCAGTGGTGGAAACACCAGGGACACGTGCCAGAAGTTGAGTTTTCATTCAAACTAAGTTATGGCTGGTGTGTAACTGCATGACCAAATTCATCAGAGTACAAAGTCCAAGTTGCTCCAACGTTACCGTGGTGTATTTTAGTGCGGCTTTTGATGAAAGGAGCTGTTTACTGACCTCAGCGGCCCCTGCTCCGCTCCACTGCCCCGTTCCTTCACCCTGCTAGATGAGATTTTGGATTGGTGCTGACCCGAGACACCATAGTGACTTTGGACTGTCTGCGCTGGAAAGCTAATTTCCCCCAGGGGGATGTTTATGGGTTGTTTACCAGCAGTGTAATGATATTGACGACACCGGTGGCATTTACTTAATGAAGCCATCAACGGTGGAAGTGTCATTGCTTTCCTATTAACAAAGCATTGACTGTGCATCACGGAGATGGCTGATCCATACCTTATCCACGGCCTGCAGTTAAACCTGTGGCTTTATAGCAGAGGATCAATTAGAGCAGGACACACACATGTACCTGTGCTGCACTAAAACACTGGTTCTCTCATCTGTATTGACACTTTCATAGATATGTGATTAAGTCTGTTTTGGCCAGGAGTCTGGATTGATGTTCTGTGTGTTTCAGTTCACTGGACAGATCATTTCATCCACTTCTTGTTCATCTGCAGCAGGTCCTCAGGCTATCTGTGAAGTGTTGGGAGGGAATAACTACAAACAGGACAGTGGTACATTGGCAGCTAAAAAAAGGATGAGAGCAAAAGGACGTGTGATAGTGACAGCAAGTCATTCATGAATTTATTTTCCGTTCCTTTTCATGTTTGTCAAAGTTGACATCCTATCTGACTTAAGACGCTACAAGCTAGCTTTCTGTTCACCAAAATCACAATATTAGTAAAACACGTGGGTTTGCTATCCTGGCTCCAAAATGGTGGAATGAGCTCCCCATTGACATCAGGACAGCAGATAGCTTACACATCTTCCGGCGCAGACTGAAAACCCATCTCTTTCGACTCCACTTCGAGCGATAGAATTACTAACAAAGCACTTATATACTAATAAAGGGCTGGCTGATCTAAAGCCAGTTGAGTAGCACTTGAAATGTTTGGCTCTATGAAACCTGATGTACTTCTATGATTCTGTTTTTCTTCAAGTTTGTATCTTGTTGGTCGAATGCACTTATCGAAAAATGAAAGATATAGTCATGCCCCCGCAATACAAAACTGATGAATGTCATAGATTTTGTTTAAACTGATGAATTTTGTTTGTCCATTTGTCCAAAACATTTTTGTTACAATAATGTAAATTGGAGAAAAAAACGTAAAAGGCCGGGACAAGCAGACTTATGGCGTTTTTGCCTAAAATATGTTAAATTATTACGTTTTGATCAGAAAAGTAGTTTATGTTTAGCACTTTCCCCCCTTAAGGTCATTATTCCACCTCTAAGTCGAGTTGTTTATATATTAGCTGAGACAAGTCCTAAATCAGTGTCCATTCTCTGTTTCTTCAAACAAAGAGATGGGGATACAAGCAGCTCCTCCCTTTCTGTCTGCCTGTCTGTCTCACACAGACCTCAGCGGGCCATCCCTCATAAACCCTCCTCCCCTCCCTCGATGGAAAAAAGCTGAGCCCAGGAAACCGCAGTTAAATTTTACAGCCGATGGTGCGTTTAGAGTCTGAGGCTGCACACCGACAGCGCCCCATCAGCCGCACAAAATCAATACAGCAACTGTAAATGCAACTTTATGACCAGCCCATGTGTGTGTGTGTGTGTGTGTGTGTGAAAGTATCTGCTCATAAAAACACAATTTTCTTTGTGACCCAATATCAGAGAGCTAACCACAAGCAAATGAGCCGGCATAAAGAATGCTAATTCCCCTTTGATTTCCTCGGAGCGCTGTAAAGCCTCCTTCATTATCGGGAAGACGTGAAGCCTCTCCTGTAATCCCCGGGTACCACTGGACGCTAAGCCTATAGCATAAAAAGTGACTCCAACAGTCGGACGCTTTATGTTCCCCCCGGTCTGAGCGATCAGTTTAATCTAGGGCTGAGCGGTTAATCTGTTTTTTTAAATCGAAATCGCGATTTTTAAATGATGCAATTATCAAATCGCTAAGCCTGCAACTTTTTGTTTTGTTCTTCTTGTGTGTCAGTCATCCACACCAGTCAGAAGTGCTGTGCTCCACATGTACCAGTCATTGTTAACCAATCAGAAGTGGCCCATGATAGAAGGTGATAGACAGATTGACCCAATCACCTGCCAAGTATTTTTGAAATACTTTTCCAAATGGCTTCCAATGGAGCTTTCCTAGATGGTTTGGTGAAACCATCTGAGTCAGGTTAGTAATGCTCCATCACATGTTTCTATTACAGGGTGAGTCTTAAACTGAAGCTTGACTTTAAAGCAACGGAAGTTTCATGTAAATTTAGTTCTTTCACTCGTAGCTCGGGCTGCGGGGGTGCTAGAGACGGGAGCACGTTGATGCGACCTTCCTAGCCGGAGATATGGCCGCATTTTATAATAAACCTCCGTTGGGTCGCTTAAAAACAAATATCGCAAATCGAATCGCAATATCTGTCCGAAAAATGGCAATTAGATGATTTCCCCAAATCGTGCAGCCCTAGTTTAATCTGGAATCTACTATGAGATCAGCATGGCTTGCAGATTTGTAATCTATCCACGGAAAGCACAAATGCCGCCCAAAGCAACTCTGATCAATTCCTGGAGAACAAGAGGAGGTTGAGAGAAGTCCTCAGGGGAGAAAGGATGATACTTTGAAAAGTCTCCATACCATTTTACTCTAGACTAATAAAGAGTGCTTTGGTAAATTATGCTTGGATCAATGTAAAAACTAAACATCAAACCAAATCTAAACCACAAATCACTTTCTCGTTGCAGTACCCTTTCGGCGCCGACCCAGTGACTTCTTTGTTGGATCCGTTGGAAGAGCAGCTGTTGACGACGACACACACTTACTGCGGTAAATCCCACCCGCTCCTCACCAAGAGACTGGCCCACAGCCTGGCCAACATCAACAGGAAGTCCTCCGCTGGACGGTGACAGCTCAATCACAAGGGTGGGATAAAAGAAGAAGCGTTGCCTATGGACGTACAAACTTGTCCTTGATCAAGAAACCGGACGCTCAACCCTGCTTTGTATCGTTTTTGGACTGATGTAGGAACAATGCAACAACCACTACAGCTCCGTACCTGGCTAAATGTTCAATAAGGGCCCGTGTCCACACCTTCTTCTGAGCACTCCCAACTTCTTAATATCTCTTATAGCAAAGATCTCTCCACAAGTATCTTCGCTGTTATAAGACGGACAATAACTGCTACTATCTATTTGAGCACCAACCAGTTGATTCCTGCTCTCACACTTTGAGCTTCACCGCTCAGTCTGACGGATATTTAACGAGGGAAGAGGACAATAAAAGTCTCATCGACAGCAACAGGCAGGGTCCACCTGACCGATCTGCTCCAGCAACTGGCATTTTGCTACTTGTTGTGATAGTTTCCATCTGACAGAGACATCCAACATCAAGCTTTTCCTCCAAATTCTACCGTGACGTTCCGGCATAGTGTGAAAAGTTGAAAAATGTTCAACTTGCTTGTAAAAAGAAATGTGGACAAGGGGGCGTAACAATGAACCTGAGTTGTTCAAAGATACGCGGACTACATCGTGGACACCTTTTGAGTGGAGCTTATTTTGTGATCAGCTGCTCCATGTTGGGATTGTCTCAAAGTGAGACTTATACTACTCGCCTCGTTGTAAATTGCTCTGGATTAGAGCGTGTTGCAAAGTCCACATATTTACTACTGATGGACACGTGGATTTTTTTCCTCCAGGTGTTTTTATTTCATTTCTTTGGATTTTTTAAAAAACCAGTAAGCATGTAGTCTCTTCTCTGTAACTCCTCTCAGTGCCTTTGGTTGCTGGTGGATAATCTTGCAAAAAGATCTGAAGAGTAACTCTTGACTTTCCATATTGGAGAATTTATTGACCCCTGTAAAACACTCTTAATAGAAAAGAGACAAACGAATAATGTCAGAACTGGAAAAGGCTTTCAGCGGCGCCCGTTTGAAAAGATGTATGCACTGGAACACTTTTTCAACCTTCACAAACCACTCCAGTGTCAACGAGATGGAAGAGAAGTCGTTCCAGAGGACATGCATGGAATAATAATAATAATAAGAACTATTTCTGAGTTTGTAATGGGATTTATAGAAATGGAATATATATGATTTTCTACAGCATATGGATACTCTATCAGAGTAAATGTACAATCTGTTCCTCAGGTTATTTTGACCTGATAAGTTAAATGTGGTGATTTAACAGTCAAAGGTCATTGTTATGTTTAGAAACATCTGTATCCACTTTAGGGATGTGAGGTCATGTGACCACACATTTTTATATAGTCATTTGTGTTACTTTGAACACCCATGTTTCTTCCTTTTATTGAACAAAAGGATATGTTACAGTATGTCAATTAAGACACGATTAAATGCTAATCTCATACTAGTTAGTTTATGATATACCGTACAGACAGCAGACAGAAAATGCATACAAAGTGAAATAAGCTACACGTTCCTCTCCTCATGCCAAAGCATTTATTTTATTACTAGAATGATGGGTTTTGCACTGTTGAATGTATTAAGAACACAAAGGGTTGAAATCAAAATGTTATTATCAGTGATTATGGTTGTAATGTGAACATATTATTTGTTATATATGTGTTTCTTTATGCTTTGTTTTTTTACATTAAAGACTTTGAATTTGATTTGAACAGCACTTTGTTTTCTAACCACCAGAGGGCAGCATTATATTTTTGTATATCCCCTAATGCTGAGGGATAACATATATTCTTGAGGTACTTTAAGAATAACCATATTTGTTGTGAATGAATAATTTGTGATAAATAAGCTATTAAAAGGGGAAAGTAACTTAGAAAACAAGCTAATTGAATTAAAGATGTTTTCACTTAAATATATAAATTCAAGACGTTGCGCACTCAAACAGACTTAATCTCATCAGGGTTCGGGAGGGTTACTTTTAAACGTATTTCTGTAACAACTTCTATGTTTCCGTTACTTGTAGATGACCTCGAAATGAAATCTAATGCAAAAAAAACACAAGACAAAATGAAAACATAAATCATACACAGTATTCTTGTTAAAAAAAGAGGTGTCCAACTGCGTTCACAAAATGAAGTGTCATTGTGTTTTGTTGTCCTCCCCAGCTGTTTCTTGTCAGTTTGATAAGTCCTGTGAGTATTTATGCCCTTGTGTTCTCTGTCAGATTGTCATCAATGTTTCCCCGGTGTGATTTGGTTTGTTATTTTCCTGGTTTGCTGTCTCCTTCTGATTCTAGATTTCCGTTCCGGTTCACAACTCCACCCCTCAAAGACTGTTTACTATTTAAACATACTTATGGCTATTTTACTAATATATATTTAGACTGTACAGTAAGTGTAAATATGCACATTGACATTGTATTTTATCTCATTGCACTGTCATTGCCACTACCTCTGCTTGCACTCATATTTATTTATTGTGTCTATTTTTTTACTGCAGTGAGAGTTGCCAAAGAAATGTCGTTGTACTTTGTATGATGACAATAAAGTTATATTCTATTCTATATTCTAACCATGTTCCCCAAGTCTTCCCGGTTAGTTCCTCGTTTTATTTTGCGTTTTTCTGCCTTACCTGCTTGACTTATATTCCTGTTTCAAACCTGCCTCCCTGTTATCTTTACTGCATGTAGGTCCAACCTGCTCCACAACCCATCGTGACAATGTGGGAGAAAAAAGAAGAATGAAAGAAGCCTGAATGAAAAACTAAATTCAGGTACGCCTACCTATTTCAAGTGGATTACAAATCTAGCGGCATTTACAAAGCATTTAATTGTGAATGCCTTTTCAAATTAGATGTGGACTCCTCGGATAGACTTCTACAGCTGCAAGGCACAGCTTACATCGAATGGTAATGTTGTTTACCTTTTTTCTTAACCTGTTAAGCCCCGAGCCTGTTTTTCAGGTCTAAGGTTCGAAAATGACATTCCCAGAACAAATGACCATATCTTCCCTTCTAAAAGGGTTAAATTAATTATCTTTTTTCTCAAAGCAAGGTTACACCTGTGAGTTGGATGTAGAATTGTCAGAATCAATATAGATGTTTTTTATTTTAAAGTAAATTCAGATTGAACACAGTAAAAAAAATTAAATTATTGTGTCCGTCCAAAAGAAAAAATTACTTATAGTGAAAACCACCCTTGAATGATGGGATGGTAGACTAAAAGCTTTAGGAATCCAAACTACAACATATAATAAGTACCCTGTATCAAGATTGATGCAAAACAAGTTAAATTTGACCTTTTTAGAGAGATTTAGCAAAAAAAACACTTCTGGGGATTTGACCTATCTCTGGCCCCCCTTGCTCGATTTTGCTGATTGACATCTCTTTCTAACCGTCAGAGCCAATGGAATCGAGGGGAGCTCCCACATATCTCTTATTTGGTCATGTGTGTGTGTGAGACTGCCGCATAGCCAAGACCGGAAGCTGCTATAACTCTGGTGGCTACCATTAGCAGCTAACTTTTACTCTCCGATTTTTACATAAAAATTGAATTATGGATTATAAATACAAAAAAATATTACCCAGAAACTTTATCAACCTATGGATTAACCGATTCAGCCGCGTTTTTTCTCGTTTTAATGCCATTGAACAAGTCTTGAACAAGTCAAGATTGACAGCTTCGGTGAGACGATCTCCCGTAAAAGCTCCGTAAAGGTACGTGTTGTGATGTCTGTGTTTGCTTCCCCTGTCAACAGTTCGGATCACTCAGTGATGATATATATACCTAAATAATCTGTGGAACCTCAGCTTTAATCGGAGATCTTGTATGTGCAGCTACGATAAGTAATAAGGGTATCTTTTATCTTGAGTTCTGTGCCAAAATGCGTTAGCACTTTTCGCTCAGGGGTCATTTAGATGCTTCTTATGAGACTTGTGTTTTGTTTTGGTAAAAATGGTTTGTATCGTCAGTTAGCTGAGATTATTCCCGTTAATCTGGTATAACACATTAATAGGTTCTGAAATATTAAGATCCCCTGAGACACAGTGTCGTGAAAAAATAAAATAAAAGTACCCGCCGACGGGGACCTTGGGGCTTAAAATGTCCACCCAGTGAGAGCATTCTGTGAACTACAGGCCACTATGATGAACTGGAAAATTTGTTATGGTTTCACTCATTCCTTTGGTGCTTTGAGACTCATGGGAAATTGTAATGATGTAGGCTATATAACGTTCTTTATTTTGAAATGGATTGTTGTATCATAATCCTGCTAGCAATCCCCATTTTTTTTAAATGTAACAGTAATCTGATTACATGTTTTCATGTAACGGGAAGGGACCCAGGTTCCTTCAACTAATACACTCCTGTTTGCTCTCCTGTCTCCAAAATGGTGGAACCAGGACAGCAGAAAGTCTTCATATCTTCCGTCAAAATCTGAAAACACACCTGTTTGACTTGTACCGTGGCTATTAAACGCAACACACCCAGTGGCGATTGGTCATTAGGGGCAGGTGGGGAACAGCCCCACCGAGTGTCAGCAGAAAGTATTACAAATAATTATTACAAAAAAATGCAAAAATAAATTAAAAAATATATAAAATATATTTTAAGATCATGTTTAATCATCTGATTCGTCTGTAAATTGCTGTTTTAGTCTGTGTTCTTCTAATTAGTGTCTACAGTGTGTACCTATTGAGCTGTTTAGAGCCATGTGGGACAAAACCCGATCATACCCTCCCTCTCACTGTCGATGGCTGAAGTCGAATAGTCCATTTAGCTTAGGAACCTTCCTAATGGAGTGAAATGACCCGGAAGTCCCTCAGTGGTAGCCATGATAAGTGCCGTTCGAATTCTCTAGATCAGTGGTTCCCAACCTGGGGGGCGCCAGGCCTCAGATGATTTGAGGCCAAATATCATATTTATATATATTTTATTTTACTTTTTTTTTTTTTTTACATATAATTGTAAAGCAATACATGATTGTCACTAAAAGACTTGTCTCTATATTAAAATATAAAAAAAAATTAATTAATTAATTTGAATAACAATTCAAGTTAGTAGCTATTAAAGGCATAAAAAGACAGAAATGTATAATTATTTCTTTAGTAGAAATGTTTCTTCTGCCCGTAAAGTGTCCAAACTGGGCTTTTCTGGATAAGCGCATTTTTAAAACATATTCATTGTCCATGCCGGTTTCAGTTGGATTATTTGTCACAGTTGCTCCGATCAGATCGGTCTCCTCCATTTTGTAGATTATCTACGATTTTGGAATCCACATAAACACATCGGCAAAATCCAGCTTACTTTGAGCTTGTGTTTTAAACAGTTTAATCCCTCTGTGAATTGTTTCCACTTCCGCACCGTCCTTTAATTTCTTCATACAGCGGGAATCCAAATGAATTAATCCTGAGTCCAATAACCATCAAAGTCACTCCAATAGAGCTCCTTCATTACGCTTTCATTGTCCTTTAACAAAATACTTTACATTCATCTAGTTTGTGACAGCAGTTGTAGCATTTTTGAGACTTCTAAACTTTAATTACCGCTCCTTGTGTGTGTTTCTGTGTGTGTGTGTGTGGGGGGGGCAACTTCCAACAGGATTCATTTGGGGGGGCTCTTGGGGAAAAAGGTTGGAAACCACTGCTCTAGATGATAGGAAAGGAGGTTTCAAACTTCCTTTATAACCTTCTTTCGCTTAAGAACCACTGGACCTCCCTTGACGAAAGGAGAGGAGAAAATGCTGCCCCACAATGCATTGCAGCCGCAGCATTTGCCGTCACACAACAGTCGGCCGCTCACGGAAACAACTGATTATGACCGAGGAATGATATCATGAACGTTACGGTGCTTATTAAGCTTTTTAAAACGTATGTGGTAAGTTGCCAAAGTGCTTTGTTTTGAACGTTCATCAGTATTATAATCAAAAAGAGAAATATGAACGTTAGTTTTTACTGAAATGATCAAATAAAGTCAACATTTCACAGTCTTTACTGAGCTGTGTGAGGTTTGTTCAACTTTTAAAAGATGTTTGAATGGTGATATACACAGTGATAGATGTTAAGGACTAACGTTTATAATAAATACATTTGTATTGATTTTAAGATCTTCAAACTTTGGTAATGAAGAATATGTTTCTCTGTTGTCCACGTTCATAAAGCATAAAGCAACAGCATCAGAGCACGGTGCAGAGTCTCTAGATGAGTCCCTCGTTCTTATTAAACATCCATGTTGTAGTCCGCTGTATAGAAAACTGTAGTTTCCCCACAGCAGCAGACGCACATTTATGACGTCCGCTGGCGCATCATAAACACGTCGGATAGTGAAAGTGCAGTCGGATTCTCTTCTCCTAAGTCCTTTTGAATTCTCCTATCCACTCTCCCTTAACCCCCGTGACGTTTCACTCAGAGGTCAAGGAATAGACGATAGGGTTGGACGTTAGGAGCTGATTTTTGGATTATCCGACCGAAACCCGTGTGAATGGTGACTGTAAAAACTACACTGCGCATGCTCAGAGCATTTTCCTATTTAATGTGTGTGGCAAAAAAATAATGACCATAGGGGCATAGTGCTGCCATCCCCACCATACATCATCTCACATAATTCAGAGCTAATTGGCTGTAATTACGTGTGCCGCGAAAAGTGTGGTGTGTGAAGAGGAGGAGAGAGACGCGTCCCAAAACCAGGAAGTAAGCTGCGCATGGGTTCCCTCCACAAATAGTAATGAGATTTCTCCATAGGATTTTAGAAAATAGCTCAAAATAAGATCTGTGGGAAACGTACCTGTTAGATAAATGCACGTTTTGTTCAGCCGGATAATATCCACATGTCTACCCTACTTTTATAATTTTCGAATCATAAATCTATCGATTAGATTTATGATAGACTTTTGAAACTACAAGAAGATAAGGAGGACTTTTACAAACAAGTAATAGAGATTTTTGTCCAGAAGGATAGCCAAATGGACTTCATCTTCAAGTCAAGGTAAGACCACAATTTTATTGAAAATGGGATCTTACTAAGAGAGAACAATTAAATATTTAAATGATAAAATAACATTTTTTGGGTATCCTTTTGTTGAAATGTCTGTTTAAAATTAATCGAAGCATCAGACAAAAAAAGCTTTTGAAAATAATATTATATTTTGATTTAGGTCAAAATATTATATTTGTAAACCTGAAGAGTCAGTGCCAGTGCCTCACCAGCCATGAACCTCACTGCACGTCACTGCAGAAGCTTATATATAGACATCTAAGTTTTTTGTGCCCCACCACTTTTGTACATATAAAAACACCACTGAACACATCCCAACAAAATAAAATAATAATTAGCACCTGAGGAGTTTAGCCCACTTGAAGCGTATGCATCAACTCATTCAAAGCAAATATATCTTCATTTCTCTTGTTCTGTGTTTGGTTTATTGCACTTACTGTAAGTCGCTCGGTCGTTTACATGATTCCCCTTTTACCACACGAGGCATCTTTGTTAGTTTATCCCATAGAGATCTAGCGTGAAGAAGATTGATGCTTCATTTCTATCGCCTCCTTTCGGATCAATAGACTTTCCGATAATCTATGAGCCGGCCACCGGTGGTGCTTCACCATCTCTGCTTCAGCTGTGAGGTGCTCATAAAGTGTAACTGATGGCCCAATAACGCACCCTATGGACGCCTGTCTGCTACACTGTATGTCATTGACTATGGAGAATGAGTTTATGCTTATTCCCATTAGATGGGGGATACCACCGCCCATTTATGGCTCCGGAGGTGTTTTGATTCATCGCAGCAGAAACATCCTTCATTCATCACTATATATCCGTATGAGAGCTTATCAATTACCTTTATTGAACTGTGTGCTTAAATGCAACATGTAACAGGCCAGGTCCCCAGGGAGAGGCAGACAATGGCTGGGGATTGAGCACCACGTTTGAAAAAATTCAATATCCTCCATCTTCCCAAGGTTTCATTTTTCCTGAAACTATGTTTTATATCGTGATAAATAACCCGTATTTTATTTCTTTTGTGCCATCATGGCCGGCAGAGAAACTATTTAAAATAGATATGTGACCTCCAGCGTTTCGAGGGCCGGGGTCAGAGTGGGAGATACGGGGGAAAATGGGCACATCTCAGAGTAATTAAATGTGTGTTTGTGATGGAGAAAAGAGACATCGATTTTTTTTTTTTTATCCAGGTAAGGTTGGCCATTTCTCTCCATTGTCACGGGACAACATTTTGAAGAGGAGAGATGAGTGCTTAGCGGGAGGACAGAGAAAAAGGGGCTGATGGAGTGCGTTAGTGATGAAAGAAAAGAACAAGGCTGTCATAGCCAATATAGCAATTAGGGCACTTTGTGGCTGCAGAGCTCCATCTTTTGGTTATTGCTTTCCTGAAAACACAGTTGGACCTATAAATGGTGTCATGTGAAGACAGCAACAGAGACAAACAAACATATTCTAGGTATGTGTGCTGTCACAATATGTTGTCATGATAATCTTGGCCAAAACAATAAATGATAATGATGAAATCTCAATATATGCAGGAAACTTGAAGAAATTATAATAATTTGTTAAATTCTTAGGAGACAATGGATCATTTACACTGTATTTATTACCATATATATTACAAAGATGCTATGCCACTATAACTAGCAAATATAGATGATAACAAAACAAGAAGTAATGAAACAACATTTTGATTTTGGACAGTTCTGTCCCCATGACCTTATCTAAACTGACAAAAATATAAACGCAACACTTTTGTTTTTGCTCCCATTTTTCCTGAGATGAACTCAAAGATCTAAAACATTTTTCTACGTACACAAAATAACAATTTCTCTCAAATATTGTTCATAAATCTGAAAAAATCTGTGATAGTGAGCACTTCTCCTTTGCCGAGATAATCCATCCCACCTCACAGGTGTGGCATATCAAGATGCTGATTAGACAGCATGATTATTGCACAGGTGTGCCTTAGGCTGGCCACAATAAAAGGCCACCCTTAAACATGCATTTTTGCTTTATTGGGGGGGTCTGGGGGGGTCCGAAAACCAGTCAGTATCTGGTGTGAGGATTAGGGTTAGGGTTAGGGTAATGTTGTGAATCGAGTGGCCTGTGTTCGTCGTCCATAACATATGCCTGCCCATACCATAACCCCACCACCACCATGGGCCACTCGATTCACAACATTACCCTAACCCTAAACCTAACCCTAACCCTAATCCTAACCCTCACACCAGATATTGACTGGTTTTCGGACCCCCCCAGACCCCCCCAATAAAGCAAAAATGAACGTTTCAGAGTGGCCTTTTATTGTGGCCAGCCTAAGGCACACCTGTGCAATAATCATGCTGTCTAATCAGCATCTTGATATGCCACACCTGTGAGGTGGGATGGATTATCTCGGCAAAGGAGAAGTGCTCACTATCACAGATTTTTTCAGATTTATGAACAATATTTGAGAGAAATGGTTATTTTGTGTATATAGAAAATGTTTTAGATCTTTGAGTTCATCTCATGAAAAATGGGAGCAAAAACAAAAGTGTTGCGTTTATATTTTTGTTCAGTGTAGTTATGAACTGTATTAATTGACTAAATAAACAACACTTAGAGAACAATTTGAAATTGATTAATGCCAAAATAACTTTATGAGGTAGATGCAGCATGAGAAATGTATCCCCAGTGTGGTTCTTATAGTATTAGTGCAGGAATGAGTCCCTAAAACTCGAAAATGAGTTAGCATTTTACCACTTCCTGTTCCCTCGTCTCGAAAAGTGTTTCTAGTAAGATGTCTGAAATAAGGTCTCCGGTTAACACAAGCTGAACAGATTTAAATGTTTTGTTCTATGACATCAAATATGTCAGTAAACTCTTTAATGTTTGCCTACAAGTGGCTAAATGAGACTATTAAATGGCACCAAGCCAAACATTAGCCGCCTTTAGCTTAGCGGTGGTAAAGCGGGGGCATGCGATCTTGATGTAGTATGTTCACAACGTTAGCTTAATACTTCCGCGCTTGCATTTTGGCTTCAAAAACCTTAAAAGTGGTTTAAAAACGTGGAGATTATCCTGTAGAAAAAAATGTACAAGTATTGTACGTGTGTTTGCCACAGACATAACAACATCCCACTCGAGCGAGCCCTTGTGATGCTAACTACCTAGCACGTCATCACTGCACCAAATATTGCTGGTCCATGAAGCATAAATAAATAATTCATTAGCCATTAATAAAAACAAAAACAACCTTCATAAGTATGCCTTATCACAAGCTATATCAATATGTCCCTGTGAGCTTTTGTATACACGTGTCATTTATTTTGAGTGTGCGCTTTGATCGAAAGAACTTCCTTTTATTCATGTGACTTGAAAGACAACGCAGCATCTGTCTATCTCTGACAGCTGGAATGATATATGGATTCATAATACACGGCTACAGCGAGCAGAGGTGTATTGGAGGCATCTAACCCACACACACACACACACACACACACACACACACACACACACACACACACACACACACACACACACACACACACACACACACACACTCCGCACATTTGAGCATGTTTGTCACATCGTAGTCCTACATTGCACAGCAGGGGGTCATTTACATGTTGTAATAAGGTCTACATATCACTGCGTCGGAGATGAGAGTGAGGCACACAAACCTGAACGTTCCCCGCAAACAGAATGTCATGTTCTACGCTTCTTCTTCTTATTTACATGTGTGCGACTCCGGGGTACATTTGATGCCCAATGAGATGGAATACGACATCTTCGCTTATACTGACACTGAATCTGCTCCACTGAGTCGCCGGGTTCGTCACACGTAGACGGAGTGAGTGATGGGGACTCTAACAGATTGGTTTGTTTACTTCGCAGCTCTATTTTGCGTGTGTGTTTGTCACACTCGGCAAACTCCATGAAGACTGTGTCCAGCTCTCTGCAACAAATGTGGCACTAAGGAAGGTCCAACTGTGATTTCCCTGCCTATACTCCTATTCCCATTTGAACACATTATTTCTACATTCTTTTTCAAAATCCTCCTCGATGTCTGACCTAGATTCTCATGCCGGATTTCTTTTTTCCTGCACCCATCAGAAGGCATGCAAACTTCCAAGGACAAACCACACTGCGATTACAAAAATACCCAATGTGCTCATCAAACATGCTCACATATCTTTTCATGAAATGGCAACAGAATGTTTTCAAAGACGGATTGTGTTGCAGACGTTCTCACCTCCAGAGTGAGTCTGTGCCTGCTTAGAAATGCTAGCCCTCGGGATATGAGCGGCTTCTCTTTGTCTTACGGTAGCAGCCTTGTTGTGTCTCTAATGTGTGCCTAAGGTATAGAACAAATGCATCCAAGGACAGTTTCGAGACATTATTGCCTTTTCAGGCAGGGGTAATGTTTTTGAGTTACTGCTGGCAACAAAATGGGATGTTCAGGAGGGGTTTTGAAGCGGTTGGAGCTCCTGGTTTTGCTTTGTAAAAACATAAAAGCTAGCAACAGTTTCAATGCACTCACACTCACTTTTTTGATAAAGCTATAGGAGCCAGCTTGCTTAGCTTGATTGTACATTTTACTTCTCAGTTTTTGTACAAATAAAACATGCTTTTACATTATGAAGTGAGCTTATAAGTGAGAATATTTTTAAATGAACCTGTCTAGCTTTTTCTAGCTATAGCTGAGAAACGCTCTCTCGATCTGTCCAATAAATAGCCTATGAGAGCAGTGAGTAGATGGTTAGCATAGAGACACACAACTTTTACACTTTAAAACAAATGATTTTGTTGTTACCTTTCGACCAAGACAGCTTGTTAACCCAGCTTCTGTTTGTTTATGCTAAGCTAAGCTAACTAGCTCCTGCCTCAGGTAGAAGAAGCAGTGATGCAAATTAGTCGCTTTTCGGCGCCTCCCGCTTTTTTAACGCTGATTTGGGTGACTTGTGTAATTCGTGGAGAACCGAAGAGTTTTCGTTTTGGGGGGGGGGGGGGGGGGGTCCGTCAGTCCGAACTTCTCACTTCAAAAAAGAAGAAGAAATCTAGATTGCAAAATAATTAAACAAGCGAATGGCTGTTTTTCCTGGCCAAGGACAGGTTCATTGAACACAACACGAGCGTAACGTGTCTTCACCATAGGTCTTCACGTGGTCATGTCTCGTCTGGAAGGTGTAACGGAGAGCATCGGAACGCTGCTCCAGCTCTTCAAATATTGCAGTACCCATAAGGAGCCGTGCCGCAGTGTTTGCGAGGCTGTGTCTTTAGTTGTAAGCACAGTGGCGATCTATTGTTATTAGCATCTGGTTAGCTAGCTATGCTAACGAATTTAAAGAGCTTTTCTACAACCAGGTGGAAGAGAGCTCTCTCCTGAGAGGCTCAAATAACCTCAGCTCAGTGAGATTAAGGCACACCTTGATATGATCATTATAGTTATTAATGAGACATTAGAGACTCAATTATTAACAGGTATAAAATACTATCTGACAGTAACAAAACAAAGTTGTTAAAAATAACAAGAATAGAGTTTGAAAGGGGAGTGATTTGTAAAATATCCAAAAAGAAAAATCTGTCATTGTCAGATGGTATATTACGCTGTTTTTTTTCTACTTCGAATAGTTCTCTCTTTTTTCACCATACCTGTGTTTGCATCACTGTAGAAGAGTTGATGTGTTAACATGGCAGTCCTCCCTTCCAAGCACCAAGGACGTCCGGGCTCTAAAGCCATAATATAACATAATAGCAGCCAAACCTTTGAATTAAAGCTTCCAGGTCCGTCAACTGATGATTTACATTGGGAAATAGACATTTGTTAATTAAGCCCCGAGTCTGTTTTCCAGGTCTCAGGCTCAAAAATGACATTCCCAGAACAAATGACCATAACTTCACTTCTAAAAGGGGAAAATGAATCATCTTTTTTCTCAAAGCAATGATAAACCTGTGAGTTGGATGTAGAAAATTCAGAATCAATAGATATAGATAGATTAAAGTAAATTCAGATTGAACATAGTAAAAAAATGTAAATTATAGTGTTCGTCCAAAAATAAAACATTACTTATATTGAAAACCACCCTTGAATGATGGGATAGTAGGCTAAAAGCTAGTTAGCATAATTTCGCTCAGGGCTCATTTAGACGCTTCTTGTGAGACTTGTGTTTTGTCTCGGTAAAAATGGTTCATATCATCAGTTAGCTGGGTTTCTTCCCGTTAAGTGAGTATGACACATTAATAGTTTATTACATTTTAAGAAAGCCCTGAGACACAGTTTCGTGAAAAAAAACGGGGAAAAAAGCCCGTAGCCCCCGCCGACAGGGGCTATGGGGCTTAACAGGTCAGCATACTTTCTTATTTAACTTTCTGCACTCAATCAAATACAGTTAAGCTTGTTATCCAAAAATATTGACTCCTGTTAAACTCAGCAAAGCACAGAATGGCTGAGGTTTATTTCTAACACAAAATATTCCTAGTAAATCTATTTTACAGAGAATTCGAAAAATGGGAACAAAAAGCTGCTCATGTGCCCAATAGACATTCACACAGGAAATGCATTCACACATCACACACTCTTTCTGCTCTCCCCTGTCTATAGATCCCATATAAAACTCAAAGCCGAAGCAGAGGGGACTGTGAGATAGAGGGGCTGACATCAGAAATGAGAGTGACCATGCTGCTTTTATATCCCAGCGCACCCTGACCCTCCTCTGCTCCCTGCCGAATCCTCATCGCACAACAATAGCTTTCCCATTACTGCTCCCTCCTTCACTCCATCCCTCGATCACAGCCCGACAATATTTGCCCCCAGAGTGGTCTGATTCAGAAAATACTTCGGCGCATGTGTGTGTGTGTTGTCATGCACCTTTTTGTTCATTTCTGCAAAAAGGATGGAAGCATCCGGTGTGTATGAATATGTGAGTCATGTGTGTGGAGCTGTATTGTATTCCAGAAGCCCAGAGCTTATCTTTTCCCATTCTCCTCTCTTCCATCCTCCACAGTCTCTCCCTCTCACACACCCTCTCCCCCCCCCTGTGAGCTTTTCAATTAGGTAATTACAGTGGCAGTGAATAGAGGACTGCCTGGACACTGGCACTCTATTGTAGAAGCACCTGTCCCCCCATAGACAGCAATTACCTGGCAGGCTGGAGGGGAGTTTCAGGCTATTGTCCGGTGTACATACACAGTCTGCGTGTGTGGAACAGCGACTGTGTCTGCTCACTTTGTGTGTACTGTAGTCTATATGCACCTTGGCGGGGGTGTTTTAGTCGTGTGATCTAAAGATGGTGCCGCGCAGGAATTAATCATATTCCACGACAGTGATCAAGGGAGGTCTACTTTAGTTTCAGCTTTAGTTCACCAGACAAAAAGTAACTTCTAAATGTTAAATGCCTGTGTTGCGTTCAGGGTGTACGGCGACTTTCAGTTGGAGTCCCTTAAGGTTGGAGAAGTTAAGATAGCAGCACATTCACAAAGTTTTAAAACACAATCAAAGTGTGGTTTCCTCTTAGCGTGAGCAAGAGTAAGTGGGGAGTGTCAAAGAGAGAAATCTGGGGAAGAATGAATGATAACAATTTCATCTAGAGCAGTTAGGCCTCTAAGAACTGAGAGTAAAATGTGCAGCTGAAATACTATGTAGTTAATGTTTTGACAGCCGATAATAACTTGTCCATGTATAAAAGATAAGTAATGTAAATCTGTGCCAGCAACGTTTGTGTCATGAAGAAAACGTTGTGCGATGAAGGAAAGAGTGAGCATTTGGGAGAGGACGTGGAGGCAATATGAGAGAAGAGTAGTGTGATCTAGACTTATTCAGTTATTTCCCGTCTCTGCTCCTGTGTTTCCTTTTGCCATCATGTTTTTTTTCTTCTCGTTTTTCCTATGTTTAACATTTTGAAACAATCTAACAATGTCATATACTTACTTATGGTTTATTCATTGCCAGTTTTGTGTTTAGCTTTTTTAAGCCTGCTATAATCTTGTGTTCATCCACCTTCTTTTCACTAACTTTTAATGTATTTTAAAGGTCCCATGTCATGGCCATTTCTACTGATCATAATTCCATTGTTGAGGTCTACTAGAATAGATTTATATTGTGCAATTTTCCAAACTCACATTGGTTTCTCATACAGCATCTCTGTAAAGTATGTGTATTCACTCTCTATCCTAAACGGCTTGTTGGAGCCCCGCCCCCCTCCCTGTGAGCCCAGTGTGCTCTGATTGGTCGGGACGTTGCGAGGCTCGCTGCTCAGTGAGCTGGCTTACTGGTGTGGTTTCCGGGTTGGCGATACAGCGAGACAGCACGAAACTCATCCTGAGCAAACACAAACACTCACAGCCGAAGTAAAAACAATAAGTGTGGCTTGATATTGAGTAAGAAAAAGGTTTATAAACGCTGTGAGAATCCCGAAGTAATCCCAACTCGTCTATTACCAACCAGGGAGCTCTATGCAAGTCAATGGGACTCCCTGTTAGTTGAACATTTACGCTAAAGGTCCCCCTACTGCATTTGATAGTGACGCCAAGGGATCCTGGTGTGTGAGGAGCGGATTGGTCCATTTTGGTTTTGGGAACCGCATGACGTCACTTGGTTCCCGGAAGAAACAAATGGAAAAAGAAACATCTCCAACGAAAGCATGACATGGGACCTTCAAGTGATGTTGTTGAATGTATGCCTTTAGCCTTAGGTACTCCTGCTTCCTTATGTTTATTTTTCTCTGATTTCTCTCAGCTTTACTTGAATTAAATCTCGCCTTTTATTTGTACCCGCGCCGCATTTTTACTGCATTTGATTCCCTAAACCCACCCTGGTACACTTAGTTTTTTGAATTCTCTTAAGTATCTGTACTCCCTATTGAGGTCCAATCGAGTCTGCTATTTGCCATCTTTACATAACACATAATAAAGACTCACTTTGTGTCATAAATATAAAAAATGGTCAGCAATATTGCAACCCCCAAGTCGTATTTTTCCAAAGTAACCCTAATAAAACAAGTTCTCTCCTGCTCCTGGTGTGTTAATTTCCACCTGGGTCTATTTTATATTGAGCACCTATTGATCGGCTTGGACACGCATTTAAAGCTCTAAGCTCTGTTAAGACAAGACTAAATGTCTGCTCCATATTGATGGTGTGTAGTTCATGCAGTGTTTCACACCGTATAAATTCAAACCTCTCAAAGGTGGCGAAACACTTCAGTAACACGGTATCACATCTGTTCCCATGACGATAAGGATAAACTCTACGACTACTTCTCTTAACACTACAGTTAATAAGAGCCCTTTACTACCCCGTTATGTCATGTGATAAACAGGTTACAGTTTGACATTAGGGTTTACATACGTACAAAAACACACGTTAACACACAAACCGTGATTTAGTAATGCAGCCTGTAAAGTCTCATTGTTTCTCAATCTGTTTACAGCTTGCCAGGTAAAAGCAGTGACACGAAGATGATTTACCGTCACTTGTGTTCTACCCCCGACTGCTTTGTGGCTCCTAAATCATGTCAATGAGTAAAACGCAGCGCGACTAATGGTAAGGCATCTTGGCAGGGCTCCAAGTCGCGCTAATCAAATGCATTCAGAGTTTATCAGTGATGTTTATCAGGCTCAGCGCTCGTGATGTTCCGGGAGGAGGATGTGAGCCAGGATACGAGGCTGATGGTTGGGATCAATCACTGATAGCATCACACGGGACTAACAAGGCTCCTAACGAAGGAACACAGAGAAAAGGATGTAATTGGGAAAACTCACAATCATCTAATTCAAAGATGGATTCAGAGGGAGAAAGAAGGAGAAGCGAAATAAGGTCAATACCCAAACAGTGTAAGGCAGCGACGGGTTTCAAAAGAGCAAAACTCAAGTCAATGAATCCCAGAGAGACAACTGAAACCCTACCTGCATTATATGGCGCTGTATCTCTCATAGAGGGATTAAAAAACAAAATAGTTATGGGTAAGAGCATGGATTACTTGCTTTTGGCATGGAAGAGATGAAAGAAGAGGCAGGATACTGTGATGTTGTGGTGTATTTGGAGGCCAGAAATAGAGTTAGCATTGTAAGGGCTCCAACAAAATACAACAAAAGCAATTGGATTTTTCCATTGGATTTCGAAAAATTGCAGAAAACAACTTCTGTGGCAAACTCATGTTTTTGATACTAACACGTTTTGTTCAGTAGGATTAACACCACTTAATAAAATGTCTTAAGCTTAAATGCTTTAGCCAGAAGTAAAAAACTAACGTTAGGTCTTAAAAGAAAGACATCACAAACAAATGGCTGAGCGTGACCACCGCTAAGCTAAAGGCGGCTAATGTTCGGTGTGATGACGTGTAGTAGTCTTATTGGTTAGTGAAAGCAATTCTAGAACCCTGAAGGCAGGAGAGACTGAAAAGAGTCAAGGGAAGCTTATAAAAGTTAACAGCATTTAATTACACAAAAGATGCAGTGGTGTACAAAATAAAATGTGCGAGTGGAGGCGCTCTCCACATCCGACGGGTCAGTTCAGGTCAGGGGGTCGAAGAGATCAATTCTTGGCTTGCTCTTCCTGTTGTCATCTGAGGTCTTCTCCTATTGGCCGGCGTCGTCGGGGGGCGGGTCCAATGCAATTCCTGCCTTTTTTGTAGCTAAATTGCATCATTCTGGCGTCTGTAGTTATTTAAACATTCCCTGCTACACATTATTCAGCGTCAATAAATGAGTGCTAATACCAGTGTGCTCAGTGTACAACATCACATGTCATTTCACCTTGGTTCAAGGTTTGAAATCGTATAATTCCGCCAGATGCTAAATGCTAACCGGAAGTGACGAATTTTCAGAATAAAAGTGTTAAGCTAATAGTGAGAACTTCCGGTTTTTCAGAATAAAACTGATTTAAATCAAATAGTGTATTTAATTCAAATTACGCCATATCAACATTGATTTTAATTTCTAACATTAGCAACTGCCATTTAGAAGCTTTGGACATTCAGTGCGTTGGGGTGTTTACTGCCATATTTGATGTCTTGGAACAAAACCGTGAACATCTATTAAGCTTGTGTTAACCACAGACCTTTTTTTCAGTCTTCTAAATCAAACCCGTTCCAATGCCGTTGACCTTGAGGTCCTTTTTGCTATCGTATCTTCTATATTGGGTGTTTTCTTAGTAATGTTACCAGCATTGCTCTAAACAACCCTTACCTACCAATGCTATACTCTTGATATTTCTTACTAGAGGCTGGGTTGAGGTTGGAGCATAATCCTAAATGGACAATTAGTCTTGTAAAGAAATACCAGTGAACACTTATTTAAAAGGAAGGGCAACACATTTGCCTTTCTCTTACACAAATACTGTCTTCTACCAAGTCACAGAGCAGCTCCTGCTGGGGATAACATATTCAGGACACTTCAGCTGCTCAAACAGGCCCTACCTTGATCTGGGAATACATAAACTCCACCGTGCGGACAGTTTCTGTAAGCAGCAGATCCCATGGAGTGTCTCAATTGAAACATAATGGCTAAGAGGTCTTGGGTATTTCAAACATGACACAACGGTCAGACTGCAGTGAAGGTCGTGGCAGAGCAGGAGGACTTCCAAATCTTTACGTGCTTCTTCTGCTCTTATAGCGGGAAGAATAGCGTCCGACTGGAATGATTCCACTTCCTCAGGACTCATTTGTTAAGAGGTTAATGACTCGAAATGGGAAATTAATTTAACGTCCAATGGAACATTCCGCCGTAAGTGTGTGTGTGTTGGGGACGGGCCGCGCTCAACCATCGGCCTAATGTTCTTCAAAGTCAAGATGAATGGACCTTCTTCAGTGAACTCCATTTTCTCTCTTATACCGATCATAGATATGGGCCGTTGCTTTTTTCACAGCCAGATTCAATTTATGGTTCAATTAACATTTGGAGCCAAAAAGACACTCTCGCGCCTTCAATAGCGCATCTGGCCCGAGATGTATTGATGTATATAGTGAATTGAAAAAGAAAAACGCAGAGAGATTTCCATTTAGAGATTATTTTATGATTTGAATGTGCAGTATATGGACTCACTCTTCACAGCTGGTGATGGATTTACTTAGTGTCGGCGTATTGTTACCTACAAAAAAAAAAAAACAACACCATTTCTTCGCTCACTTGGGAGCAATAAAAGCAGATGGCAACTAAGATGATCCATTTCTGCAGTGTGATGACGATGTCTGATCATAATTTTCCCTGAGCTCATCACAGTAATGTTGTGTTTGCAAAGTGCTTAATTCCCTTTTTGATTCAGTGGCATCGTAAAATGACTCAGTCTTTGTGGAAGTGAACACTATTTCAGTTGTCAGGCTGGCTACGGGCTTACTGTCACTTATATTGGCCCGGCGCTGATTAAAGCTTTACATTTTGATCAGTGGTGATTCGGAAACGCGATATTGGTCAACAGAGATTAAGCTGTCACTGCAGGGTAAGGTCATTACAGCTTCCAGGTAATGATACAGACCATTTGCGACATGTTTTCCATATCCAATGGTGATTACACTGGCAAACTTGAAAAAGCTCACTTGGATGTCTCCCCTTCCCAACAAAGAAAAGTTGGATCTCATCAGTTCTTCCTCGGCTACCAAGGCAACGGAGGGAACAAAAATGGGGTTTTATTTATCTCGTATCCTGCTTAACTTAACCCTAACATATGGGGTATGGAATCAATCGGCTGATGCCCTGTCTTAAATTTAGACGAACATGTATATATGTCAGCTTTTTTGGCCACAACAAGGGCAAAGATGTGACCTTCAATGGCTTGTTTTATCATAGCCAATTGTTGCAAATGACTGAATATTTACTGAATGTCCTCCCTGTGATACCTTTGTTCACCTCTATGAACAAAGAGAGATAAAATGCAATATCAAAACATGATGGCTAATTGATTCGGAACTTATGAATGGATTTGTCTCATTAGCATTAATTATCAGATGTATGTTAGTATTGTTAATATTATAGGCCAACTATTTTAAGTTGGGACCTGGCTTGGGAACCAAAGAGTCGCAGGTTCAATTGACTAACGTTACGTAGAACATGTCGCCGGTTCAAGTCCCAATCTTTTTTGTGAATTGTTAACCTTGGGAACAGCAGTTGACAAAGTAATCTCACTACAAGGTTAGATAAGTTGCTGTTCCAGAGCTTTAAACCATAACACATGATCTTCATCAGCACATGGAGTTTACTCTGTTCTTATATGCAGAAGTTTCCATTTTTCCATATTGAACTAAAAGTTAAACCTAACATGTTTATTGTTCCTGTTTGGACTTATTGCATTGCACATGTACAACAGTATGTGCTTTGTAAAAGACTTTCCCGACACAAACAGCACTGTTCAACACGTTGAACATTAAGTCCTTACGTTATATTTAACCCTGTACTGCTGCATATGCAGATGTTGACAAAGGACTGCTAGCACGGTATACAATGAATACAAATAGGCTATAGAGGGCATACAGTGTGTCTAAACAAAAGACTATATAACATTTTCCAAGGACTTCTTACTTTTTTCCCTCCATTTTCTGAGCTATTTATTGTCTTTTACTAACCCTGAATGATGAACAGTGAAGCACAGCACTCTGCATTGTATATATGAAGGCTGGCATGTTTTTCAATATGAACTTAAACATGCTCAAAACAATGTACATCACAATTGAAGCTCACTAGAGACGGGGAACAGATATAGATTGTTTAGATTTACTGCGCTGCGGAGGAATAATTAAGTTTCTAATTGCACCGAGTCGAGCTCTCAAGGGAGCAACACTGCTCAAAAACAAAGAAAGATTAATAATGAGACAGGGAGTATCAGAGGATGATGTTCTGGGAGGGGAAGCTATGATTTAAAGATCTGGACAAGCTAAGACTTAATCACTTTATCTGATTGGTATTTGAAGCCATGAATCTCAATTAGCAGGCATTAGGATGTTTGATGGCAGTTATGCTCAGTCCATCCCCAGGATTGCACCCTGCGTGTCTGTCAATAGTGTGTGGTTAATAAACTGCATGCAGTGGTGGAAAGTAACTAAGTACATTTACTCAAGTACAAAGGCCCCATGTCATGTCCATTTCTATTGATCATAATTCCCTTGTTGAGGTCTACTAAAATAGATTTATATTGTGCATTGTTCCAAACTCACATTGGTTTCTCAGACAGCATCTCTGTATAGTATGTGTATTCACTCTCTGTCCTAAACGGCTTGTTGGAGCTCCTGCCCCACCCCACCCCCACTCCCTGTGAGCCCAGTGTGCTCTGATTGGTCGGGACGTTGCTAGGCTCGCTGCTCAGTGAGCTGGCTTACTGGTGTGGTTTCCGGGTTGGCGATACAGCGAGATAGCGCGAAACTCATCCTGAGCACACACAAACACTCACAGCCGAAGTAAAAACAATAAGTGTGGCTTGATATTGAGTAAGAAAAAGGTTTATAACGCTGTGAGAATGGGTCTGCTGCGGAGAGCATTTCTCCGTGATCCCAACTTGTCTATTGCCAACCAGGGAGCTCTATGCAAGTCACTAAAGGTCCCCCCTACTGCGTTTGATAGTGATGCCAAGGGATCCTGGTGTGTGTGAGGAGCTCCACGGATTGGTCCATGGTTCCCGGAAGAAACAAATGTAAAAAGAGAAATCTCCAAGGAGGCGTTCTGGGGCAGCATAGGCAGGTCTTTTCTGTGTTAGAGTTTTACTCCCTACAGGGTGTACTTTGAGGGTTTGTGACTCTGCAGACCGTTTACATGCATTAAAACCTTCATAACACACAAGGGGACGGGTAATAACCAGAAAAGCATGACATGGGAGCTTTAAGAATATTGTACTTTTTTACCTTACTACATTTATGTTACAGCTTTAGTTACTACTCACGTTTTAAATTCCAATTGTTTACACACCAATTGTATAAAGAACTTTTGAAATAAGATGTTTTGATGAAGATTAAACCTAAACAAATATTTAAGTACACCACACATTTTTGGTTGACAAAAAAATAATTTGCAGCAGTTTTACCTTTTTTTGTGATTTACACAGTTCCAGCTTTTCAAATGAGAAAGATGTTCTGCTTTTACTTTTACTCCTTATTCGTAAGTCAATTTGCCTGATCATACTTAAATACTTTTACTGAAGTCCCATTCTTAAAGCAGTATTTTTAAAACATTTTAAATTGAAATGTTATACATTTTAAGAAATTGTAGTTTTTGTATTTCTACCCTAAGCTTCCACAAGATCTGATACCTGTCAGTATAATAATAATAATAATAATAATAATAATAATAATAATAATAAT
Source organism: Notothenia rossii (assembly GCF_949606895.1). NCBI lineage: Eukaryota > Metazoa > Chordata > Actinopteri > Perciformes > Nototheniidae > Notothenia > Notothenia rossii. Next base: position 58,571,515 of record NC_136908.1, on the reverse strand, counting down.
AATAATAATACATTATATTTGTATAGGGCTTTTCAATGACTCATAATCGCTTTGCAATATAAGGGAAGGTTAGGGTGGGGGGTATAGCATAGGACTATCAAACTTGATCAACCGGCATGGATTGATGGGGGGTGGGCTATGAGTAGACAAGAGGAGAAGAGATGAGTTTTGAAAAGGGACTGGAATACTGTGAGGGTCTCAGAATAGCAGCGATCTTGGGGGAGGGAATTCCAGATCCTGGGAGCTGCCACTGAAAAGACTCTGTCCCCAAAGCTGCAGTTTGGATTTGGGGGGACAGGAGACCGGCTGAGGTGGATCCGAGGGACCGCTGGGGTTGGTAGGAGATGAGAAGACCAGTGAGATAGGGGGGTCAGATGGTGGAGGGCTATACTATAGGTGAGGGCCAGCATTTTGTAGGTGATTCGTTGGGAGACGGGAAGCCAATGAAGGTCTTTGAGGACTGGTGTGATGTGGTGCCATGACCTGGTGTGTGTGAGGAGTCGGGCGGCTATATTTTTTTCAATTTGGAGTCTATTGGGGGAGGGGGAGCGGATGCCGTAGAGAAGTGAGTTACAGTAGTGAAGGTGGGAGGAAATAAAGGTAGGATTGGTCGTTCAGCTACAGGGCAGGTAAGAGAGGGTTGGATCTTTGCATCAATATGTTCAAAACGTTTTTTTTTCAAATGTAAAGAAAATGTCTAAAATTATAAATAGTGAAAAAATAAATATCCAATATTTCTAGTGTGAACCAAAATATAATAATAAATATTATACAAGTGATTTTTCTTAACAAAAATGGCATAAAAACACATATTATTCTAATACGGGTCCTTTTTGACCCACTTACTGTATGGAAGAGTGTAGGGTCCAGTCACTCGTGCAACCATGGGTTAAGTAACAAATGACAATTCTTCTTCAACCTCTGACTACATGGATGGAAACAATTTGAAAGACCTAGAGAAATATGCCATAACATGTTGGTTTGGATTCGGAAAAAATACAAAATCAGCCTTTTTTCACCTTCATTGTTGAAGTGCTTTTTTCCTCAGCTGCTTATAATGAATGATTACCCATCTTTGCTGCTTTGTCTTTAACGCATTGTCCCTCCATGCGAGCCACTGTGTACTATATCCTCTCGCGTTTGTGCGCCTTAATTACGACTGAATGGGAGACAATGAGCCTTTTAACTGATCGGCCTTTCTCCCAGCTTCCAGGTCCTCTATCATTCCTCGCCACAGGTCCTCAAAATGGCTTCCTTCTGTACCTCAATTATTTACCAAACGGTCGCCTTGGTAACGTACAGATAAGCAGCCAGGCTAATTTGGTTATCTTATCAGTCGGGAGATAAAATGAAAGATGCTGGGAAATCACATAATTAGCCACTTTGATGTATTGTCCCCTTTGTAGGACAATACACAATCAGCTAAATAGATTAGTTAGCTGCTTACTCCACCACAGAACATTAACATTTTATTTTTATTATTCACATTCTGATCCCCCATTTTTACCTCTCCAGGCGCACAAACATTCACCAGTTTCCACGGAGCCTCTTTAACATCACCTGGGGGTGATTTTGAAGGAATGCTCATCTAGGATTCAGTTTGATAATACATCTATGAAATATTCACTCTTCTCTCGCCGTTCATTTTTGCATCCTACAGTCAGCTGCGAGCTTCCTCTTTGTGGCGGCTTGTGTCTGATATTTGGCTGTGGCTCTCGGGGAGATGGGCGCGCATCACATCGGGGGAATCGCTCAGACGAGTATGCTACTTGACAGTTGCTCGCTGCCGTTGAGCGCCTCTCACCTGAGGCACAGGCACCGACGTCCTTCAGAACCATCTGCCTGTCGTTCACTGCTAATTGATTTGTCCTTGGATGGAGACTTATACGAATGCTCTCGGGGAAATGTGTATTTTTATTTTGACAGATGTGTGCCATTCACGAAAAAGGGCGTGGCTTAAAAGAAAGCTTGTTTCTAGGCCCCGAGGTGAAGGAGTCGTCCTTGTGATGCGTTGAGTTGTTTAAGGAAAGCAGGGAGCTTTAATGGCGTGCCGTCTATGTTGCAGTCTGTTTTGTTTTTAAAGTACATTGAACTCTTTTCTCTACAGTACTTCTCTTGTGAGCTCCTCAACTAAGCCAGCACTTTTCACCGTCTTTAGGGATTTATGCCTTAATGCAATAAACACTTTCGCAGTAGGGGGCGGCCTCCGTGTCTTTTAGATCCAGCCTAATCCAGCTTCCGAAACACTTTCCCATCATTCATGCCAGAGGCACTGAAATCAATAGCATTGTGTTTTTTGACACATCATCATGATAGCCCACCCTTGGAGCGTGGAACCCTTTTCTCCAGAAAGACCAAAAAGGCAATAATTAATTCAGGAAGTGAGAAGTTATTCAAAAAAGAAAATGCTGCGAGCCAAAAGTCGACTACTGTAGCCTTTAGTTTGAGTTCAACCCTCGCAGGGGATTCCTCCACATCTGATTTCTTTCCTTTTTTTTTTGCATAATTGCACACTGCTCCTCTTCACCACCGCCCCAAAATATTCTGGAGAAATGTAGGTTATCGTGTGATAAGATATGTTAAACTTTAAGCACTGTAGAAGTAGATGGTGGTGATATTCACAGATCCTCTCTAAAGGGATTTCGATGAGAAGCAACGCACAGAATTATTCATGGTTCATCATTGTCATCTTCCAAAATTCTGAAGATAGAAGATACTTATCATGCTAGTGTAATGGGCATGCATCAAACAGAAGCATCTTTAAGGTTACTAATGAAGTAACTGTACATGTAACTTGATACTTGAGCAGCTTCTACCTTCATTACCATGGACTCCTACATGTGAGACTCCTTCTCCCTCAGTGTGGGAGTGAGCGCAGATTTGAACTATCCAACAATAATTGGTAGTCTGGCTCTGAGGATATTCCCTGGTGCTTATATGGAACAAGCAGAGGAGCTAATGTATTGGTGTCACAAAAAGTGAAATGCCTACACCACCATTAAAATGTAATTAACCTCTACTCCCAGTATGGGACACAAACAGACATTGCATATAATATATAAAGGCTTTTTGAACGTAATCTGCACTTCTCTTTTTATACGCTTACACAGCAGTTATAGAAAAACAAGATTTTGACAACATGAAATCCTTAAATATCACTTTTAATGACACAGCATAGAGTGGTGTAGGAATAAGTCCTAAAACCAGGAAATTAGTTAGAATTTTACCTCTTCCAGTTTCCTTTTTTCAAAGTCTAATTTATTTTTGTACGTGTTTTTGGTTAGATACCTGAAATAAGGTGTGTTTTGTTCGGTATAAAATATGTCAGTAAATACCCCACTAGTGAATGTCTGAAGCTTCTATGTGTCATTAACAAATGGGTTGCTAACAAAAGACTAGATGAGAAGACTAAGGGTGTTTTTCAATCTCGAGTACGCTTCCTTGGTAGCACATGTTCCGAGTCACTTGCTTCAGAAGAGAGGCAAGAAGACTTCCTGGCATTCGGAAAACAAAGAGTGGAACAGGCTAGCAAGTGTGCAGGTGTGCGTCATATGAGAGGCCCCGCCTTACTTTTTCCACCACAGATTTTGGGAAATTGGTCCGTGCGCAAAGCATTGTTGGGATTTTAAGACCGCTGCAGAGTCTACACATGTGCAGACTCGACATTTCTCCAAACGAAGTACGCCGGGCTCTGTAGAATTCCAAGTATGCTGGACATTGGAACAGTCCTTCGGCGGCACTCGATGACGTAGTATGCTTGAAATAGTGGCTCTGGAGCAGCCTTACTCGAGATTGAGAAACACCCTAAATGTCACCAGGCCGAACATTAGCCGCCTTTAGCTTAGCCGTGGTCATGCACAGCAACCGTGATTCTGTTATAGTCGTTAGCTAACGTTAGCTTTTTACTTCTTAGCCTACAAAAACATGTCGCGACTGCACCACTGTTATTGAATGCTAAATTCTGGTCTACAATGCGTTCTGTGGTTTCTGTATTGAAGATCTCTGATGTAAAACAGATTCCTTCTATAGAAGCAGTTCTTGAATACTCTGAAGGAGGTCATACAATGTCTTTTTAATTATAAAAACAAAATATCAACATTTTGGGTCAGGGTTTTTTATTAAGCCGTGTAATAAGCAGGATACTATTCACAAAGGTCTCCTTTATCATCCGTCAAGGTTCATTTTTGCAATAATGACCCGCTCAGTGTACTGTATCCCTTACATATGCTTTAATGAAATAATGCTACTTGCAAAACAGCATCCCTTGTTGGAGCCGGGGCAAACACAAACATCCAGCAAAAGAGTCCCTTGGCCATTTTCAAGGCAATAGAAGGTTTAAAAAATGCAGGTTTAATTATTTAATCGTACCTGTGATCGCTTCCTCGCTAACCTAATAACGGAACGAATGTCTGCAGGGGGTGTTCGTCCAATCCTGGGAGGCTGTGGGCTACAGAAGAGACGATTAACCATTTGCATTTAGATTGTGTGTTGACACACAATTTAGACGTATGGGCATGTGTTTCAGACATAGGGAAAGAAGCAGGGCCCCGAGAGATGGACCCTTCGTGTGTGTGTGTGTGTGTGTGTGTGTGTGTGTGTGTGTGTGTGTGTGTGTGTGTGTGTGTGTGTGTGTGTGTGTGTGTGTGTGTGTGTGTGTGTGTGTGTGTGTGTGTGTGTGTGTGTGTGTGTGTGTGTGTGTGTGTGTGTGTGTGTGTGTGTGTGTGTGTGTGTGTGTGCACGTGTGTGCACGTGTGTTCCGATGTACACACACGGTCGAGGAGGTCCAGTGTTAATAGCCATGTCTATCTCTCTCCCCCACGGCTTTCCTCAGGTCTTTTCCTCTATCAGTGATGAGGGATTGGAGGATTTGTAGCATTAGCTTCACTGTGGCTCGCTGCTTATTAGTTGGCCTCGACGCCCTGAGGAGAACATGTGGGTAAATATAAGGGGGATTTGAGGAGGTTCCATCTAGTGAATGGATGGATTACATGATTATAAAGAGCCCTGCAGGGAGGCCAACATGTTAGGAGAGGCAACCAGCTGGGGAGAAAGGAAAAACATGAACATACAGTAAGCAGAGGAGAAGGGATGGGACTGTGCACTGATGTAAAAGAACATTCATCCTCTAGTGTTAGTGTATCTGCTGTAGTGGTCTTATACCGGGCCCTTTGTAGACGTCGCTATTTTATAGAGACAGTTCAAATACAATTCTCTGTTTTACAATCTGGCCTTAATTTGTATAGTTCTGGCCATCATCTCCGCCGATTATGACAACATGTTGCTTCCTAGCTTGACTGCTATACATGGAAATGGCACCTCAACTTTATTGTCAATCTTTCAGTTTGTGTGTATAGTCAGAGAGATCGAAATACTGTTTCCGACAATCCCGAATATAAAAATACAAATATGTATAAAATATGTATATCCCACAATCAATACATATGTACACATTAAGATAAAAAAAACACAAAAGTCAATATATACAAAATAACAGTGACTTCAATATCTTCGGGAATGTACATTAGGGCAAGATTGTCCATAGCAACGTAAAAAAGTGTCTGGTGCTGGATTTGAGTTGGTTGGTTGATTATTATTATTATTCTTTGGGGAAGCACAAACTATGGAAATATCCTAGCTTGGGGTTAGCGTAATCAGAGACCAGGTGGCTCCACCCATTCCCAATGAACAGAAGGTGTGGAGAGCAACACAACTGGAGCTTATCTCTTCAACAAGGGAGAAAAAGGAAACTGAGGAGTTACAATTGCAATTTAGAAGTTTGTTCTTGGGTTGCGGTCGAATAGTCCGAAAATCTGCTCCTAACGTCTATATCTTGACCTCTGTGTGAAACGTCACAGGGTTAAGGGATAGTGGATAGGAGAATTCAAAAGGACTTAGGAGAAGAGACTGCAGTGCTTTGAGAATCTGACTGCACCAAAGTTGGAATTGAAATAAAAAAGGAAAGTGAAACTTATGCTCGTCACCCTCTCCCTCCGGTCCACATCAATACAAATGATCCCAATACGTATGAACTATGATCTTAAATCAATACAAATGTATTTATTAAAAACGTTAGTCCTTAACATCTATCACTGTGTATATCACCATTCAAACATCTTTTAAAAGTTGAACAAACCCCACACAGATCAGTGAAATGTTGACTTTATTTGATAATTTCAGTAAAAACTAACGTTCGTATTTCTCTTTTTGATTATAATACTGATGAACGTTCAAAACAAACCACATACGTTTTAAAATGCTTAATAAGCACCGTAACTTTCATGACATAATTCCTCGGTCATAATCGATTGTTTCCGTGAACGTCCGAATGTTGTGTGGCGGCAAATGCTGCGGCTGCAAGGCATTGTGGGGCAGCACTTTCTCCTCTCTTTTCGTCAAGGGAGGTCCAGTGGTTCCTAAGCTAAAGGAGGTTATAAAGGAAGTTTGAAACCTCCTTTCCTATCATCTAGAGAATTCGAACGGCACTTATCATGGCTGCCACTGAGGGACTTCCGAGTAATTTCACTCCGTTAGGAAGGTTCCTAAGCTAAATGGACTATTCGACTGCAACCCTGTCCTGAACCAGGTAGCTGTTAGCAGCCTGGCTAATGGGACTTAGTTTTGTGCTTTCATTTCTTTTAATTTGGGTAAAATGAAACTGATAGCTGGACTCTGCTGCATCACCACCTTTCTTTCTCTGCACAATCATGTTACGATACAAAGAAAATGACATTATGATATATTGTCATTGATAAGTTAGCAAACAGTTTTGTATTTAAACACCCAGAAGACATGGAGCATCATTAACATTCATTCTGAGTCGTGTATCTGTCTAAATGTCTTCAGTGAGCTTTGTTTGGGTCTCCGCCCACTGAAGTATTCGTCGCCCTTTATCTACTAAATCCTCCACTGTGTTGACCAGATATCAGAATCAGAATCAGAATACCTGTATTAGTCCCACAGAGATAGTTGTTAACCCTGAGTGTCTGATGCTTAGGTTTTTATTTTGGTAAGAAAATGCTCCATTCTCCCAATCTCAAAACAAACATGGAAAATAATGATCTTACTGTTTGCAACCGACTGGGGAAGTTTTATAGTGATTTTTCCCTTTCAGAAATGTTACCTTCCTTTTAGATATACACATTTAATCACAGTGTTCTACACAGTGCTTTATCCAGAGACACTTCTTCAGCTTCACCTTGGCAAATGGCAATTACTTATGAGACTATTACTCCATCAGATCATGAGAGGGCCGCTCTGGCAATTATTGAAATCTGTCGATGCAGTCCGATGCTGATGACTTACGTGACAAATTCTCTCGTGATAGTGCCTCGATCGATCAGTTTGTGAAGTCAGAGCAATGCAACACACAGAATGTAAGATGGTTTGTCTTTATCGATTGGTTGTTGGGCTGATATTTACAGAGCTCTGCTGTGTGAAACAGTTAATTAGTGTAATCGATTGCAAAGCATACACTTCTTTTTCATGCTGTCAAATAAGCTGCTTTGCTCTAAAGCTGTTTTTATTGATGTTCCTCAATGTTTCTAGTGTTTCATTTTTTTAAACTTCTTTTCTCGCTTAGATAAATCTTGAATTGCTCCTTCAAAACCCCGCCTTGCCTCTACTGCAATCGTCTATAAGTGTACTGTATTTTGTTCGATTTTAAACCATATTGACTAACTACACCACATACACTCAGATAGAGTCAGAGAATATACAGCAATCTTGTATTATAACACATTTTGTTAAAGAAAGGATGGATCATTTAAGAAACCAAATAACAAAATATCTATAGGAAGTTCTGATCCTAATCTAACTAGAAAGATCTAAGCACTGGATGCTCACTTTCAGTTTGACTTTAAGAGAGTTTCTGAGATTTACTGACATCCATTTTTAGGGTATTCAAGTGTGTTTCCCAGAGGATGAACCCTAATGACTTTGTGACCCTAACACTTCCTCTTGTGCCATGATAAGGTTTATATTGGTAAAGCATGGATCAGAGTGAAATGTCCCCCAAAGATAGCCATGACATTCATGCTCCCCAGTAATAATATGCTGAACGAAGATGAAAATTATTCTCAACATTAATATGTTAGCATTGTCTTTGTTAGAACATTAGCATGGATATGTTAGCATTTAGCTTAAAGTGGACCTATCATGCTATATTTGAATAATATAGTGTAGGACCATACCTATATAAGCAGGGGTGCACATAACTTTCTCAGTGAGGTACTCAGATGAGTACCTGGAGTCAGTGTTTGGTACTCCAACTTCTGGCTCCACTCAAAGTTATTTGATGAAGCCCTCTGTATCACGAACGTCAACGGGGGGGGCGGTGGTTGTGGAGTACTTCAGGAAAGTCGATGGGGACGGGGGGGCTAGTACTCTGTGACCACAGAGTGTGACCGTTGTGATCAGCTGTTTTAGCGCAGTTCTCCAGTGAAGGGGGAGGAGTCTCCCTCCACAGCCGGTTGGCGTAGTTTTGGCACAATTCCGTTGTACAGACCAACGTTAACAGCAGCTCTGTCTGTGCACACGGAGACCGACTCTGTCGTCCGGTGATCTAACCGCCTTCTGTAAAAGCTTCACAAGTACGTCGGTACGCAAATGCGCTTTGTGACACAAGAGACGGTACGCATTTCGGATTGTTGCCGCTCATGCGTACCTGCGTACCAGTTATGTGCACCCCTGTATATAAGGCATATTTATACTTTTTATTTTTCAAAATACCAAACAGATCATGCATTTTAACCATCCCTCATTTCGCTCAATTTAACACTGTCTTTGCATCATGGGCTGATTCTGTGAGAACAGCACCATCTACAGGCCTGGCATATGTACTACAGCGTCTCCAGCGCTTTCCAACGGCAATGTCCGTGGCTGTCTCCTCCGGATTGGTGGAGTTGGCCCAATAGCCGTAGCGCAACTTCTGTGACGTCATAGAAGTGTTCAAATCTGGATCAGTCTGTATCAGATCCGTTGCAGCCCCTTTTTAAGAGATTTGGGTATGGAGGAAAATAGAGAGGGTTATGTGTTCTGACACTTGGTGAGTTCCCTGGAACACCGGGGAAACACATTCATGTATAAAAGACGTACAAAAGTGCATTTTGCATGATAGGTCACCTTTAAGTACGCCTAAGCATCACAGAGCTGATCGCTTTTAGATCATATCTGATGTTTTGGCTGTTGTTCAGGGAACAGTTTAAGACAGAGGAGATTTGAAGTTCTTTCTATATCCAACAATATGTCCAGCAAAGTATGTATGTATTGTCAAATTGTGTTGTTGGAGTGCAAGGGTAGATACATTTATTTAATTTGGACACAAATGAATAAGGCAACACAAAATGAAAAGCTTGGATTTAGTTCTGAATAAAATGAAGGTTACAAGACATTTCCAATCCCCCCAGCCACCTACCCTACCCTTTTTCCTACATGACTAAATAAATGATCCAAACAATAATGAGACATAATTACTGGTGACAACAAAAGGTATTCAAGGTATTCAAGGTTCTTTATTTGTCATACGAACATAGCTACAGAATTATGTCGATGAAAATCTTAGGTCACAGGCTTCTCCAACAGTGCAACACAATAACACAGAAAAACAGAAAAATATAGTGCAAGTAAATATTAAAAAGTAAATACAAAAAGAAAAATAGTGTAAAAAAAGTGAAGTAGTGAAATAAGAGTCATTGGAATTATATATTAGATAAACAGATAAATAATTACGAAGTAGCAGATGAATGTTATGGATGTCGTTACAACAGTTCAGGATAAAAGGATAGGTTAATCCAAATGTTTGCGGGGAAGAAAATGTCTTGGTGTCCTGAGAGTATGACTTCCTTTTTAGATTAAACAGCTGTTATTGCTTCTCTGTTAATTGACCCTGGTGCATCTTTAAGCCTCCTTTCACCTCATTAGCCGCTTTCACACCGCAGGACTTGCCGTACTTTAGTGCCGGCACTAAAGTACCACGGCACTGAATCCGCCAGGGGGCTAGTGCCAATCGCATTCACACCGCAGTACTTTCCCTGAGGCAAGATTACGCTGACGTCACTTCGTCTTCTTCTTCTCTGGTTTTACTGGCAGGCCGCAAAACCACTTCACGGCGAGTACAAAAAAAAACGAGAGAAGAAGAACTACACGGGGGAGGGGGTATAAAGCCCACCCGCTGTACATGAGGCGTTTGTTTACTTTCCGACCTCAGACATGATGGAGTTCACTGAGCTTGTTGTCTTTGTGCTCAACTACTCGCTCAGGTGTGGATGTGGTTTTGTAGCGAGGAAAAAACTGGCTGCCTAACAAAAAAAATTCAGAGTCTAACGGGGCGTGGTTTGCAATTCGCCCAGCCAATAGAAATAGAATAGAAATTGGCACTCTTTTATCACCAGGTTCGTACCACCTCTCTAGCAGGGACTGAAAATAGCCAAAAGAGTTCCCGGCGCTGAGTAGACCCGGCGGTGTGAACGCGACATTATCGGTACTAACGGAACTAAAGAACCAAAGTACCGGGGAAAGTCCCGCGGTGTGAATGCGGCTATTGTTCTCCGATTGGCCCACAGGTCCCAGTGAAGTGACTACACCATCACAATGCAGCTTCTCATAGAGCCACATCAATTACTCCAAGCAGGACCTCAATCTTGTCTCCTTCACTGTCTTATTTTTTCACAGCTTCACAGGGACTGTAGGGGAACGGAGCACCATCTGTTCCCCCCCTTCCCTTCCCTAAAAAAAACCCCACATCCTCTCTGTTTAAGATAATCTCATGGAGGCTCTTGTGGAAATCCTCTTGCCACTGGAATCCATTTGCTTTCATCAGGCTTAATAACACTTGGTTAGGGAGCTGTTTGAGGAGGATGAAGTAACTTGGTGGAAACACTTCAATTTCCAATGATCCATATGGTCAATAGACTTTCCTAAAAGGTTCAAAGAATTGCACCATCTTAGTTTAGCCGTGTGGAATGCTATCTTTTGCTAATTAGCGCTAACACAGAGAACAGCTGAGGCTCATGATAGCACTCATGGCGTATTACAAGCTGCTAAGACCCTTAAACTGATTGAATGTTAACTCAAAGTTAATACCCTATTCTGATTAGTATAAAAAGAACACTAGTACTGAGCCCAATACCACCATTTTATCCTGTTTCTCTTTGCCATGAAATGTCCAGAACTAAAGCTGTATTTATCCAAAGCCATTAATGTTTGTTCCCAACCTCCAAGCTCCCATTTCTTTTTTTAAACAAATCCATTAAACACAGCTAGTGAAGATGCACTGCTGTCTCGAAATGTGTGGAAAACATTGTGTTAAACATCTTTTGCATTGCAATTTTTCTCCGAACATTACATCACTTACCACCATAATGTTAAATGTGTATATTAATTGAAACTGATGAGTACTTTCTGTGGCAATTATGAGGCTAATCAAAAGCAGAAATCTGTGGGAAATGCATCACTTTTTGTCAAGCATACAATCTTTGAGGAAAAAATGTAATATCTGCTGGCATTATTTAAAAAGTAATGGACATCTAGTCTTTGGTATTTCAACTAAATAAGCAAAACATAGCTTTTTTTTAGTAGAACATTTTGGAGATTTGAGGAAAAACCTGATATTTCTCCAGGTCTTTAGCTCTGCTCAACCGAGCTTTGAATCCTCGCAGCGTGGCTCAGAGATTGTATTCCCAGCACAACACTCGAGAGCACCGAGCCACCCAGCGTTCTGCAGTAAAGCCGTAATAACGGGTGGAGATAAGGAGCAGTCAGCCAGATCAATAGTGGAGCACATCACCGCTAATCAAAGCCCTCAACACTCAGGAGAGCCTCACACACAACGGCTCCGTCTCTCAGGATAATCCAGGTGTCAGATCGGCTGGATTATGAAACCAGCTGCAACCAGACTTCGAAAATAACTCTGTCAACACACCATATCCTCGAATTACATTATCTTACTTGTAATATACAGATAAATGTTCCAAACAAATCTGAAGTGATCGTTTTTTGTATCTGCTGTTTCTTTTGATAATTTTTTGTGACATTATCACTCCCTGTCAATTTGTATTTTAGTGCGTTTTTAACTTGATGCCCTTAATGACACGGACTCCTTAGAATTGTTAAATAAAAGATTCAATTAAAAATGTGACAAAGCAAAAAATGTAATTACGTTTTATTGGAAGTATCTTTTATTTCCCTCACTTCTTGAAGCTTTTAATAGTAATAGTAATCATTTTAATAAATAAAGGCTTTGATTCAGATTGAAATAGGTTCATCAACCTCACAATATTTCAGGTAAAATAAAAAATTTGAATTAAAAATCATGTGCAAAATTCTGTAAATCATGCCCCTACTATGCCTGCCTCATATACACAACATTTTTCTCCTTCCACCAGCCCACCGAGGAACATTTGCAGCCCCTTTGTTCATCTGTAATATCAAGTGGAAAATCTGCATTTGCGACTAGTCCTCTGAATCTTTTTATTTATCTAACCAAGCATGATTAAAGCCAGTTATCAGTGAGTCTTCACACATTTTTTGAGTAATTGATATCAAGTGCAGAAAGGTTCCAAGAGGTTGATTTGTGATTGATTCACAGGCCTTGTTTGTAAATCCTGGAAAGAAATCATGACAATATGGCATTGCAAGAAGAGGAAATTAGTTAGTACCAGCAAAGACAGTGTTGAAATGCCTGTGTTTGAAACTGAAGTTCCACAGGAGTAGTTAGTTGTCCTTCATCGGGAAAAGACAGTAAAAAATATCCATTTAGGTGATTGAATCTGAATGAGCCATTAGCGCATAATTGAAGCCATGAATAGAAGTTTAATGAATGGAAAATGATCAGTCATTACCCTGCCCTAATCAGTCATTTATCCCCTAATAAGACACAACTCTTGATTGTTCTGCATATTTAAAATATATGACAGATTTGGCTGTTGCTGGCACGGCAACAACATTGATTGATGAAATCCTTATCTGCAGGTTTTTTCAACACTAGTTTTGAAGTTTGTAAAGAGTTTACAACGCTGATTGTTTTGTTTCCCCTTATTGACTGAGCATGCATGCTTTTTTTTTTCAAATAAACAAAATAATTACAGCCTTACACTGTTTGGCACTCACCAACTTCACTGGTCATGCTCTGGCAGGTGCCGAGCTAGGAGGGACCATCACTCATTTTAATTAAGGTTTTACCACAAGATTGGTTAAATACAGGTTGAATTTCCAAAATGTGTACTACCACTGCAAAAATGATTAAAAAATTCAAAAACAGAAAAAATTTAAACATTTTCTTAAACAACCCATAGCCTATGGATGACATATTTTCACTTTTTCGAGATACAATGACTTTTTTCAACATACTTTTCACTTGTTGCAATAGTCTTAGAAAATGTAAATTATTGTGTCCGTCCAAAAAAACACATTACTTACAGTGAAAACCACCCTTGAATGATGGGATGGTTGACTACAAGCTTTAGGAATCCAAACTATAACATATAATAAGTACCCTGTATCAAGATTAATGCAAAACAAGTGAAATTTGACCTTTTTAGAGATATTTAGCAAAGAAACCCACTTCTGGGGTCATTTGGGTGGATTTGACCTATCTCTGGCCCCCCTTGGTCGATTTTGATGATTGACATCTCTTTTTAACCGCTAGAGCCAATGGAATTGAGGGAAAGTTCCACATACACATACACGTTACCAAATAAGGAGTGAGAGTGACGCGTAGCAAAAACCGGAATCTGCGCTACAGTCTGGTGGCTACCATTAGCAGCTAATATTTATTCTCTGATTTTTGCATAAAATGGAATTATGGATTATCAATAATTGTTTCAAAGTAACGTACACATTGGATTAACCTATGGATTAACCTTCAGCAGCGTTTTTCTCGTTTTAATGCCATTGAACACAGCTTTTGATCAGAATAACAGCTAAAGTGAGCATATCTCTGTGTTTTGCTACCTAAAGCTACGTCGTGTGTTGTCTGTATTTGCTTCCCCTGTCGCGAGTTCTGACTGCTCAGTGATGATACTTATATTTCTATAATCTGTGGAATCTCAGGATGTTAGCTAAACTTGTTTGTGCAGATCCAATAAGTATATCGATCGATTTATACCTAGAGTTTTGTGCTTAGCATGTTTTCGCTCAGGGCTCATTTAGACCCTTCTTGTGAGACTTGTGTTTTGTTTCGGTAAAAATTGTTCATATCATCAGTTAGCTGAGTTTCTTCCCGTTAGGAGGGTATGACACATTCATAGTTTTTCTAATATTAAGAAGCCCTGAGACACAGTGCCGTGAAAAAAAAGAAGACCCGCCGAGGGGTCTTTGGGGCTTAACAGGTCTTAAGATACCAATTTGAAGAGACAACTAGTGACACCGTTTCAAGCAAACCAACATTTGTTGCATTAATTTAGCTAGCTGGATGATAAGCTTATAACATTTTGTTGTTAATGTCTGTACGAAATCCATAACCCACTGTTCAAAGTAAACCACAAATTGAAAGTGGTCAATCTACAACTGATTTAATTGTAAACTGTTTATGCACCATGCTAAAACAGAAAGCTTGACAGGTGTAGAAACTAAAGAAGAAATATCATCTAGGACCAAAATGATTTAAATATTCAAGAGATTTAATATTGCCACGCTAATGTACACCCAAACACACACACACACAACGTGTCACCCGCTTTCCGTCACGTTGTCTAAACCAGCGTCTCTTAAAGATCACCTGACTTTGTTCTAGTCCCACTCATTGCCAGCGGCTTCAAAGGCACCGTTAGATTAAAGAGAGGCAGGATATGCTGCAGCACTAGGCCGCTCAGCTGCTGGAATTTGAATGAGACAGATATAGATGAGAAGAATGGTTGAAGTCAGGATATATGGATTTCACATATTTCTGTATTTTATGTTTTGGGGCGAACTCCTGTTGTGTGTAGCTGTAGATTTAATCAAACAACGACCTAACACTGATTACTGAGTGAACAAAAAAATCCCAGATATCTTTGTCATGTAGTTTCAGTACCTTGGTACAACATCAATAGATGTTACCTGGACTGGACCCCCTTTATTTTGTACATGCTGTTTACTAATATGTTTTCTTCTGGTGAGTTTTTTCAAATGATCCTCAAAAGATCCAAGAATGTGACTTCCATTAAAGAACCCTTTTGACATTTTAGAAAATACACTTGTTCCTTCTATTGCCAAGAGATAGGAGAGACGTTTGATACCACTGTCTCACATCTGTTAATACAAAGCTACAGAGGCAGGCAGTCAGCTTAGCTTACCATCAGGAAGAAAATAGAACTTCAGACACACTTTACACAAACTTTTCTTTTTATATAGAGTAAATTAGATATATGGTGTTACATTTTGACCTTTAGTGGTATGGTTGTACTAGCTAAAGTTGTATCCTTTAGGCTATCAATCAATCAATCAATCAATCAATCAATCAATCAATCAATCAATCAATCAATCAATCAATCAATAAATCAATCAATCAATCAATCAATGTTTATTTATACAGCCCAATATCACAAATGTTACCTTTGTCTCAGTGGACTTCACAGTTTGTACAGAATATCAGTATGACAATACGACACCCTCTGTCCTTAGACCCTCACATAGTACAAGGAAACACTTCCGGAGAAAACCCACAGTTTAAAGGGGAACATGGGAGAAACCTCAGGAAGAGCAACAGAGGAGGGATCCCTCTCCCAGGACGGACAGACGTGCAATAGATGCCGTGTGTAAATTGAAAAGATAATACATTTACAACATAGGTAGACCAAATGTTTGGAAATGCATGTGTCTGTAATAAGAAGATGAATCCACGAGGATGTCAGCCATGCTGTGGGAGCCATCAGGGAAGTAGTTGATGAGAGTCAGGCGGGACCGCAGAGACAGGTTCAGCCACGACTCGAAATCCAGGACTCAGGACTCAGGATCAGCCACGACTCAGGATCCCGGCTTGGATAGACACCAAAAAGAAATTTGGGGGAAGCTGGGTTATTGGGAACATGAGAATACACAGGTACAGACAGAGAGAAGGAAGAAGTAAGGTGTCCCCCGACAATCTAAGCCTGTAGCAGCAAAACTAGGGGCTGAATGTAATCAGCCCTAAGCTTTATCAAAAAGGAAGGTCTTAAGCACACTCTTGAAAACGGATAGGCTACCTTTTCTAGTCTTTATGCTAAGCTAAGCTAACTTGTATAATGAGAGAGCTATCAATCTACTCATGGAACTCTTGGCAAGACATCATTCTTTTGTTTCCAAAGCTATTCCTAACCCGTACCGAAAAATGACGATCAGATGTGCTTATGCCTTTGGCCAGAGGCATTATTCTTTACTCAGATATTAATACTTCCGTCACTTCGCCCATCCAGCCATTTTTAACAAAGCATTTATTTTATAGTTCTTTTGTATCCAACAAAAAGCCTTTATTTCTTTCCAGAGGTAAGACTCGTTTTTTTGGCACTCACATCATTGTAATGAAATATTGAAGTAAAGGCAGCACTACTTTGAGGAAGGGTATTCCATTTTCACCAGAGTTGTATTCTCTTTTTATATATTTATATCATGTCTTTATGTATGAACCTAAGCCCCAATGCTTTACCATTAAGCTTTGTATTTTGGTCATGCCATTCATACATGTAAGAAATCCCTATCAGCATAGGCCTCAACGCCATACCACCGTAACCCATCAACAGTCAATTATCTTTGCTGTGCACATTGGGATTAATCATTTATTATACTTGGTTGACTGCTAGGAATATTTCTTCAGTTCTTGTGCCACTTCTGTCACACAGATATAACCAGTTGGATATTAGACGGGGAGATGGTTAGCTGTGAGAAACGTGGGTGCAATGCTTACCTGATTTAATATTATGCATAAATTCCCTGGCGATGGGGATGCCAGTGTGATGTCGCTCATTAATTCTTCAGTTCAGTGGGCTGTGGACAGACACAGCAGATTGACAGGGGATGAGGAGACTATACCGGCGTCTCCTTAATGCTTTGAAATGGGAGTATAGTTTAGCTTTGATGCCTCCTATCACTAAATGGACATGCACCCCCATAGCGTCCCTGCACCCGTAACCCACCCCCCACACGCACAGCGTCAGTCAGTCTTCCCACTGTGAATACATGAATACTGTAAACGGTAGCGACAGGGTAAATTACTATGTGTGCTATCAAGCCACAAGACATCAACAAAAATCCTTTATGACTTCCTGTGAGAGGGAATATGCAGATGAGGAGGCTTGGTGGGTTAGTTTTCCAGGTGTGGCAATCTTTGCAGTTCCCATTTAATTCTCACGTCTTCAATTAGAAATCATTTTCTTTATAATCACTCACACGTAGATTCAGTGTTGCGAGAGATTAGCTGATTGCACAGTATTGATAAGAAGCAAGATGTCCCTGCAGGATGTGTCTTAGATTATTAACCTCTTCTTATGTATTCATTGCCTGCGGGGCCGTCCATCCCTACAGGCCGATCATGCAGACTGCGTGGGGCCTCATCTTGCGGAGGGTGCCTCAACTGAGCAGAAAATGTGGCGCACCTACGCAATTAGTGTGGGCGCGGCACGGTTTTCGGCGCTGCCAGGCTCCACTAGCACCCCCTCCCATCGACGCTCGCGAAAGAGAGGGCCTCATCATAGAACTTTGCGTGGGGCCTCAGGGGCGGCCCTGATTGCCTGACACCACAAGCAATAGCAAACAGGATCAAATGTGTTGTTCTCTGCAGGAGACAATACCTACTTTTCACATAAAACGTCAGCATGCAAGTGTTACTGTTAAGTCTCTGAAATCCTAACATGCCCTGCTGGCCACAGTATGCATAATGCATGCTGGCTGTGCAACATTCAAAGAAACCTTAGACCTCTATGTGTTTGACACTAAGCAGGAGAGATTGCGGAAACATGACATGGCAGATATGGCTTTGGTCAGCCAATGGTTTGTATTTCCAACATAAATGATACCCCTTCCTTTTGGAGGGACCTGAAAAGGCTAACTAGGTATTTGTTAATAAATAAAAGCTTTGTCAAATTAAAAGTTGATAAACTGGTAATAGGGAATAATCATTCTGGGAATCTCAGAGTTGAAATGTGAGATTACATTTTAGCATCAAATGTTTAATCCTGTCTCCGACAAGATGACATTCCCATTTGGGACTTGACTACATTCTTACCTACGTTTCAAGAAACAAATGTTCTCACAGTTCATTCACACCAACGCAACTCCGGTTCAAGCTCCGTACTAGAGCTTTTCAGTTTCAGAACCGGTTCTTCGGTTTAGCTCCGGCTCTTTCCACACCGCCCAGAGTCCGATTGGTGCTGCGTCATTGCGTCATCGTTTGCGTCATGACGTAACCGTTTGCGTGCCTGCTTCATAAAGCCAAACCGCGCGGAAACCCCTCACAGCTGACACCGACAACAACAGCAATGGCCGATTGTGCTCCAGCTTCCTCTGTACCTCTTCAGAAGACCAGATTCCCAGTAGGTAGCTGGTCTCTTCAGTGGATCACTGCTGCTTGTTAAGTTTCTCCATCGTTGTGTACAAACTGGATAAAACGCCGGCTTTTTGTTGTTGTTCAGGAATTGATCCAGCCCCTGCCCCCGCCCCGACGTAAGCGTGACGTATGTTGTGCTTTTGCTCTACCCGGAAAAAATGTTGGTGCTTGAAACGAACCGGATTCCGGAGCTAAGAGGCTGCTCCGCTGCGGTGTGAACAGGTAAACCCGGTGCTTTTCAAGCTCCAGCTCCAAACCGGCCCTGAAACACCGTCGGTGTGAATGAGGTAATAGATGGTCACAGTTTCAAACACATAGTAACGTTATAAATCAAAGCAAAACAATATAGTTGGTGAGTCTTCATTTTAAAGATTTAAATGTTGACACACATCAATATGTTCAAAAAGAGAAATGTTCTTCATCTGATCATTATTGTTTTATTACAAATATCACCATCAACACATACTGAAGTCAAGGCCTCTTCAATTAACGTTACAGTGAGAAGCAGCAGGTTTGAGATGAAAGGCTGCTATCGGATACACTTTCTTGACTTCCGTTTCAAGGATAGTCACTTGATGTGGAACATTTATCAGACGGACCATAGAAAATAAATTACAATAAATAGAAACAATAACAGTAAACAATATAAATATGAATCTATTTAACATTTTAAACATAATTCACACATGTATGGTTTATAGTAAGGGGTCAGGTTGACTCGAGGGTAAATTAAGTCAACCAATTCTTTTAACCGAGTATTCAACCATTTCAGAGTTTTATTGTGAGGTAAAACCGCTCAAGAACAACATGAGCTTTTGAGATACATTTTTGCGACAACTCTGACTCAACTTATATTATTAACGCAACAAAGGTTTTACGAAGTGTGTTCTGGGAATTCAGAGTTTCTCTTTGTGTTGGTCTGGCATACAATGCAGGCTACAGTACAATCAAATAGTGTCAACCACGATGGTTAAGTGATACAAACATAAATAAGAAATTTCAATCAAATGTTTACAGTACAATGACATTCAGTGTAAAAAATTGTTTACAAAAAGTTACGGAGTTTACAAAGCGTGAAAAATATCATATTTTTCCCATTATAAAAAACGCCACCTGGAACGAGGCAAGTGAAGTCGCTTCATATGCAATGAAACACAATACATAGAGACAAAACATACATATGTATATTGAGTTATTGTATTAGTTCTGCACCATTATCAGTTTGAACCAATATGCTACAAAAACCATCTGCTATCAGAAGCAAGTCCGTTACCAAAAAGCCAGTGTAAAAACGATGAAAAGTTTTAATGGCCGAGGTCTTGAAATGATAGATAAAGAACTTTAAAACATTCTTAAAGAGATACAAAGTTGCCATAGAAATGCTACAGAAGTCCTCAGCAGTCACATTTACTTCCCTACATGTAACTGACCCTTTTTTCATAGAGCATTAATTCCTGAAATGCAGGAACTTACAGTGTTTAGTACCTAGAAATATGAAGTACTGCATACTGCTAGACAGTTGTGACAGAAAGGAATGCGCTGTGATGTACTTTGGAGTCCTCTGGGACTCTAGCCCCGTGGCTCATCAGCTCCTGGATGGTCATCCAGTTATCCAGGATCTTTTTGTTCCGTTTCTTCAGCATCTTTTTCTGACTGAGCTCCAAGATATTGATTTCCTTCCTGCCCTCAGCTCCACTGGCTGGCCCCTCCTTGAGACAATCGAGGCGGCTCTTCTGCATGAACTCCCTCCTCTTCCTTTGCTCCCTGGCACGCGCCAAGTGCTGCTTCCTCTCCTCTTTGCTCCAGTAGCGGCCCATCTTCATCTCGCTCATGGCGTCGTCATCCGTGGTCATGCCTCCGCTCCTCTCCTCTCTTATCCTTAGCGCGCGCTCCCTCAGGATGCGGTCACGAGCAGGCCTCCGCGCCACGTAGCGTGTGCCGTCGGCCCGAACTTTGACCTTCCACTCTAGACGGGGTTCCCCAGGGCGTCCGCTCCGGTGCACGGGGTCTCGGCAGACACTGAGCAGACTCAGCTGGCTCTGGGAATACTCCAGGGACGAGTGCTGTTGTAGCAGCTGCATGTAGCTCTGAAACATAGAGAATATAGTGAGCACAGAACTGCCTTCAGAGGTGCCTCATTAATAGAGTGGTGCAGGGATTTACCCGGAAGTAATCTGCGTATGGGTTCCCTCGACAAAGAAATGGGATTTCTCCATAGGATTTTGGAAAATAGCTCGAAATAAGGTCTGTGGAAAACGAACCTGTTTGATATTTTTCAAACAGGTTCAGGCACGTTTTGTTCAGCCGGATAATATCCACATGTCGACCCTACTTTTAGAATTTTCTAATCATAAATGTAATCACCAGAAGCTAAAAGTATGCTATAAATGAACTACAGCCGAGTACAGCAGGGTCGCACGACTTCAACCTCACGCCAACTTAAGATCGATATTCAAAAATACAGATTCAAAATTGTACACATTTGTTTTAACAGTTTGCAAGAGCCAGGTACTTGCATTCAAGCAGAACAGGGGAAAACAAACTTAGGGGACGTGTTCGGCGTAATGACGTTCAACGGCCTCGACAACTTCTGTAGTCCTATTCAGCCACTCGGTAACAACCATCGTTTTTCAGACACGTAAACTCTTCAAAAA
This sequence comes from Notothenia rossii, assembly GCF_949606895.1. Classification (NCBI taxonomy): domain Eukaryota; kingdom Metazoa; phylum Chordata; class Actinopteri; order Perciformes; family Nototheniidae; genus Notothenia; species Notothenia rossii. Next base: position 58,550,368 of record NC_136908.1, on the reverse strand, counting down.
TCACCAGTGGGGTCACTGCTGATGTATTTAATGTCGTAGAACAAAACGTGAATTTTAATTTGTGTCAACCACAGACCTTATTTCCAGCTATTTTCCTAAATCCTATGGAGAAATCCCATTGGCTCTGAGACGAGGGAACCGGAAGGGGTCAAATGCTAACTCACTTCCGGGTTTTAGGACTCGTCACTGCACCACTCTATAGGCATATCACCATTAGGTTGACACATGATCTACTTGAATACACCTACTTGCAATTGCCTGGATCCTCCCTGGCCTGGATGTGGGGTTGTCTGATAAGAACCATAGGGAAGCCCCCTCCTGGTTTCTCTTGTCCTTCTTTTCTTTTCACACCTCTCATCGTCCGCTGGTAGGGAAGGGTCTGACTCGGACCGGGAAGGGTTGCTCTGGTCCGGACTGCTGGAGATAACAACGCCTGGGTCTGCTGGTCTGCTGTGACTTGGTGTACCTTGTGGCTTTGGGATCACAATGGGGCGGGAAGGCGTGGAGGAAGCCAGTCTGAGGTTTTTCTGGTTGGTGAAGCTGATGTGTCTCTGCAGAGAATGATCAGGAGATCTCTCCATACCTAGGGGTGTGGACCGAGCACTCTCTGCTGTGTTGTAGGCACTTGAGCTGTCCTTCTCTCGGATCCTATCGTTGTCCGACCGCTCTGGGTGTTCGTGGATGTCGGCCAGCCTGCCGTGCCGCTTGTGTCCCTCTTTCGGGCTCCGTCCCGGTGAGCCGGACGCTGGTTGAGAGAGATTTAGCTGGTTTTGACGGAGTTGATGCGCTTGCATGATGCTCTGGCACTCGAGCTCAATGCTGCACAGTTCCTCATTCAGCATCCTCAACTCCTGCTCCACTCCATTCCCTCCTCCAACCCCATCTTCCCCATCTCCATCCACCCCTTGCTCCGTGAGGCTACACTCTATACTGTGTCGAATGGAGTACACCCCACACTCGTCTCCATTGCGGATTTGACACTTGAGCTCGAGGAGTTGCTGGAAGCGATTTTCCAAACCAAGAATCCCGCCTCCACTATTGCGATTGCTGATTCCTCCTTCCTGGCTTCCTTTGGACCCTTTCCTTGAACCCTTGGTTTCCTGCTGAACTACAGTCCCTTGTTTTGTGTGTGGATGATCTGCACGCCATCGCTCTCTCAGGCTATGGGCTGGAGACCTCCTGTCGAGTCCAGTCAGGAGTGGTTGGTGCTCTGGACTGTCTGTACTGCGTCCAAACCCACTGTCTTGATTGTTGGACGAATAGGTAGCTGTGTCTGTTGTCATGTCTTCTTCAGCTACATTCTGGTGTACGAAAAAATATAACAATAGTTAGTGCTACTCAACGGCAATTCTGTTAAACTTGCATCTCATATTTAATGCTGTTCATAATTTGCTTTGGGAGAATGGTCAACCAACTGTCTCTCGGAATAACGTCCATTTATTTCTGCACCTCCTGATTAATGCCCAATGCTAAGTGCAAGTGCAGGAAGGGTTAGGGTTACCATGCTATTTTTATAACCACTTTTTGGTTGCCTAATCCCAACAACAGCATATCTGAAATTGCCATAATCTTCTTCATACTTTAACCATGCCCTAAAAAGAAGGCAATGAAAACATTTAATTAATTATTGAAGTCGTATAAGTCATTAAATGTAACGCAGGTTTTTGCTTTCAGTATCGACCAATATCAACATTTTTGTATTCTCTATGTAAGGTTATATTCCTCTAATAGTGTGCCCTCCCAATCCTTTAGGGATTTTCTCTTTTCGTTCATTTAATAATAATAATAATAATAATGGATTACATTTTTTATTAGAGCGCTTTTACAGGTGCTCAAAGCGCTTTACAAATACACATATTAGACATGTAAGAGTCATTACCCACAGGAGCATATACGGGTAAAGTGTCTTGCCCAAGGACACAACGGCCTGACGCCGTGGCGGCCGAGGCGGGATTCAAACTGGAGTTCACCAATGCCCCTTGATCTGATGACCAACGCTCTAACCACTGCGCCCCATTGAGTCTCTCCATCCCTACCTTTCATCCCACTATCCCTGCCATCTTTCTGCCTTTGACGTTTCGTCTCCTGTTTTGATGCACTTCTCAAGTTTACGCTCTCACCTCATCTCCCCTGTCAAAGTTACGTTCCTTCTGCTTCCTCCTCTCCTCCAGGATCTCTATCTTCAGCTCCTCCACAAGCTCCTGTTGCTCGTCATCCAGCCAAACCTCCTCCTCGAGCTGAAATCACAACATCTTGTCAGAATCCTGTCTTTGTGTGGAAGTGTAGGAACTCCAGACAATCAAGCTGACAGTTTGAAGAAAAACCAAAAAGGCACTTAGCAGGAATCTTTTTGACATGTCATGGGGGGGGGGTATTCAAGATAGGGCAGAGGAGCCTGTCTAGGTGTGAGTGTTTACCTGGAGTTCTGGTCTTGTCACCAGGAGTGTGATGCTTCTTGTTTCTTCACTTGATAACAAGGCAACAGCTTTCTCTCTGTCTTGCACTTCAAAGCCATTTATCTGTACACCAAAGACAAGTATAAATGGTCAAGATAAGAGGAGTGAACTTGTAGAGAGTCCCAACCGTACACCTGAGAAAGGACCTGTAATTGTTTCATCATCATCGTCCATTTAACTGGCATGTATGAAATGATGATACAACTATCCATTGTTTCTATTCCTGCAAGACACACGTTGAGTAATCACACTATGACACCTTTTTCTGTCTCTCATTCCTGCCCATTTTCTACCTTCGTTAGTCTATTTTTAACTCATTCGTCTTCGGGTCTTTCCATCAGTCTTTCTTAGTCTTTCCCATCACTTCCTCCACTCCACGCAATCCCTAGAAAGCCATGGGTAGGCTACACGCCCAGGAGTCAATTGTGAGTGCGTAGTCCAACCTCATAAGAGTGTGCTCTCACCACACATCCAGACACACAATTAACTGGCCTCTGACAGGTGCCGTTCATCTTTTCCTCACTAGAGTAATGGGGCTGTCAGAAGAAAATAATATGGCCAGCAGTACAGCAGGCCCTGCTCCCCACAATCATTCACACTACTGAGACACACAAGCACTACGGCGAGAGAAAGAAGGTAATCAGCGAGTACAAAAAAAACGGAGGACACTGTTGTTCAAACTGGAAGCAAGTTGAGATGGGGCCAACTGAGTGGACATGCATTCAGATTCCCTTAAACTATATTTTAGTGAGGTGCTTGAATGTTGTTTGATCTGGGCAATTAATATCAAGCTGAATTTGTCTTTTTCATTGTAACAGGCAGTTGGCTTTTGGTACAACGGGACATTTTTCAAACTCTTGGGGTTTCGAAATAATGGGCCTTGGGAACAATGGCATCACAAGAGGTGGGCGGCTCGGCAGTTTCGTCATTGTCAGCGGTATACGAAAGTCATCAAGGAAATGAAAAATGCGGAAACAACGGGGGACATCCCAGTCGCGATCCTTTTTTCTTTGTGCATTAATAATCTAACATTGGCTGCGCAAAATATTTTTTTCATACACTTTCTTTAAGTGGGCTAAGATCAGAGACTGTATTATCTAGTAAAAGGTTATCTCAAGCGTTTTTTATTCAACATATTCTAAAATGTCTAAATGATTAGTAATTACTGGTTTGGCTGGTATATGTGTTGTTTAACAGGTCACAAATTATGTGTCACCTTGATTTCAGAAGGTGAACAAATTAAACAGTCACTATTTGAACTTGCCCCCCGCAAAAGGAAATCTTTATTATTTCAATCCTGGTTACTAAGCAATACAGTTCACCCGCAATGAAAACATTACATTAATAATTTACAGGAGCATATTTTCATTCCCAATCGTAGCCCACAAACCAATCTGTTTTTCTTTGTTAAGACATGTTTCCTTACTGAGGTGAAAGAGGTAGAATCATGTTTTAAGTGAGTTTAAAAGTAAACTTTTATAATAACAAATTAAATAATACTGCATAATATAAATGTTGTTGAAAAAGGTTTTGTCACTGCATATTTCCCTCCCTTACTAACAAAGCCACCTGGCTAAGTCTTAACGAGTGAGTGTTCACCTTGGCTACACACACCTGCTGCCACTAATGGTGCGCCTGGAGTCACGAATAAAAAGCTTTACACTTAGTTAATCCTGTTTTCCAGTGGGAAAACATTGGGCACTTAAACAACCATGTGTGTAAAAGGGATACAAATACAACGTATGAAAATGTCATTCTGTACCAAATGAAATCTGTAAATGTTTAGAGAGAACTACTAGGGGTTTTCGCATGGTGAGACAGAGAAAGACTAGGAGGGTTAGAGATGATGTAGGGCTTGGTGTAACTGCCACTAAGAGCTTTAAAAATGAGGTAATTAAAAATACACATGCTGGCCCAGACTGGAGACACCAGCTGCTCAGCTATGCTCTAAAAAGACTGCCATCCCCGTGCCCAGGTAATAAATACCAAATAAAACATAACTTGATTGATAAAATAATGTGAATGATAAAATAAAAATAAATTCAATAAATAAAATACATTTAATTAATTAAATAAATTAAATAAAAATAAATAAAATAAATAAAATAAATAAAATAAATAAAATAAATAAAATAAATAAAATAAATAAAATAAAATCTTAAATTAAAATTAAAATAAATAAATAAATGAATGTAAAATAAATAAATATAAATAAAATATATTAAATATATTAAATAAAATAAATAAATAAAATAAATAAATAAAATAAATAAAATAAATAAAATAAATAAAATAAATAAAATAAATAAAATAAATAAAATAAATAAATAAAATAAATAAAATAAATAAAATAAATTAAATAAATTAAATAAATTAAATAAATAAATTAAATAAATTAAATAAAATAAATAATATGTGAGTTTATAGTTGGTCATTGCGATGAATACAAAAACGCACCTGTAGAATACGGTCTCCTTCCTTGATGCGTCCATCCCTCGCTGCTATGCTGTTTGGCTCCACCTGCAAAAAAAAGACATGAAAATCAATGCTGAAAGCCAGTCATTGTGTCCCCCCCCCCCCCCCAAACACCTGTGATGTACCGCTCTCTCCACTGCTCTCTGATCTTTCTGCTGTCAGGGAAAAAGCCTCTTTTCATAAAGAAGAAGAAGATGCTTATTTTCTCCCTGACAACATGTTATTTTTCATACGACAGGTCGGTTCTTCACAGGTTCTTAGTGCTGGTGTGTGCATGCTTTATCCTGAGTTTATCGACTAATACTAACTGAGGTTGGTACATGTACGTTCTTGACACTATACACAAGAACGTGTGAGTTATACAAGATGAAACCCAAACAAAAACAATAGTGTTTATTCCACAGAAATGATTCTATTTTAGTTGAATGAATCTCATATTTGTCTAAATGCATCCCAGTGCGCCGACACACGAAGCGCTCAATAGCCATTTTTCTAAACTTTGTTGTTCTTGCATTGAAGATCAAGAGCAATAGCTACATGTGGGGACAAAAAATACCCAAGTGGAAATGGAGAAAAGAATCACGCACTTCCCAAAGTTGCACCGATGCTTTCCATAAATACATTTTAATGAGGGAAATTAGCATTTTCATCCCGTTATCAAACACACAAAAATAGACGCGTCTGTTGTTGGGAGACCGCTTTCACAATCTGTTGCGCTTCAGCGAGTTTTGTATTCAGATTATTCGTCTAGTTCACGAAGAGCAGGTGAACACAAGGGAAATAGCTGGCAGAGTTCACAGATGTATATACACCCAGTCTTAACATTACACTGTAATTATGACATTTGTATCCTTATGGAGGCATTCTTATACTCATAGCAGCTTATTCTGTTCACCCTTTTTGTTCATAATGGGATTGAAACAGCACCTGCAGTCAGATTAAACATTTCTCAAATTCCACTTTTAGTGCCTAAAACCCACACCACACACATTCATTTAGTTGTGTCTTTGAAAGTGTAATTTTATTGCAAGAGGAAGTTTATCTAAGCTGCAAATTATAAGAAATAAAAAAAGGAATCTCTGTAATATATCCCCTCTTTGATTGGTGTTTGGTATTCAGATGGGGTACAGTAAATGTGTAATTTAACATACTGTGATAAGAAGGTTTTAGCTAATTAAAACCTTCAATTAAAACGAGTCAAAGGAGGAGGAAATCGCAGGACGGGAATGGCATTTCAAACCTGACTTCCTCGTTGGCCATGCGTGGCTCATTCAGAGTAGATATTTGACTTGCAAACACTTTTTTCTCCTTCCTCCCTCATTCAGTTCCACATTCTCCTTGCTTCAGGATGTAATGATGGGAATTCAAATGGGTTTAATGCCATATTTTAATAACTTCCTGCTCTAAAGGAAACTAATGATCGGAGTTTGATTTAACGAACATGCAGCCCTGTCTCAAACAGACCTCATCTGGGAGTAATCGTGTGATTACTATTAAATCGGTTAAATGTTTTGACTCCTATTAATGCAGGGGAAAGAACATCTGTTCCTACCTGGCTGACATAGATGCCGGTGTCCTCCTCATCGTCGGTCCTGTAGCACAGCGTCAAGCCCAGTTTCTCCTGGCTGTTCTGCCTGCACAGCTCCACTTCCTGTTACACACAAACAATTTAAAACACAATTATTTTCCCGTGTTTTCAGTTCGTGTTATTCCCGGGAGATCCGATGGATTTCAAAACCATTTCATTTCAAACCTGGAGTTTACACATCTGCTGTAAGAAGCAGCAGAAACAATACCACCCTGTGGGAGACTTGATTTGTTACGCTCTATGGCCCTGTCACTAATCTTTTCACATGGCTTTGTTTTGTTTCTGTAGAAGTAGTCTGATTGCTTTTGGGAACATTGATATAGTCCCTAAGTCCCTAACCCTAACCCTAATCCTAACAATACCAAATGCATTCCTACCTCTCTCTGGAGGACGAAGAAAAAACATTAAGTACATTAAAGTAGACTTGTAGCAGTGACATTAGAGCCATGGTGGTCCCATCTCAAAAGTTGGGAAGTCGTTCTTCCGATAACCATGTGTTCATGAACTTTAAGTCGTAATGTGGAAACCTACAAAGGACATGTATGTGTAGACCAAAATGGCCTGACTCTAGAGAGCAAAAGAACCCACATCTGGCCCCATAGAGCGTGTGCACTTGCGTTTTCCATAAGTGTTTTTCACATCGAGAGAAAATTACTCTGGATTCGGCTTTTAGCTCATTCTACAACTTTTAGGCCCTAATGATTTAAAGGTGGGGTAGGTACATTTGGGTAAACTAACTCGAGTGCGCTAGAATTTGAAAATACACAACCGGAAAAAATCTGCCACTTCCTTACAGAGCCCCGCCTCCAACACACACGTACACGCACATGAGCAATGAGGGCACGAGATAAGTTTGTGCACAGATGGAAGGCTGCCAGGCAGGTAGGCCATCCAGTAACTTTAGCCGGGCCGGCTCAGATGATTGGTGGTGCTTTTTACAGTAGGCCCAGCGCCATATAGATATAGATTCTCTCTATATGGCGCTGAGTAGGCCTACTACGGCTTCCACAGATGACATTTTTTTATGGATTTTTTGTCAAAGCACTTCAGATATTCATTGCTATCGGGATGTTAAGAGCGTTCCATGGAATATAACAAAAAGTGTATCTCGAGCCGGTTTCTCAAACTTACCTACCCCACCTTTAAGGACCATTAATGTGTTTGTACTGGGTAGTCTATTTAGCTTGAAATTTGCTGAATTACAGATGTATTGTTCGCGATGGAAGTCAATGGGAAAGGTCTTTTTTGGGCCGAGTGACGTCAGAGACAGACATGGAAGTTGTAGTAGCACCATTTGACAATTGCTTCAGTGTCTGGCGCGCTTCCTTGGGGCTTTTGTTTCCTGTAATTGAGTGACAAGAAGGCACGAAGAAACCATGACATTTTTTTTATTTGTCTCAAACTTTTTGCCAACATTCAGAGTTGTTTAGGCCTGAGGGGGGTGTTCATATGAATGTTCTAGAACTCATTGTTTAAGACCACAAATTACGCAGCACGAATGCGGTTTTAATAACAAATGTTACCTCTAGGATGTGATTTTTAGAAAACATTATTAACACTTACACTTACACACACACACACAGAACTATGGACACATCAAACAAATACACAAGCCCCAGCATGTGTCCTGTGAATCAATGAAACGAAGGCCTGTGAGATCAGACTGAACCCAGCATGTGGCGGTATAAAGGGGCAGGTACCTTTTAGTGATGAAGGTATTTCATTGGCTGATCCCTTCCTTTCCCGCAGGAAATGTCTCTAAATCTAGCCCGCCTCACTACTGGCTCCTTTTAATCTCCGCTGTGTATAAAAGGTAATCACATAAAGATAACTCAAGGGTTAATCTTTATTAACCCCATGCTGCACAATTCATTTGAGCGCTTTGAAGTTGAGGGGAGTGGGGTAAAAAAGGGGATGAGGGTTGGGGGCATGAATTAAGCCCCAACCATTTTTCTGTCATGGGAAACCGCGATAGCAGAGATTGACAGGGGAAGTAATTAATTTCTGTGGCATTTAACCCTCTGTGCAGACAGACCTGACCTTCAAAGGTTGCGGTGTGTTATGAGTTTATAATATTGTTACACCACATTTCTCACCAGTTTAGTACACTGGTTGATTTCAACAAAGCCTGGCAGTGAAATAGCAGCTGCATACAGTGAGATCAGACAGTCTTTATGTCAGTGCACATCGGGTGGTACGCTGGATTACTGGCACCAGTTATTGTGGCCCACTGGTAAAGATGCATGGAGCCAACTACAACCGTAGAGAGGCTGTATTAGTGATGATTGGATCCTACATTGTGCCACTGTGGGGGTAAATTACGGCACAGCAGTGCACTAAATCTTATTTCATGTGGCTTAAAATGCATTGTGAACATTCATGGAATATATCTACTTAATTTACAGTAATGTTGTCGTTCAATTTAAAATGGGAAAGCTCACATTTACCACATGCTAGTAACATATATAAGACGTGATAAAAGGGGCAGTGCTGTCTTGCCTCGTTAAACATCTGTTTGCAACATTGCAAGCGAATATGAACCGAGCAGTTACTAATGTTTCATTCAAAATAAATGAATGCTGTGCATGATGTTCAATGGCTCATTGTTTCCACACTGCATGAAAATAACATCCTTTAAAGGTGGGGTAGGTAAGTTTGAGAAACCGCCTCGAGATACACTTTTTGTTATATTCCATGGAATGCTCTTAACATCCCGATAGCAATGAATATCTGAAGTGCTTTGACAAAAAATTCATAAAAAATTTCACCTGTGGAAGCCGTAGTACTGTAAAAAGCACGGCGTAGGTAGATGGCCTACCTGCCTGTCAGCCTTCCATCTGTGCACAAACTTCCCTTGCTCTCATTGGTCATGTGCGCGTTCGTGTGTTGGAGGAGGGGCTCTGTAAGGAAGTGGCAGATTTCTTCCGGTTGTGTATTTTCAAATTCTAGAGCACTCGAGCTGGTTTCTCCAAAATGACCTACCCCACCTTTAAGCTGCCATTGTTATAGCAGTTTTGAAAGGGGTATTGCTGGGAAAGCTTTCATATGAGAGGTTTCACATTGATACTGTGGTGTTATCACATTCTTTAAGATGTGGTCATCTGATTCATTGCTTTTCTGGTCCATATGAACCAATTAGTAGACGAAACACAAACCATTAATTGTTGGCAGGGTGGTAGCTCTTTGAAATTTATCCCTATCTTGAATAGGCATTAAAGATGATAGATTTTAAAGTATTAACTTGCTACTGATTTACGATAGATGTAGGTATTTATTAGGCATTGACAAAGTCTAGTTGCTTCCAATGTCTGATCCAATGTGTTTGATGCTTGGCCCATACATGAAATATCCTTGTAGCAGCTCTTGCCTTCCAAATATGACTTTGTTTCAGAGGATTAAAGAAAGAAACGAGCCTTTTTTGATTGGCATCCAATGTGGATCCATAATTAAGATATTCTTTTTGAACTAACTTGGCAGTCAGCTATCTGCTTTCTTTCTGGCAGACTGCGGCTACTTCATTAACTGTGCTGTGTAACCTGGAGACCAAATAGCTTGTTCATTAAAACCTACCATAAAGCAACTCTACTTTGCCTTTAGACATAAATATCCAAAACAGGTTACGACGGATGAGGAAAGGATATCAACGAAGGCATATTATACGGCGAAGGCTAGCTCGTCCAGTTTGAACTTTATTTTTTACCCTAACAATCAAAGAAAGAAAACAGTTCGCTATGAAACTCTTTCCGCATCCACTGTCTGCTACTTGGCAATATTATGAAAAGATAGATTTGGCAGCAGTAGCAGTGTAGTATTATGACAGCAGGAGTACCCATGTGGACAATCATCCGGGAGTGAAGCTCCCTGTCAGAAGTAATGCTTGTAGGAATGGCAGCGCTATTCTGTTCCATCCAAGAGGAAAGCCATTCATGTTTCAGTTAGATACACATGGATGGACAGAGGTAAGTGGACGGCTGATTTGGTGTGTTGTATGTCTGGTGGGAGTGGGGATGGGGTGTTTGTTGTGTGTGTGTGTGTGTGTTGTAAAGCCCACCTTGTTCTGATACAACTGCTATTACTGAACACAAGCCCTCCACCCACCCTGCACACCGGATACTCGTCCATCCACTCTAAGGTGAGGCCACAGCTGGCAGCAGAGGAATCCTAATGACCCACAATGCAGTTCACTGAACCAGGAAGTGCCTATTAAACCAGGGAGGACCATTGAGGGTAGCAAACGTCACCCATCAATGTCACCTAGACTGACCCCAAAGTGGTGTGTGAAATGATGCATCTGTGAGGATTGAGACGCTTGTCCGTACAGACTGTATGGGAGTTAGCAAATGTTAGCTTCAGAGTGCTAACATGCTAAAGTAAGACGATTAAGTGGATTAGGTTGCCAGTTATTAGATACTGTAATGTATTAAACATCAGTCCTGAAACATTGTCTCATGTTCAAAATGTGTGTTATTAGGGGAAATATGGACATGTACTTTTCAATTGATATAAAAATGTAATGACGTTAATCAAAAGTAATGATAATTGAATTTTTATAATACTAATGTCTTGACACATTAACATTGACAGGCCTAGTTTGAACATATGGTCGTAACATGCTAATGAAATAAGTGCTTTAATGGATTATGTATTGTTAAGAAGCTCAAACTACGCTGTTCCAAATGTGGGAAAAACGTTCGTGGAATTTGGATTTGTCACAATCTGTCTGTGTTTTAAAGTTACTTTGGTTTCCTGCGTTTGGGCCGGCTCTGCTCTCCAGCGTTCAGTTAATTATGAAGTCAGTATTTCCAGTCCTGTCAAACCAGACTGAAGTCTAAACATACAATACATAACACTCATTTAAAAGATACTATGGCAACAGCCACAACTGAACGTAATGTAATGTATTATATCAGTACAAGGTCGTACCATTGCTCACCCAAACGAACAGTGAGTGCTTGCTTTCACCACATAACATTCACATCTTCATTTTAGCTTGAAGTGCCTGTGTGAAAAGTGGACACACATTTTTCTGAAGGACAGAGGATGATGAAAGGGAAACTAACAGCCTGTGAATGAAACACACGACAGAGAGGGATGTTCTTTCTGTAAGGGTATATAAACACTGGCTCCCGTCTTAAACCCAAGGTCTTCCTTATGCTTCGCGGAACAAACGTATACGTAGATGCAGCTTTCACAAGGGACAGACATTTCTCTTTTATTATTCTTGTGGACATTTGTTTTAGTATTTTTGTGGGATTGTGAGAATAAAAGCATTATGGATATTCTTGGAACCCTCTCCTGAGATAGCGTGTACACAACAGTGGTCCAACTGCCTTCAATCGAGAAATAAAAAGCCAAACATATGTATTGCACAATAATTAAGCTGTGTGCATCATGGCTTATCACAGCATGGTCACCTATTTCATTATTGGTAAACTGATAATTGCACTATTGACACTATCAAATGAAAGCATCAAAGGAAGGATAATGCATTGTCCAAAATGTAACTGGTTCCTCTCTGGAGAGCCTAACTCTGATTGGTAAATTCCAATACACATTATATTTAAAAGTTTGGACATTGTATACCTTCATTGGATATGACAGAAACATATTAAAGAATCATCCTCTGTGCACACATTGCATACCAATGGAAATGGTTGTGCACAGATTGTCTGAAAGGCAAAAACATATCTCATTAAATTACGCTCAAACTGTAGAATAATGCAAAACCCTACCTCATACTCATAATCTTCAGTCCTCTCCACCTCTGCTGGGATATTGGACAGGTACTCTGGACATTCATAAAACTCATGCTCCATGGTGTGGATGGAATGACAACTATAGACAAAAACAAGAAAATACAGCTTTGTTAAAGATCATTTCAATGTTTGTTCATGTCTCTCGTGGTTAGTATCCATCATTTGAAATAAGACGATCATTTTCGAATGGCTTTGGCTGTGTGAATATTATGTTCACATCCAGTTGAAATAGCTCCTATGAGAAAAAAAAACCCACTGACATCTGTTATCTAATTTTGCAACAAATCTCTGAACAAGCAATGTAAACATCAACCAATCCCCCCATAAAAGCCATGACCTCTGTAAATTGTCACCATGATAACTGCCTCTCCATAATCTTCGACCCAGACTGGCAGATTTGTAGTTTTATCGGACAAATTGATTTAATCCACTAGCCTGCAAAGCCCTATAAATAGCCAAAGAATGGACTTAGCGCCAGAACGCTCGCTCCATCAGCCCATTGGTTTTAATCGCCCGGCAAAAGTGCCCATTAAAGAAAATGAATGTTGCACAAAGAAGCAATTATTGCGTGCGGGTTGGGCTCCGCATAATGATATCACATGGACAAAAGTACTTAGCTAGTCTAGGGGTTTCCACAGTGATACAACTAATCAATTACAACCATGAAATAAGAGAACACAAGAGAAGGGATGCTTGACGTTCATTTAGGGTGGAAAAAACCTGATTCCAGTCAACAAAATACGGGGTCCATGATATTTCAGGACGTACCAATAACATTCTTGTCTTGGCTACATCTTAACAGTAAGTGTTTTCCCTCACCTGTCGGACAAAAGGAAAGGACAGATGTCAGGAACGGGCGGAGTCGCAGGCCGCAGCTTCGCCAGTGCCATAATGTGCTCGAAGGTGATGTCCGTTTGCGTGCACACATCCACCACACACCCATCCTGTTGCATGCAGTTGTGGTTATGTGCAACAGCGGCCGTGGATCTTGTGGGTGTGTGACGGAGAACCTGGACAACGATGGGGTCTCGCCTGATGGCCTCCACCACTGCCTCCTCATGGTCAGCCTTGGAGAAGTTGCGCCCGTTCACCTGGGGGATAAGAAGAGGACAAATCCTTAGGAAACGCTGTCCTCCTTCATGTAAAAGGAAGCAAACCATATTCTATAGAGATGGCAAAAGTACACACATCCTTTACTCAAGTAGAAGTACAGATACTCTGGTGAAAGTAGAAGTACTGACTAAACTTCTTTACTCAAGTCAAAGTAAAAAGGCTTTGAAATGTACTTAAGTAAAAAGTACCCATAACTAGCAGCTGTTTTAAAGAGTACCTGACCTCCCTTTATATTAATAGAACAATAATGTCATTGTTAGCTAATGAATGTTTCCATGCTGAACAACAGCAACATGACAACGTTTTCATTGGTCCCTCTTCTTTAGAGAAGACCAGGAAATGATGGATACACGGATCGTGTTCAAATCAATAGGCACGCAATGACTCTAAATAATAATGATTACGCCACCAAACACACATTCAGACTAAAGGAACCAGCCTGTTTGGAAAATGAGAGAAGTAGAAAGTACAGGTATTTGTGTTCAAAATGTAAGAAGTAGAAAGTACAGGTATTTGAGTTCAACATGTAAGAAGTAGAAAGTACAGGTATTTGTGTTCAACATGTGAGAAGTAGAAAGTACAGGTATTTGTGTTCAACATGTAAGAAGTAGAAAGTACAGGTATTTGAGTTCAACATGTAAGAAGTAGAAAGTACAGGTATTTGGGTTCAACATGTAAGAAGTAGAAAGTACAGGTATTTGGGTTCAACATGTAAGAAGTAGAAAGTACAGGTATTTGGGTTCAACATGTAAGAAGTAGAAAGTACAGGTATTTGTGTTCAACATGTAAGAAGTAGAAAGTACAGGTATTTGAGTTCAACATGTAAGAAGTAGAAAGTACAGGTATTTGGGTTCAACATGTAAGAAGTAGAAAGTACAGGTATTTGTGTTCAACATGTAAGAAGTAGAAAGTACATGTATTTGGGTTCAACATGTAAGAAGTAGAAAGTACAGGTATTTGAGTTCAACATGTGAGAAGTAGAAAGTACAGGTATTTGTGTTCAACATGTAGGAAGTAGAAAGTACAGGTATTTGGGTTCAACATGTAAGAAGTAGAAAGTACAGGTATTTGGGTTCAACATGTAGGAAGTAGAAAGTACAGGTATTTGGATTCAACATGTAGGAAGTAGAAAGTACAGGTATTTGGGTTCAAAATGTAAGAAGTCAAAGTAAAAAATAGTGGAGTAAAGTACTGATACCAGAAAGATGTACTGAAGTACAGTAACAAAGTATTTGTACTCCACTACTTCCCACCTCTGATATTCTATACCAACGTCTGAGTTATCTTGTCAGTGCCATTACATCTGATATACAAAGGAAGCTACTCTAGACAAAGTTAAAAGAGCACACATATTAAAGAACATAGGACTTTTATTTTTGAAAACCCTCATTTATCCAAGAATGACCTTTTTTTGATCAAGCATGCTCTGACAGGGAGACATGCTCTTTTCAGAATCAACTTGTTTCACTTTAACACATGGGAGCCTCACAGTACTTTTACATGTCTCAACAGTTAGGTGCTTAAAAGCTTCCAGTAAAGCAACTACAAGTGAAGAGCTTTTTCTAAAGGGCACTTTGTCAGTAAATCTTAGTGGAGGCTTCTCATTGCATGTTCTCCTTGTTTTTATCCACACGGTTCACTTTTCCTGCAGGTTCTGACATTTTAACTGCCAACCAGCTACTCACAAATGAGCTTTTCTAACCTTTTTCCAAGAGACTGTTTAATGTAATGGATTGCAGCATTTGCTGACAGAGAAAAACTCTTTAATGAGGGCATTTTATCTCATTCTGTTTAGTATCATTATCTTTAGTCAAATAAATCTAACCAAAATCCATTATTTACATTGCATTCTTTCCATTAAGCCCATTAGACAAGTGCAATATAAATAATACTGATTTAAGCAAATGAGCAGCAGAGTGGGGAGGTGGAGGTAGACAGTGCTCCTTTGGGAACGTTAGTTTTTAGCAAGCAGGGCCTATTTAATTTTCGAGACTAGAAAAGGTTGTACCAAGTGGGAATCAGTGAAGAAGAGATGTCATACTGACAGCTGTCAATGTGAGAACACACACACCAAGCGTTTAAGTGGAACCCAATTAGTTTAACCTCTGTATGCCAAGGGTGTGAAGTTCATTTTCAGCCCGTTATATCCGGAAATTGATTGTTCGCATTGATTTCGGATGTCTAAGATTGTCAGAGTGTTTGTCAAGGGCTTAAAATGTGAACGCATATGCCTAATGTCAGCTTCATTTAGAAATATGAATAGAAAGTGTCTCATATATTCTCGCCTCGTTGAAGGGCTTAGTAGCAGCAAATTGGATACAAAGTTTACAGCATTATTTTCTCTTTTGCTGTTTGTATAGGCCTTCTCGACCTTGCATGGTAAACAGATATTCTAAATGTTTCAAAGTGCCCATCAATCCCCATCAGCCGCCATATGCAGCTATGATAGCGATTAACCAATGGCTGCATCTAACCTGTGACTTTTCTTGTGTTTTCGACACATCAAAGTTCTCCTCCACACATCATCCGATGTCCGTGACAGAGAAATGATAGAGAAAGTTCCACAACCTTTTCGAATTGTAATGAGTTCCAGATGGACACATTAATCTCCAATCAGAGGAAGCGCTGTGGAAAGCAGGAAGTGATTGCGCGGCTACACCTGCCCGCGTGTTTACCTGCTGTTGTTCTTCTATTCAATCTGCCTGTTGATGAGCTAACTGGAGGCTGATTAATAGCCAGCAGATGTGACAAAGACTGGGGATAATGGCTCAGAACCTTAATGTGTCTACGTGTTTGTGCGCAACACACATTTCCTACATCATATACACTGAATTTAGAAAGTTAAAGAAAGCTATTTAAATCAAACTGAGGAGTGGATTAATCTGAATGGTTAATAGTCCACATCAATTACCTCACCCTATTTTGCAGTTGTCTCCATAACCTTACCCAACCCTAACCACAACAAGCTTTACTCATAGGGCTTGTAGTAAAGATTGTCCCCTCCATCTTCACATATTCGAGCATGCACAGGTGCTACTTGCCATTTCTTTATCCATACTGAGACGTGTAGGTGTGTGGATCACATCAATATCAAACAGTAATTCCATTTTGATTGCAAGTTTGTAATCTGTGCTTATGTGACCAAGCTGACGGAGAGACAATTTCAAGTCATTACATCATCTGGTATAACACAGGAAAGCTCCACGAGAACACTAAAAATAGTATAGTTCACGTCGGTCTATGGGGACGGCTGACATAAACCAACAATGCAGCTCAGCCTTCATATCCCTCTCAAGTTAAAGGTTACTATTGCCAATATAAATGGTTCCCAGTAGCTCTAAACTAAAGCTTCTTGTCTGCGAACGCTCTTCTTTAAAGGTCGAGGTTCAAAGTGGTGAGATACAGTTTGGGGGGGCCAGAATCGTATTGTCATATTGATATTCTGTACAAACTGTGAAGTCCACTGAGACAAATGTAACATTTGTGATATTGGGCTATATAAATAAACATTGATTGACGTCTTGATTGAGAATATGTGTGTGTGTGTGTGTGTGTGTGTGTGTGTGTGTGTGTGTGTGTGTGTGTGTGTGTGTGTGTGTGTGTGTGTGTGTGTGTGTGTGTGTGTGTGTGTGTGTGTGTGTGTGTGTGTGTGTCTTCTTTATGTGGTCGGTAAGCTCAGTTTGTCATCATCGATCTACAGCCTTTACTGAATATGTAATTTGCTGGCTATCGGCCCATTGTATGTTTGCTACTACTCCTTGGTTGCTGCTTTCTCACATGTTAGCAAGCTTTAACTTCATATTGCTTTCTTGCTTTAGTTAATTACATTGGCGGTCTTTGTAGCCAATGTAATTAACTATTACTAAAAAACATCATTTTATATGGAAGACTCAGTTTGACCTAATAGGCTGATTTTGGCTTTGTAGGGCAAACATATGGTGGACAACCTTAAAGGTGGGGTAGGTAAGAATGGAGAAACCGGCTCGAGTGCGCTAGAATTTGAAAGTACGCAGCCGAAAAAAATCTGCCCCTTCCTTCAGACTTCCTTACAGAGCCCCTCCTCCAACACACACGAACGCGCACATGACCAATGAGGGCACGAGATAAGTTTGTGCACAGATCCATCAGGCCATCCAGTTATTTTAGCCGGGCCGGCTCAGATGATTGGTCGTGCTTTTTACAGTACCACGGCTTCCACAGATGAATTATTTTAATGTATTTATTGTCAAAGCATTTAATGTATTCATTGCTATCTGGATGTTAAGAGTATTCCATGGAATAGCACAAAAAGTGTTTCTGAAGTGAATTACCTAATGTAGATCACGCTCACCTGTTTCTTGTATTTCACTTCTTGAGATCACTACAGTACATAGACTATTCAGGTCAACCAGATAGCAAAACAGCGAGGTTCAACTACATTTTGCCACCTGTGATTTACCAATCACATACATCATCAACTATGAGCGGTTACTATAAGCCCAAGGTGTGGAAATGGATGGTAGACTACTAGACGACCTGGTTGAAAGTAGCACAGTGAAAGCCAATCACAGTCGGGCCTGAGGCTTTCAATATGCTCAAGAGAGGGCTCATGTCATCCTTCAAATGTGTCACAGGGTTGAATGAGATGGCAACAAAGATGGGTAAATGCTGTTTTCACTCTTGAATACAAACAAGAGCGAAAACGAAATCCGGAAGATAAGAGTTTGTTTGTTTGCATGTATGTGTATGTGTGTGTGTGTGTGTGTGTGTGTGTGTGTGTGTGTGTGTGTGTGTGTGTGTGTGTGTGTGTGTGTGTGTGTGTGTGTGTGTGTGTGTGTGTGTGTGTGTGTGTGTGTGTGTGTGTGTGTGTGTGTGTGTTTGTGTGTGAGAGAGAGAACGGATGTGTTTGCTACAAAGAGATAAGGGTGTGTGCTGGAAACCACTCAACGCCACAGCTAAATCGGACAGATATGGTGTCATTGTGAACAAATGGAAGCACACACACACACACACACACACACACACACACACACACACACACACACACACACACACACACACACACACACACACACACACACTACATCGACTCCCCAAAGACTTACAACATCTCTACAATGTGGTTGTTTGCATTCGACTATACAATGGCAGTTTTTCAGACTGAATAGGCTTACAATGGGCAACAAAACAATAAGCTGCCGAGAGACCCCACTTCTATTCAACAGCCACCTCGTCTGCCTCTGAGAAGACACAGCTCTCTTCCATAAACCCCCCAGATCATGATTTGTGTGAACTTCAGCTCAATAGACATAAGATTACATTGAAATTGGCATACCGTGATGTGTGAGGAAGCGCAGGTGGCTCGCACCAATAATCTGTCAAATCTCATTTCTCTTCCTCCTTCAGCTGCATTGAGATGGTTCAGGAGGAGGCTCTCATGTGACAAGGGCTGACGGTCATAAATGTCTCATTTCAATAATAAAAGTCTCCGACGTACAATATCACCCAGCTCAGCCGAGGCAAATACGATGATGGTTTCATACATTTGAGTATTTGAGTGGCAGGCTGTGCGACCGTAGGGTCATGCTCGGTCAACCGAATCACAATGACCCTTACCTTGTGCGGGATGAGAATACTGTGATGCTTTCGATGCCTGTGGCAAACCGAAGGGTGATGGGGATGGAATAATAATTGCGTGAACATTACTTCACAAATGATTATATCTGATTTGAGCTTTACTTCAAGTGTAATATTATTTGATTGATCTAAACTATTTAAAAAAGCTTAGCTATAGGTTTTGGGGTGAGCAAGTCGCCTTTTATGCTATATAGTTCCCTTGTAACTGGCAAGAGTCAGGTGCTAAATCAGGAGGCTTACTTGTGTGTTTTACTTTTTGTTGGACTCAGAGATAAGTTCTAAAATTCTTTAACTAAAACAAAAATTCATTACGCAAGAGTATGCGTTTCTCTAATGGCTTATTTCCACTGCAGGGCCTTGCACGGCTTAGTACGGTATAGTTAGGCCAGGCTCACTTTATGCTGCGTTTCCATTACAGTTTAGGAACAGGGGTAGTAACTATAGTAACGCAGTGTAGGCGGAGCCGTAACGTCATCTTCAATGAGAACCAAAAAACCGTTAGCTGTTAGCACTCAGAGCTCCTCATATCTGTTCACAAACTAGACAGAAGTTAAACAAGTCCAAACCACAGACTGTCTGTGTCATGGAGAATACAGTCGCTGGTTTATTTATGTCTGTAGGCCGTTGTTGTGAGTGTGGACGGTCGGAGCATATACTGCGTTAGCTTAGCCAAGCTCCATTTAGAAAACACGCATTTTAAAAGGTTTTTCGCCTGCCGTCTGTCTGCAGACTTGTCAAAGCATTAATTCATGGTTTTTACTAACCGGTATCAGCTTGTTGTTAATTCGGCATCATTTTGAAACGTGTTTTACAATTAAATCACGGTAAAATATGTTCATTTTGTTGTAGTTACCAGCGATTCTCTCACCAGTTTAGCATACTCAGCTCGGTTGTTGGCCCGGAAAGAACCTCGATTTTGGAAAGCCAGAAAAACTGTGAAAAAGCAACCGCTAGCCGGAACTACGCCTAGTGGAAACGCAACCAAAAACAGGCCGCCATAACTCTGCTCAGTAAAGGTGGCTAGTGCAACGTTAGCCCTCCTTCAGTTAGCTCATCTATAATGTCTCTTTGTAACAAAACTGTTGTCAAGGTGTTGGTAAATTACATCCTGTTTTTTCAAATAGTAGACATCAGTGAGGTTTAGTTTCCTTGAGACTTTTAATGTGTGCTCAGTACTCAGAAAGTGAAAGAACCCCTCTGATAACCCCTATCACTTCCTGTCCAATTACACCACCTGTCATTTCAAAGGATATCGAGAACCCAATTGCTTTGTGTAAGATGTGACCGCCAGTGGCTAAAGTATATAATTCACCACAATTATAGCCAATTTACAAGCTGAATATGATTACTCTGTGGGGTAAATGGCTGCTGTTATGCTGTAATGTGATACATTTGAGCCAGGGGAGACACATTTTGAGGCGCAAGGATGGTTCATCACTTCCTCATTGCATACATACATTTAAGTCAGAATGCCACATTTTAACCTCACGTAACTCTCCCAACTGTGCCTTTTTCTTCAGGAATAAAAAAAAAAACCGGACTCAACTTCAAAAGTTTGGGAGATTTCACCTCTGTTTTGCATATTTAGCCTAGCTTCCCAATCAGAAACTGTTCACTATGCATTGTAACACTCTGCTGTTTTACATTTCTGTATCACGCCAATTAATCAAAGTGACAAGGTATTTAATGAGAGGCAATTAGAGTGTTAACCAAAATGCAAATAAGATGGAGATCGAGAGTGGAAGCGAGTGCGAGAGATGTGTGTTTGTGTTGCTACAGTAGTAGTAGCGGCTTTGGCTTGCATACGTGTGTTTGTGAGTGTGTGGTGAGCTGTGGCATTGGGTTCAAGGAGATTTCGCTCAGTGCTCTTTTTAGGTCCCTTATTTACCAGATAGAGTTCAGTGCGTATGTGCTCGCCTGCATCCAGGATTGCTTCGCCTACGAGTGTCTTTACAAGTTGTAATGAGTGTCCTTCACAGACATGGGCTCCGGCACAACAGGCAAAAACAACCAATTAGTTCTGCATGGAGGAAGGCCGCATGACAACATGAAACGTGGATTAAATAGCTGCTGTCGGTGCCGATGTTAAGTAGCCCGCTCAGGTCAATCTGTGTGCGGTAGATTAGACTGTGGTTTCTCCTGGAATCACTCTTCACAGTGCTGGCTTGTTTTAGGTTTTTAGATCTGAGCTTCAGAGGGAGACTTAAAAATGTATGAACCTTTACCAATAGAGTCTTCAAATGAATTGTCACCGTCTCACAGCAACAGCAGAGAACAGAGCTTCTCAAATGTCCCTGTTGAAGCATATCTGCTAAAAGTAACAGGATGTTGTAGTGTCCTTCAACTGGTTATCCTGCATTTAAGCCCTTCATCATGAAGCAACTGCTGAAGCGTCCTTCAACAAGATCGGCTTTGATCATAAGCTGTCAACTTCCAATGAAGGGCCAAAACTAAAATATTTTGTATCTAGCCAGAACTTGATTTCAACGATCACTTCAATAATTCATTATCTCAATACTTCAACCTCCATAACACACCCATATGTCCTGCATACAATCAAGGTTGGGACGAAACTTGGGCAGGGTTTTCAGTTTCTACATTTTTATAAGCTGTCGCATGTGTGTATGTTTCGGACAATTACCGAACTACAAAAAGGAATTAGGTACAAAGTTATCTGTTAGAAGAGAATGTAACATGCAACACTTTCTTATTTTATATTATTGAAATGGTACAAAGACCAACAGAAGGATAAGTCAGTCGGTCAATAAACCATTAAATGTAATTATTAGAAAATAAACACTAATTTTATGCAATGATGTAATTAATTTGCTGTTGATCTTTTATGGCAGTAGGTGCATGGATATTGTCTTGAGTGAATTACTTATTATACCCTTCATTCTCTATTCTGTGGTTTGCCTTTCTTTGTCTTACTGTCATACTGGGCTTATTCCTGCTTCTGACTGTCATTATCCCTATAAATCAGCCAATCTATTTACATTTCAGTTGTTTAAAACACTGTATATTGTCACAGCACTCTAAAAACAGACTGCTTTCTCATTCAACCTATGTGTTTTGTGTGTCTCAGGGGTGCTCTCTGCTCCAGCTCTTCACATGTCTCTCTTCCACACCCCAGCGTGACAACAGCAGTGTTAGAAACAGGCTGGCAGACATCAGAGACCGTTGACTTGTGACTGTCATTCCAAGCAGCCATTTCTGATGTAAGTGGGTGAAATCAAAGGTTATCATCTGTCAGTGAACGCATTGAGAACCATCTCATTTCCTGCTCTTTGTACCACTTCCACATGCAAGGCGGGCTTCCTTTCAATTAGGTTTCATACAGATACTCCGCACTGGTAAAAACCTTGAAATGAAACATGACTTGTCTTGTATTCTGCTTTTCGGAATTACAATATGAGTATTTACAAGGCAATCATTTGCTACTATGTGATAGGGAGACTGTTAAGGGAAACCTCCTAACATGAACATGAAGTCCAATTAAAATTAGACCCTCCAGAAAAAAGCGATTCTGCGATCGAAGAATTTACCGCATAATCAGCAAAATGGCGCAGATTTTTAAAAGGCTGCATAATCCCCGCATTTTTCCACACAAAGTTGAGGGGAAAAAAAGTTAACTCGTCTTGACGTGACGTCATCAGCTCGCGCATCACAGAATGTAAACAACACTGTATAGAGTGAACGTGTGGAGCTCACACGATAGAGAAAACACCAAGATGAAAAAATCTAATCCATCTCATTTACCGACGAACATTTCTACTAAAGACCGAGCAAAAAGTGGGGGGAAACTATTCTTCACCCCGTGCAACTGTGTGTTGGAGCATAAGAGAAAATCGACGGTGACGACCCACTTTGATTCATTCAAACATTCGAAAATGCTTTCTGCTGACGCGGACAAGAAAGCCAAACAACTCACGTTCACGAGGCATCAACCTCCAAAACGCTTTCGAGGGCTACAAGAAACGAAGTGAGTAGCCTACAAGATTGAAGCTGGTCAGATAACGAACGAGTAAATGAAAACAGAATGAGGCGGAGAAGTGTGTGTGTGTGTGTGTGTGTGTGTGTGTGTGTGAGATTAAAATAGCCCAATTGCTTTTACAATAAATAAACATTGAATGTGTTTAATTTAATAGTAAAGGGGTTTAACGTTAGTGGCAGGTTGTGTGTGAGAGAGAGTAAATAAGACAGCCCAATATTTTTAAAAATGTAGCATATTTCCGCATATTTCGCAACTTCCCGCAATTTCACCGCTTAAAATCACATAAAAACCCCGCATGTTTAATCGCGTAATCATGGATTTTTGCCCGCGTTTTTCTGGAGGGTCTATAAAATATTCTTTACACAACCAGAAGACCCAATGTCAAGAGTCAAGAGGTTTTCTTCGCCATGCATGGTTTCATCCACCATCTCATACAACATCTACTTCAGCCTGGCAGTTTTCTTAATTTTCTTACATGAAATGACAAATGCCTTCGTCTTGGCGCGCTCATACATCATGGCAGGGCCAATGTGTCTGTGTTTAACTAATAGGCTCTGTGTCCTCAAGCATCCGCGGATGGCACGGGTTATGACAAACTGCATCAACAAGACATTCATTACCCTCAACATCCTAGCAACCAAATCACAATTACCCGATCCACGAGTGAACATCCAGCCCCGCTGCCATGCTCCTATTCCTCGCACACCATGTCGGCGATGCATAAATTAGCCTTCTTTTGTCACATTGGGGGGTTGGCCAGTTTGAGAATGAGTTTGTTTTTCTTGTGATGATCAAGGGCGCGCTGATAGCAGACGACTGCAAAACTCCTTTGCTGACAAATCTTTTATATTCAATCTCCGTGCATCTGTACATGAATTATGTTTTGTGTGTACATTGTGAGTTCCAATGACTGACTAATGTACTTGGCCTGTGCTGTGCCAGGACTCTATTGTTGCGCTGTGTCCTCCCTACAGTCATTAGATTGCCATTAATCTCTCATCTGCCATTAAAACAGCAGCCACTGAGCTGGGCTGAACAATACAGAGGCCCTTCCTCCAACCCCTCGACACATACTAGCAATGAGTTTGAATTAGGCTCTCGGGGGTCACCGATTAGCCCCACATTATTCATCCAGATGGCTGAGTTCACAAGGAGGTTAAATGTTATGGTAAAGCTGAACATACATTCTCCATCCAAGCATTATTCCTGTACTGTATTTAGATCATAAAACAAAACTTGCGATATTCTTAATGTCAACAAAAACAATGATGGATCCACCTAAAATGTGTTATAAGATGTTTGCCAGAAATAACTCAAAAAAACATCAATGAACCACTAAGTGACCCATTTCTTCATAACCACCTGTGCCCAGAACCTGTTGTTGTTTCTTTGCCAATCCAAAATATTTCAAGTGAAATCAAAGCCTACCAGAGCAGACACTATAACATCGGGTTTAACAAGAGCCATAAAAGTGAAAGCAGATGCAAGTACCAGGGAGGAAACAGACACAGAGATCGAAATTGCTTGAAGCATTTTGTCGACTCATAACTCTGTAACAGAAAAACATTGCCACATTTTAGTTTTCCTTCTTTGAATTAAGCCGGATTGCAAAGGGAAAGTCTTTGGAAAGTTATTCAGTATTGAGTTATTTACACCATTGATCACTGAGATAAGGGTTCATATGAAATTCAGAAAAAGGGGGCATCTGTTTTGGTTCAAGGCGAAAAAGAGCGAGCTCTGGATGCAGGGGCATAATTAGCTAAACACGCTAAAGTTTTGGAAAGTGAAAACATTTGACTGTGGAGCAGGAAAAAAAAGATTGAAATGCTGCTTTGTGCATAAAATTATGTTTTTTAAAGAAGCCTGGAGTGGAAACTCTGCTTTTTTCCCTCCTTCACCCAAACCTTTGCCTTTTTCCTTTTAAAGTGATGCATGTTTATGTTCAATGGAAGAACTTAAGCCATTAGCATTATTCATAATGTGAAGCTCTCCCAGTCGTCGCCTTTCCCTTTGGTGGAGAAGAAAAACGATCTCACACTTTACCAACTGTGCGTGCAGAGAAGAGCTCATCCTGCAATGAAAAATAGCTTCATTCAAGTGCATGGTTGAATTGTAAGGTGGAAGACACACTGTGGTGCAATTTACCCCTGATTAGCCGCTTCAATCAAGACTCAAACTATATTCACAGTATCAGGAAGTCTAGAATATGAGTGAATGGCTAATCACATCCGCCACCAACGTAATATCAGTGGGATGATGATTAGTGACTGCGTTTGGGTAATTTTCAGTCTGTATCGTAGATTGATTCTAAATCAAACCACTGTCACTCAAATTCTCAATTACTCCAATTCAGAACAATTATTATGGAGGAAAAGTAACCTTAGGGTCAGATAAAGAATATACTGTGGTTATGAAGGTTTTGTGAAGGGTTACGGTACGGCCCGTCCACACGATTCAAAGTTGAGCAATGTTCAACTTTTGAAGCTTCGACGGAAGCGTCAGCGAATCAAATCATATGCCAGTACAAGCTGTAGCCAATCGAACCGCTTGCTTGTGTGTCGGGGGCGGGAGATTCGTGCTTTGAAGCTTGCCGGCGGGCGTGTCTGAAGTTCGTCCAACAACCAATCGCCGTGTGGACGCTGCGTTAGGGTTAGGGTTACGATTTTGGTTATGAACGTAGACAAGAGTTTTCAGACGAGGGTACAAGCTTATCCCCGCCCCTTCCTGTACTGATGCAGAATCATCCTATAGGAAACTACCTCTTAAGACTACTAAACTAGAACAATCTTTTCACATTTGGACAACCCAAAGAGTAAAACAAAGACTGAATCATGGGAAAAACAAAAGCATTGGTTGTGTGTTTAAATACCTTAACTTCAAGGAGACCTATCATGCTATATTTAAATGATATAGTGTATGACCATACCTATACTGTATAAGGTATATTTATACATTTTATTTTTCAAAATACCAAACAGATCATTTTTTAGCCATGCCTCGTTTCGCTCATTTTCGCTCTATTCCAAGCCTGTCTTTGAAAATTCTGAGCAGCAGCTGACCACGCCCCCCTGCAGAAGAGGGGGGCATGAGCCGGCGAGAGTCACGTTACAATGTTTGCTGTGATTACGAGTGTGGAATAAACATGTCATCTCAGAGCAATGCATGTGTTCAAGCATATTATCTATTTGATCCAGAAACTGACCCTGAAGCAGCGGAGGTTTTGGTGGAGGTGCAAACATCTCGGTTGCAGCAGGACGTTTCTGAATGGTTAGTTGACAACATACTTGTCAACCCTCCCGATTTTCGCGGGAGACTCCCGATTTCATTGCCCTCTCCCGGTTTCCTCCCGGGGTCATATTTCTCCCGCATTTCTCCTGATTTCTGACAAAATCAGATTTACACACGACTGTTTCCACTCGGACTTCAATACAGATACACCATTGTTTGGTTTCCATGGTAACACGTCTCTTTAGTTGCGCGCGCAACTCAAAGTCTGAGAGGGTGAGGCAGATATTCACAGAAAACAGAACAAGAATCAACAACTACTCTCTGCTCACTCCTTTCCTGTAAAATACAGGTCCAGCCCACACATATGCTCCATCAAGGACGGTGCTACAGGCCGCAAGTCAGTGCACTTACAACTACAATAAGCATGTTAATGTTAATCTAACAGCTCCGGCGATCCACTAGCACCTCCCCCCCCCCCCCAATTTTGCATTTTGAAATGCTCCCGATTTCTGAGGTCTAAAGGTTGGCAAGTATTGTTGACAAGCTGTTGTCCCTATTTATTTTACTCTGTTTGTTACGATGCTTGCTACTTATTACGTTCATATCTTGGCTAATTAGCAAGAATGCAATGTGTACAGTTTGTAACTTAGAGTTTGACCCAGAAATAAGTCTCTGAAAGGCGGGGAAAAGTTGTTAAACAGAGCGCACCCAGAGGACAGGCTGCGTCACCTCACTTTGTAACCCAGGAAAGGAGCAGGAATCCTGGGTACTTGAGTGTTAAAGGTACATTAAACTGTTTTAATCCGACAGCCGCTGATGTGCACGGAAGTCTGTCCGTTTCGTTAACATTTGAATAGCCACATGGACGGGAATCCCCCACATTATATGCGAATGAGAGGTTTGGCAATGCACGTGGCCGTGGCTCATTCCCCTGATAGGTGGAGAGTTGACCAATAAGCGGAGCACCTCTTTGTGACGTAGAAAAGTGTTGAAATCTGGATCCGTTTTTTTCAGATCCGTTGCAGCCCCTTTTTTAGAGATTTGGCTAAGGAGGAAACTAGAGAGGGTTGTGTTTTCTGACACTCGGTGAGTTCCCTGGAACACCGGGGACACATATTCATGTATAAAAGACGTACAAAGGTGCATTTTTCATGATAGGTCCCCTTTAAAGGAAAGGTGGAACAATATTTTTGGAGACAAAATGGAGGAAAGTAAAGTGTTGATTGGTTCTTATTTAAAACCTACAATCAATGTGGTTAACGTTGAACCAACCACATCCCTTTTCTATGCTCTGACAAGACAATCTCCAAGGTCCACTTACTCACTTGTTTTGACGTGAGAACCCTGAACTGTCAAGCTAAACTTGAGTCAACAACAACAACAAGAAGTTATAAAAGTGCCTGAAATGATGGATGTTCAAATGTCTACAGTTCTGTAACAAATAGCAGAAGCTTTTGAATGTTGAAGGCTTGAAAGCTCTAGAGACAAAATGTTGCCTTCAGTGTATATTGTTTGTTAAAGTCTACACCTGTCAAAACTTTAACCATAGCTTTGGCAGATGTGAAAACATTCATACAAGTCAGTCAATAGCAAGACAATCAATGTCATTTTCCCCAAAGGGCCATCAGATCAGGGCGAACATATTGGTCCAATCGGTCAGACTCAATGCGGAAGGCAACTTGTTTTGTCACATATTTGTTTTGAAGCTTCGTTGCAGAAAGCCGTGGTCGTTTCTTACTTCTTTCATTAGCGCAAACGAATGAACACAGTGTTGGATTGTTCTTTGGGTTTTTCTTTTTTACTGAAATACATTTCTCTGGAGGATTTTTGGCTTGAACAACTCTTGACATGTAGTGAATTTCTTTGGACATGGTGCTCTGTGCTCTGGGGAAAACACTCAACACACCAAGACTGGATTAGTTAGAGATATCCCTCGACCAACGTTTGTGAAATGTACAAGAGAGAGGAAGCGGGTAGTTGTTTAACGGTCTTCACAATCTTCTTAAGATATTCATTTGCCATGTTGCTTGTTGTTGTGTGAGTTACCTGCTGTGATATGTAGACATTACAGCCGTAACTTACATCCAACGCCTTACAAGATCTAAGTAAAACGCACCACAGACGAGACAATCTAATAGCTTTCTTCAAACCAACAACAACAAAGAGAGCTTTCTCAATCCTGAGGGCATTTCCCCATATCAACACAAGGCTTGGTTACAACCTTTGCTAAATGTAATCATCCCCCCTACTATGCAGATGGTTTAGTGTCATTCTATCTGTAACTGGACTCGATTCCAGGCTCTGAGTGGGCCTAATGACTCCAAAACCCAAGTTGGTTAAGTGGGAATTCAAAACCATCGCCCTACTGTAACCTAATCTCCCCTTGGACCACCTGGACCCAGCATCCACCCTGTGGGTTCACAGCACACAGCAGTGGCAGTGCAACATTAGCATTTTGAAGCTCTTAGCTAACAGCCTTATCAGAACGCATACAAATGATTATGCTTTGACAATATGTCGTAGAGCAGATGTCTCGGTGGCTGTCTGAGCAGAACATCATCAATGCAACAAGCTTTAAATGTTAACGACGCGGTGCAACTGTTCATCGGAAATAGCTGTATCAAAGCCCCTGTCTCCCCCTCGTGTGATGGAGACATTCTTGGCAAAGAAGAGAGAAAGCAGCAAGGTTTTCTTTTTATAGTTTAACGCACGTTCAGTCTCAGATGAGAACTGCACCTTCACTGGCAAAGAACTCAAACAAATATCTGCCGGAGAGATAATGTATGCTAATTTTGAGGTTGTTAGAGGTTTTTATGTCTCAGAAGTAGTGTTTTAGCATTTTTCCCCCTGAAACAGCGAAATATCTGGGGGAAAGTTCTGTGCATGGCACATTTTTCTAGCAACAACATATCCATAACTGCTCCAGATGGTTCTCAGTAACATCTGTCTAACCTGACAAAACATAGCCTGCAGCATGTGCCATAAAGTGGATGATTGGGTTAATCCGGCACAAGGTTGGCTTCAGACTGTATAACAATCACTGGCTTAGAGCACACACACAGAGGCTGGACAAAGTGACTGTCTCCCTCCTAAACATGACCGACAGACTGTCTCTGAGTCCTCCATCTCTATATTTTTTGTCGGGATCATTTGGGGCACCTCAGAGGGCGGGGTCACGCCAAAGTGTATTAATGAGTCAGATAGACAGACAGCAAGCAGCAAGACACACAGGGGCAGTCGGATGGAACGGACTTGAAACTGTGTTTGGCGACTGATAAGTGACAGCAGGAGGAGGAGGAGGAGGGGGGGGGGGCGGGACTTTGGGAAAGGGGCAAGGTTAAGAGGGAGAATGGGGGGATTTAAAGGATTTATTGATGTCTCCTCTTTTACCGCTCTACTTCCCTCATCTCGTTCTTTACTACGGCACAATCTTCCCATTATTTTCTTTCTTTGTGACACCTTTTTCCCTCATCTACCTTTCCATTTCCCCCCACCCTTCTCTCTGTCCCTACATCCTATCATCTTGGCCAGGCCACTTGGCCGGTTGGTGAGTATGGTAATCAGCTAGAGGCTGATAACAACTGATAAGTCCTCTTGTCGGGCGCTGAGAGCTTGAATGACATTTTTACACACTCGTAAAATAGAAAAACACGCCGTAAAGCTGATAAATGGACAGACCCTGTGAGATTTTCCTTCTGTGTGCTATATGAATGTACACAGGGTGTGCAAATAGCCATATCTGCCACTGGACAATGCCATGTAGTTGTGTGTACATGCATCATGCTGGTGGGAGACAGGAGGGGGGGTGAGGAGTGTCACTCGGCCCACAGAAAGCGCTTTCATCCTGGGCTTATCAGAGCCAACGCAGGGGGAGATCGTTGGCTGGTGGAGCGAGACGGCGATTGTTGCTGCTCCCCACTACACGCCGGACCCGTTTTTTTTTTCTTGACTTGGTGATTCACCACCCATACCCACACATGCATTCAGCAAGAAAGTGGTGTGGACATCAATTTATAGAAGTCACCCACTGCAAGGAATCACACACAGATTCATTTACAGTAAGATCAAATAACGTTACCAATGGTTTCCATATTTCTTATAGCCAGCATACACACACACAACTACACAAAGGTTTCCTCTTTTAACTATTGCATTAACCTGTCACCTATTTCCTGTTTCCAATTTTAGCCGATCACAAGAATACTCGCTGCCCACATCAGCGAAACAGGAGCATATGCACCTATAAATCATGTGCCATGCTGCGCTCCAACGAGCAACTATAACCATGATGGAAGACACCAGAGGATCTTAGTTCAACAGCTGGGTTCATTTGCATAACACTAACATTTTACGGGTGGAAATTATTACTAAAAGTTTATAATTTAGTAACTCTAAGCTGTGAAAGTCTGATCGTTTTTTCTTTTTTGTGGTTGACTTATATGAAACAAGACAGATCACATAAATCAAATGAGAGTGAAGATGTAAGTTATGAGAAATATGTTCCAGTTTCTGACAGGCGCTACAAAACTGCCACTCAAAATCAGACAATCCAAGCGCCAGTGTATGAAAGAACAGAGACTCAAGGGGAATTACAATCACAGGTGGAAAGGTCAGACTCACTGACCCTCAGACAGGAACACAAGCTCGGGCCGAAAAATGGAAAGGTCAATTTATTCTTTACTTTCGGAAACAGCTCAAAAACTCAGCAGAGAGAGAGAGAAGGAGACCAGTGTTGTGAATCTGATAAGTGAGCAGCTTGAATCAGGTAATAGCACCTCCCTTCATACCCTGATTGTCATTTGAAGCAAATTTTAGAAACCAAAAACATAATTGAGAAATCTGGGAGCAGAAGATTATGTTCATCAACATCCCAGACTTCTGTCCTTATGGATCTTATCATATTTTGCAGAGCACTTTGGAGAAGTTTCCATAACCACTTCCTTAGCTGCTATACACATCTCAGGCCATCCTGCTCTCGAAAAATGATGAAGTTCCAAAAAATATATAGCATAGTCTTTCAGAGGGATTTGTAGATAAGTTTTTTGGACGCAGCAATACATTTGATGGTGAACAACTTCTTGTGTCCTGTTCACATATTCTGATTTATGCTCATAAGGTAACAAACGCACCTATTTTAAAGGCCCAGTGAAGTGTGCACCTGTGCATGATCTGTTATGCTAATACGTATAGTAATGACCAAAATTGTCCATTGGAACCCATATCAAAAGATGTTGGAATAGCAACAAATTTGACGAGTTTTGAATTTTCCGGGGAAATCTGCAGTCGACCTTCGCCTTCGTGGCGTGGCTTGCGATCTACTGCGTGACGTCACGAGATGGACGCCGCCGCACTGTTTACATTCACCACCGTTCGTTTTTTCTCTTTTCAAAGTCGAATTTCTCAACGTTTTTGAGCTAGTATTTTCCTGGAAAGTGTGTCGGAGTCGACTGGAAGTGATTGCCAATCGAGAAAACCTGACAATGGAGGCGACAGTGAAGAAAGAGGGATGAAAAACACAGGGGAAACGATGCATTGCCGCTGGCTGTAGTAATGTCAAGTCTGCCGAAGTGGCGATGTTTCTGTTCCAAAAGATGAAGGTGAGCCTGGCTGGTGTCATTGTTTCGTAGATTCTTTGATTGATCATGATAAATAAAGGCCACTGGTCGATTCGAGAGAGAGAGAAAGAGAGACTGACAGAGTTACAGGGTTGTTGTTAGCATCTGGTGCTAGCTCGGAGCTAACGGAGATTAGCTGTTTCAACAATAAGGAGAGGGAGAGTGCTCTCCTGTGGGACTGAGAGAGATAACGTCAGCTCAGGGAGGTAAACTGTAGCCTAAGTTATCTCAGTGGGTTTGGTCATCTATGTAAACAAATATTTCCATCTATGTAATATTAGTTGTATAAAATAGGTTAAGAAATCCTTCCAATGTTTTTTGATTATTGAAATATATGTTTCATATGAGTGTTGAGAGCTGTATCCATAAATCTCTTAATGTTGCCCTCAAAGTGCACCAGATTGATCACTTTCCTCATCTATCCTGTCCGAAAAGCTGTCCAAATCAATCATTTCTCTCACACTAGTATCACTTTCCAGAGTCTCCGCCATGTTTACAATCGCAACTGGGTACATCTTGTGACGTCACAGCCACTATCGTCTGCAACTTCCGTTAGGCTCAGACGGCAAAATTAATAATTCATTAATTCAT
>NC_136908.1:58471521-58517736 GCF_949606895.1 Notothenia rossii | reverse complement strand
AAAAGAGGGGTATGAGCAGTATGAGGGATGGCTACAACGGGTGATCTGTTTGGTATTTTGAAAAAAAAACTTCACAGACATGTTTTATACAGGTATGACCCTACAATATATATTTCAAATATAGCATGATAGGTCCACTTTAACATAACCAAGTAGTGTTGTTTTTATTCAATTTACAACATCAACCACATGTTTAACTACAAACATCATTTGAGAGAAACTAAACTTTACCACCTATTGTCAGAAATACAGGTAAATTGTATTGTAAGGTCATTTACATCGGAAAGAGGGTTTTTCCAAAGTAACCGGTATTTTATTCCTTCCTATTCCATTGCAATGTAAACACTGTTATATTTTACCATATTTTGTATTATTTTTAACATTTTCTAGTTCTCTACCTGTGTTTTTAATTCTTGTTTTACTTTTATGCATGCACCACGACACCAGGTCAAATCCCTGGTACGCATAAACCTACCTGGTAATAAACCTGTTTCTGATTCTGATCACCAATGTATTCCACATCCCTCTCTGGATGTAGTTGCGGTCTAGGACCGGTGGCCATATGGAGGTGACGGCTGTGAGGGTCTGACTGCAGCTTCCCCTGCTCTGTGTGGCTCTCTCTGGCCACCATAGGAGGTGGGATGTAGAGGTGACTGTCTAGCCCCGTCCATGCTGTCTACCAGGCTGGACATGTGGCACAGCATCTGCCTCCGGAGGACAGACCCACACCCTGTTTCTGCCTGGGTCACAACCATATCTTATTAACAATAAGGGTGAACAAATGGTTCGAATCAGACTAAAAGTAATATCCTTGTAAATGATGTACATATGAAATGTGTTTTGTCTTTTTAAGGAAGATCAATATGCTCATTCACCCGTTTATTATGAATTCCTTGTGCATGGGTTGTAAAAATTAGATTCCCAAAAACAATGAAAACGTGCAAAAGTTTGAAGATTGCTGGTTATACATTAATAAAGGCTTTGATATGCCTCAAGTATTATAAAAAAAAGACTATGAAATATTTAAACCAACATCCAATAGCTGAAGCCACACTATGAAATGAACCAAATCTAACTTAATTACCTTAAATTGCTATGTTTAGTTTCAAATGTTTGAATCAGGAACACTACATTAATATTTATAGTAGCAGAAATGAAGCAGACGTTTAGACATAGAGAAGTACTCTAAAAGTGGCTTTTTTTTATTATGTGATACAATAGGGCTGACTTTGGTACAACTAAAAGGACAAAACACTAGTGTCCACTGAGGCTCTGTAGGACAGAGGCCGTGAAACAATTTGACACAGCCACAAGAAAAATAAATGTAATGGCAAATTCTGCAACCAGAATAAACCCCCCGCGGTGCAAGGGTGAACAGACACACACGCACACAACATCACAAATGAAATGTTGAATGTAAATTGTACGACTAGAGTCATAAATCTCTCAGCAGCCGCTGGGCAGCAGGGGTCGGGCAGCCAGCGGTCCTGTCAGAACGTGCAGCTGTGTGAACAGAGATAGCCGCTGTACAGTTGGGGACACTGAGGCAGGCCTGCAGGCTCAACACTGGAATTGGCCTCTGAAATGCTCTATTAGTTTTACAAATGGACCATGATGCTCGCTGGACATGTCTGTTCCAAACATATATTCATTTTGAGGGGGAACTCATTAACATATGTCCAAAATAGCATGTCTGTTCCATAAAAGATGTATTGCGGTTTTTCACCCTAAATGCTTCGTCACACCTGCATTTCTTTTCAAAATGTTTGGCTAGAGAAGCTTGGTGATATAGTCAAGCTGAAGTCAGGAAATCAGAGCTGGGAATGACGTCACATCAGAGTTGAACTGAGTTCGTAGCAGAACAGGGGATAATAAAGAAAATACAGCAACATTCCTTCCCTGATCTTAAAGGGGGAGTGGCTAAACGAGCCACACCTGAGAGCTGGAGGAAGCTAATCAAGGCAATGAGTCACACCTTTGAGCTGTAGAGGAAAATCAGATCTGCTCAACTGCAGAAAGAGAAAAGACTGATCAAGCTATTGAACCCAGTTTGGTTTTTGTGGGACTTTTTCTGATCAACCAGGCTGTTTTCGAGTGAACCCGAGAGCTGGTGGTGAAACAATCACCTGTCAACCTGCTTTTTCCGTGGTCTTCCCTGGCCTGCTTGGACACTCAGAAGTTTTCTCTGCCTCTTTACACAATTCTCACCCTTCCTTTGCAAACAATATCAAACTGTTATTCTCACATCGTCTTTAGAAACATCCATGGTCAGAATTCATTGAACAATAAACAATCACATCAAGTACTGTTTCTGGGATAAACAAAATAATTATCCCAACAGTTCGTCCAAGAGCTCCAGAAAGTGCCACTATGCACCTGTTCTATCCCTGCTTTAGCCACAGTATATCAGCATGCTTTGCTTTTTGCTTTTCCACTGGTTTAATGAGCAGGTGGTGTCCTAGTGTGTAGCACTGTTGGAAGAAAACACTTTTAGAGTCTGTAGTGTTGTGTGTGCGCCAAAATAAAATCAAAGAGGGCAGAAACAGATTGCTGAGAGGGAGAGCGCCAGAGCGGGAGGAAGACTAATGAAGGTTATAGAGAAGGAGAAAGTATGAAAAAGGATAGGAGAAGAAATGAGTCTGGGTTTATAAAGGAGACATGAGACAGAGGGATGGTTGAAGAGTCTCTCTGGATTTGCTGAATCCCCTCCGCCTCAAGTTTCAGGACAGTCACACTGACACACTTACTGCTTGGTGCGCTCTCTTTTCTTTCTATTTCTTCCTCTCACACTGGTAATGAAAACCGTAGGAGTTCGCCAACTGTCACATGCACACAGCAGTGTGTTTAACAGCAGACAGAGTGCTTTTCTGCTAACCTACACAAACTAAACCAGGGTTTCGCCACAAAAATGTAGTGATTTACAATATGGGCATTTAGTTTCTTAAAGGAAACAGACAGTCAAAACAGATTGGATCCCCTCTACATGAGAAATACACACACACACACACACACACACACACACACGAGTATATTTGGACATCTGCCACAGTGCTATAGCTACAGTGTGATACAAAAATAGGAAGAAACCATTATTATTTTGATGTTCTCCTTAAAACCACCTTGCTTTATGTTCTACCAATTAATAATTGCCTAAATAGGTGCTTGAAATATACAGTATTAAAAAATGTTCTGCCACATGTCAAGTCTAGTTCAGTCCCACATAACATAATACATTCAGAGTGCTTACTCTACATGTAAGTCTAGATTCCAAGCTTAAAAAGAGAACATTGTTCTGCCGCTAACAGCTAGCTACTTTAGCATAGAGGACTGAAAACGTTTAAGAGCAGCTAAAAAGTGGTCATTGTTAAACATTGATTCGGTATTAGTTTCAAAAACAAGATGATGTACTTTGGACATGCTGCTAGGCGAAGTTTGTAACATTTGGAGTAAGCTAGGCTAGCATTTCTTGTGCTAAGCTAAGCGGCTGCTTGCTTTAGATTCGTTAACAAAGGAAAGAATGCAAATGTATTGCCCAAAATCTCAAACAATTCCTTTAAACACGATTATTCATCGTTGTAATTGTATCAGTCATACACTTTGTATAGGTCTTTAAATAGGCACCTAATTGTTTCTATACTTATCCCTTTGTTCTAGCCAGGCTTTTCAATTTACATCAACGGTATTAAAAGAGCGTGACCTCCTAGGGTTTCCTTTAACTGACATGCTTAATTTTCTCGCACTCCACCCAGCCCAGACATCCTCCATCTCATTAAAGCATGGGCCATTTAGTTAGAGAGCGTAATGAGCTTGAGACTCTGGTGCTGTGAGTAACGTTCATGAAAGCAGCGTGCAGCAGCGATGGAGGTGTGGGGTCGTGTGATAATGTATTTCTTAAAGAAGAAACCATACTGTCATCATTATTGCAAACAGTATGAGTTTATTTCCCACAAGTGCATATTTTACATTACCAAACTAACGAACAAGAGAACTCATCATACCGTATCCAGTTGTCTGTAACCATGTAAGGTACTAAATGATGAATGAATCCAAGAGCACGTGTTCCTCCACTATCAGCTCCAAACACTGCTGTAAAAATATGTCCAAAACTTCACATTTATCTCCCTCTGTATTTACATTTAACGTGACATTAACAGACGAAACCTCTTCAAATAGCATGGACAGTTTTCAAAAAGCAATCAGGGGGAACTAACACTTTTCATTGGAAATGAGTATTTTTCAGTCACACTTGACACTTCCTATCTAATCAACACATTCCAGACAAGCCCAGTACAAGATGACAAGTTATACATTCACAGTCTTTTGCTGCTTATCACAACAATATGAGAAGTGACAGCAAGAGCGTCAGGGAAAACATATGTATTCCTTCCTGCTTGTATATCGTTGCCATACAGCACAAAACGTGAAGTAGTTGATTGGCAAAATCAAGTCCAGTTCTGACAGACAACAAAGCAGAATGGATTTGCTGGTCGCTCTTTCTACTGTGTTGCTTTTAGACAGTCACAGGCAAGAGGAGATGTGATGAATTCCCCTGGAGCCAGAGCAGGGAAAAGAGCTGAACTTGTTCTCACATCTGCTGCTGCTGCTGAGGAGAAATAACTAGCTCCACTCACTTTGATGGAGAAAGCAATACACACACACTGGCTCTCCGCCTGGCAGCTTGGAAGTATAACTCATTTGTTCACATTTCTCTCATTTCCCATTTTGTCTCACTTTTTTTCCCCTCTCCTTGGTGGAAATCACTCCTGCAATCATCACCATCATTGCCTCTGGTGTTAAGTTTATCACGGTGATAATTCCCATCATCACCCTCACCAAACCTCCTCCTTAAGTCTCACTTACCTGTGCAATCTCATACAGCAGTTTGTAGTGTTCCTCCCGTTTCTGCAAGGTGCACAAATTGCAGCCCATTCTAGTTGTCAGGGAAACAGTGCAGAGTGCCCGCTGGCGTGTGTGTGCTGTCTGCGGTGTGTGTGAGCTTCCCCCCGGGGCGAAACACACTCGGGCTCCTCTTCCTTGACTTCCCCCACTCCTCTTTCTCATCCGTGTATCCTCAGAGATCCCCTCTGTTGCCTCCGAGCGCACACACACACACCCTGACACACACCCACGTGTATCAGCTCACTGCTCTGGTAGAGTTCCTTCAGTGTGTGTGTGTGTGTGTGTTTGTGGGGAGTGTATCAGTGGTAAGATGAGTAAAAAGCACCTGGCTTCTCTTTCCCTCTTGCCTGTCACTCCTTCCCTTGATTCTCACTTGCATGCCTACATACACCCTCTCTTCTCCACCACCTCTTCTCTCAATGTGAGCTCACGCTGGTACACACACACACACTTTTGGCTCATGGAGACACACCTCCTCCTGTGGCAGGCTGTCTACACTTGCCTCATCCTACTCCGGCTCATACACACTGTTTTCATTGGCTGTTTAAGAAAAAAAGGGGATGGAGGAAGAAGGAGGGGACTTGTCTTATCTTGGCCAGGTTTACCATCTGAACATCAGTGTTGTTGCTTGCACGCAAAGAGAAAGGCCATGTGTGTTTGTAGATCTGTGTGTGTGGGTGCATCTGTTTGTGTATACACAATTCAAACCATTCCAATGTTGGAAATTCAATACAAAAAAAGGACCTAAAATGCCATCCCTGCAGGTAATGAAGTTACTGAGATGGCTATTTGTCTGCACCCAGATTTGACAACTGGATTTGACATGGCAATCAATCTCATTTAGATTCAATCAGATAGACTTTTGCACTCAGTACCATGCTTGTTAAAGTGGGTAGTGATTAGTGGCTGCCATGGATTTACAGTCAGAGAGTGACAGTCACCAAACAGATGCTCCTTCTCCCTCTCTGCCGGCAGGGAGACAAGGGCACCGGACTGCGCTGACACAAACAGGAAAGAACACAGACCCGTATTGATTGGCTTCAAATTAGCTTCCAGCCCAACTGGCCTCTCTCCACAGGGGTGAGGGAGCAGAGGAGGGAGTGAAGGGAGAGCAGAGAGAAGAAGATGTGATGCCGTTACGATGGATTGAGAGAGCAGTGTTGGTAATGCAGCGCTGTCACATTATCAGTTATGCTGATTTGCCACAACAAATGTGTTTGGAGAGAAACGTAATTCTTGCCAGATAACAGTTTTTCCAATTTCAATTATCGTTATCATGGTTATACACTTAATTTTAGGTTTCGATCTCATACTGACGTTTTAAGTCAAATTGATATTTGTGGACATAGAGTCTTCAGGTTGGTGTTTTCTATTACCTCATTCACACCAACGGTGTTTCAGGGCCGGTTCGGAGCTGGAGCTTGAAAAGCACCGGGTTTTCCTGTTCACACCGCAGCGGAGCAGCCTCTTAGCTCCGGAATCTGGTTCGTTTCGAGCACCGAAAAATTGTCCGACCAGAGCAAAAGCACCACATACGTCACGCTTACGTCGAGGCGGGGGCAGGGGCAGGGGCAGGGGCGGGATCAACTCCTGAACAACAACAAAAAGCCAGCGTTTAATCCAGTTTGTGCCCAACGATGGAGAAACTTCACAAGCAGCAGTGATGACGCAAATGATGACGCAATGACGCAGCACCAGTCGGACTCTGGGCAGTGTGAAAAGAGCCGAAGCTAAACCGAAGAACCGGTTCTGAACCTGAAAAGCTCTAGCAGGGAGCTTGAACCGGAGTTGCGTCGGTGTGAATGAGGTATCAGTCAGTGTTTGAATGAAAATAAAAAATAATTGCAGTTTTTGGAGATGCTCCATAGCCCTTTAGCCTATAGCCTGCAATCATTGATCAAATATAGTGTATTCCCTATTTAACAAACCTACAAACAATAGCATTGGAAACGCGTTGTAATTAAATCAAGACACATAGCTCTACAAAACATTTCGTAGGACATCTTTAGTCTGTATTGCACTCTGAAATGTGTTGCAAACAAAACGACAATCGGCTTGGTTTAATAAAAGATCATGGTTTGTCATAAGATAAGTGCGTTTGATTCGTTAGACTCAATTACTATTGTGAGTTGAAATCAGTTGACTCTTTGTTTCAACGAGACAAAAACAACGGGTGAAATGTTTATGTTTTTTCCGACCTATCAACTCTTGTCTTTTGTCTTTGTTACTGAAGCAAATATGGGGTTTGGCAGAGACACTCTCATTCACATCAGAGAAGGAAGCATGGATATTGATGAGGTGCAGAATACCCCCAGACGAACCCCACATGGGCATATTTCATGAGTCGGACTCGAGTGCCGATTTTCGGGACTCGCGACTCAACTCGGACTCGTGCACTGATTGACGCGGACTCGACTCGGACTCGACTCGGACTCGTGAATTCTCGCGCATGATGACTCTGACTCGGACTCGTGAATTTTTAGCCCACGATGACACGGACTCGACTTGTACATTGACGCTCCGACTTGGACTCGGACTCGAGCAAGTTTTGTCTCGAGTCAGATGTACTCTGTCTTGGCGTGTGCACCTGCGAGGCGAGTTCACATACTTGGCCCCTCTATTCCAGTCTAGAGATGTCCAGAGACACACCCCGCATCGTGCTGTATGCTTTCACACATTCTGCTTCCACATTGGAAAAGAGCAGCTCAAAATGCTCGTTATGTGGAAAGAATATTGAAGAGAAGGCTCCGTAACACATTACTCAAGGATCGAGTTCAGACATATAGTAATAGTAATCTGATCTAATCAATGAATAAAGATTCAGCCGATAACACGAAAGCACATGGCTACTTAACATAGGGTTAGCCCAGCAATGGCAGACTGGAGATCAGATCTTTACAGAGACCTGCTTCCAACGTGGCGTTCCTGATCAAGCTTCTGCACTTGACGCGTGGACCACATGGCAGAGAGCAGGACTCCGGTTGGAAGTGAGGTTGAATGAGTATCAATGACACTTGGTGCTCAAACTTAAAAATTAATGGACAATGTGTCATTGATGTTGAATTTTTAATGTGAAAGATGCCAGTCACATTATCTGCGCTTAGAGAATTCACCATTATTCATTCGCTGCTGCACATTACTCCTGACGGAAATTCAAAATGCACCACCGGGACTTTTTCTCTGTAGCATAAATGGAATAAACTACAACTGTATTTCATTGTTCAACTCTTTGTTGCAGAATGACAATAAGCGGACCTTGCTTCAAGCCTTACAATGGCAAACAAGAAATCTTTCTATCTATTGTACTGTCTTTCTAGGCTGAAGACTTTTCTTTTTGCTGCTGCTTTTAATTTAACTATTCATATCTTAAACGGCAATGTAACTTTTATTCATGTATTTTTTCTTTTATTATCTTTGCTTTTTTCAATGACTGTTTTAAAATGCCATTTTCTTAATGTCTTTCATTTTTTTTAAAGCACTTTGAATTGCCCTGTGTTGAAAGGTGCTATATAAATAAACTTGCCTTGCCTTTCTAAACTCTAAAGTATTATTCATAAGTCTATTTTTTCACAACAAAGAACTCTGTTAACTGTGTTGATTAGATAGATACACACTCCTACCACAAGGTGTCGCCACATAGTTGTGAGCTATGTTTGAATACAGATGTACGGTAAGGGACCCGAACAAGAGCTTCATTAAAAACTTGGCTAACACTTAAGCATGGAGCACGAGTCAGTTCATTCATAGACCAACAAACAAAACATGAACTTCCACCCAAGAGGCATACACCCTGTCTGCATGACGAATAGCCGTCACTGCTACGACTATGAGCGACCGCGCACATGTGTCATCCTCCTTATCACCAGTCATGCAGGTACAAGGACCATAGTGGTTCAGCCAAGGGCGTCAGAGCAGATCCAGATACAGCCCCCCAGATAACACTTAACCCTTTCACTCCGACCACCCTCTGATGAAGTGAGCGTTTTCCCCCACGACCCCTTGAAGGTGACTTCTCGAGGATGACATCACTGCCCTGACGATCTTTAGGGTTTTTGCATTACTTTTATTTCCTTTCGTTCTATTTCCATCAGTCTCTCTCACTGTTTACCAGTGTGGATGTGTGCAGTCTGAGTATGGGATAAGCAATTCTACAAGACTCTGGTTTTACTGCCACTGTGATCATCCATAAGCTCATATTTGCTGACACAGAGAGCTTATTCTGTGTCTAGACTCAACAAAAATGTGAAAACTGTATTACTCCACTTCTCACTGAAAGAAAGTCTTGGATGCACAATGTTCTACGGGAGGTGACGTCATCATTGAAAGCATTTATGGCCTTTCACCAACCTTTTTATTGTTAATTTCATTCATCACCTCTACACTTTCTCTCTATTTCATCACTCTTTTTGAATGCCATGTGTCAACTGGACATATCAGAAGTTATACGAAGGACATTGCACAGACAAAATGCGCTTCATCGTCTTTGATGTCTGACAACTGGACTGGCAATGCAGCAGCAGTGTCGTACTTGTAGGTTTTGCATGTTCAATACATTCTTTAACATGTAGTTAACGTTAGGGTACGCATGGCTGAGTTGGGTTCAAAAACTGTACTGCTGGTCATTTCATATTCTATGCTAAAGTATGTCACTGTGATCTGCCAGTCAGACAAAGGTTAACCAAAAATAGCTTGCTGCTGGGAGAAAGTGTTGCACTTCAAAGGAAGTCTGAGACGCTGCATTAGCATAATGTCCTATATGGCTGTGATTGAAAGAAAATTGGCCGGTCTGAACGTTTTTCTCTGAAAATAGAAACTTGTTGGATAAACTCCGAACCATTTCAGTGTTGAACCTACAGAAAACCAATAAGAGTTTAAACTTTGAAAAAGAACATTCTATAAAAGGATTCCTAGGCACAGCAGGTGATTACAGCTCCCGACATGTTCAAAGGCCACAGTATCTATGACGACAGAGTGGAGTGGTGCGTCATTGGCTGAGAGAGCAGATCTAATCAGGAACAATGATCACGTATTTGTTCTGCCCTACCCTGCAGAATACCAACAAACTGCTCTAAAATAAGTTCCTTGTGCAAACATTTTCCTTTGAAGCACATTAAGGGAAACATCCCAGACACAACACAACATTATCTCAGGCTAGAAGCACATCCAGGAATCCAAAATCTTGGTCCTATGATGATTTGAGTGCCCTTACCCTTTATGATAATGTTGTGCTAAGCTGTTGATGTTCAAAACAGCAGTAGATTATGTCTGAAATAATGCATTAAGAACATTTCGGATTGATTAGCTGGTTGTGATTGGTCAACCAATGTCCCGCCCCCTTAGCATATCAAGTCAAATGTGTTGGAGCGCTAGCCAATAGAAGCGTGAGTGCTACATAGTGATGTCATGATGTTATGAAAGTAAACAAAGGAGTCCAATGGAGGTGTTTTGGGGAGTGGTTGGAAATGAAACTCCCTCTGGAGGGAACTTTGGGACCTTAGCCTTTGTACCCCATTTGCATGCACAAAAACTAGAGTCCAATAGTGTAGTCCAATTTCCAGTTCCCTTGCTCATACAAAGTGGCTCTTGTAAAGGATTCAATCAATTTCAATCACCTGTGGAGATAAAGTTTGCTTCCACTGTGACTTTTAGATATCCCGCCGTTTATGGAAAGATCAATACTAAACAGCAGCATTTCTGCTGCTAGACAGCTGGGCGTCTCAAAGCCAATGGCGTGAGAAGAGCCTGAGGGCGACCCACACATGGCTCTCAATAGCCATAACGCATACATTATTTAACACTCTGAACCATTCATCTAGGTAGGAACACGATTAGAGTGCTACTTACAGCACAGAGCTAAAGGCCGAGGGGAAATTATGGT
Source organism: Notothenia rossii (assembly GCF_949606895.1). Classification (NCBI taxonomy): domain Eukaryota; kingdom Metazoa; phylum Chordata; class Actinopteri; order Perciformes; family Nototheniidae; genus Notothenia; species Notothenia rossii. The sequence continues at coordinate 58,506,959 of NC_136908.1, read as the reverse complement.
ACGTGATGGTAATTGAAAAGCGGCGTCCTTTGCTGTTTTTTTGTTCTCGTAATTACATTGTAACTATTCATTACTGTCTAATTACTTTGCAGGAGGCCAGCGTTCAGATCCAATCCTCATAATGACTGTCTCCTCCACTCATTGTCTCCTGATCCCGATTGTTGAAGCAAAATGACTGACTCGGTAAAAAGAAAGGCGCCCGAGTGACTTCACTCATTTAATTAGCAAATAATGAGCAGAGTAAGAAACAAAAGACAACCAATGTAAAAGAAAAGAGAAATCTGGGATCCATTCAACAAAACACACAGGGACCTTTTGTTCATAATTTGTGCCAGTTAAGCAAAAATAATTCAGTGAGTTGTTGTAGAAACAATATGTTTAATGCCCCATCTTAGTTATGTCCCCTTTGTGCTGCCAGGCGAGGCGAGGCAGACACACACACACACACACACACACACACACACACACACACACACACACACACACACACACACACACACACACACACACACACACACACACACACACACACACACACACACACACACACACACACACACACACACACTTAGACACCGACGGACAGTGTGTGATAATGAAACCGCTAAGAGCTTGGCAACAGACGAACCGTGACGGCCATTAAAACGAGTCCTATCACTGTTGAATCAGTCGCTAACACATTCGTTGCCGTTGCTCCATTGAACAAGGCTATTTAGAAAAACAAATGGTAACACTTCTCGAACCACATACCCTGAGGCTGTGTTTCCCCCTTCCTTGCTCACTATTCAATATACAACAATTTAACCACCACAGTGCAGCATGACCGGGGGGAATATGAGACCCTGATCGTCTCTTTACTCAATAAGCAAGCAGCCAAACTGGCGTCTGACCAGCTGACCTCACACCAAGTTGTCTCAAAAGGGTCAAGTAGCCCATAAGGGTGAAGTTGCCCTCAGGCACTGAGACGCAGGTTGAGATTTCCCACCACAGCTTTTTTTCTTTGACTATTGAGAAGCTAGAATGCACTTCAAATGTGAGCTGCGAAGCATGGAAGTCCTTTGTTCCAGTGGAAGCATTTACTTGTTGACTAAAGTAGCAGTTACTCTGACCAAATGATCGGAAAACCAAATTTGAAATGTTTTTTGGCATGGCTCAGTCTGTCCAACACTGACTGAAACATTTGCAACCATTATTTGATTGATAAACGTAAAATTTGTCCACAAAACCATGATAAATCCTGACTTGTATCTCCTTGAGGTTCCTTTGGTGCTACTGGCAGTGAAAGTTTACAGTTATGAAGTGAAATCGTTGATACCTCTTATTACATAAAAATGTTCTCTAGATCCACGATTCCTAAAAAATGAACCCTAGTTTGGTGACTTTTTTTCTGGATCATAACTACGACGATAAGGTTGATATCTTTTCCACATGTAATGTCTATTAAATTATTGCAATGATTGACATTGAATACAGACATACATGACCTCCTTAGTTTGAATATAGGTGGCCAACTCCCATTTTATATAGCAACATCATTAGGTAAAAAAAAGAAAAAACAATCACTTATTAGCAAATGGCACATTTTAGCATTCTTACAAGCTAAATAAATAAGCCAGAATGTAATTAGTGCCATGTCAATGAGAAAACTGTTGAGTTTGCGTTCTTATATATCGATTTTTAATTAGTTTGTATATGGGTTCTTTTCCAACTCTGCTGTCATGTCGGACCAGGCAAAATAATTTATTTTACATCAAAAGTTTACATTAACTTTGGATAATAACACGGGAGAAACTGATCCTCTCTCTCTCTCTCTCTCTCTCTAAACAACAGTGGGCGGGGCTTCAGGTGATCAGGCAGAGTTGCGCGTCTCGGTCAGACTCAGCAGCTGATCTCTGTTTTTGACCCGTAGGTTTTGAAATTACCGTTTTTTTAATACATTTTACCAGCTAAAAAACGGTAATTACCGGCTAACGGAAACCCTGCCTGGTATATATACTGGTGCACTCTCACCTGTCTGCTTCCAGATTTTCTGCTTTCCAGCTTTTTTTGTATCTCAGTCCGATAGTATCTGCTTTTGAACTACGCCTGTTCTATCCCCTGTCTGATTTTGCCTACACTTTGTTTTACCAACTTTGTACCTTTGCTCTACTTTTTTGTAAGTAAAGACTTCGTTTTTTGGACCCACATTTGTTTAAGTCATAGTTCTTTTGGTTGTGTCCTTGAGTTGTAACAGCTTTAGTCTCTCCTTTCATTTATTAAAAAAGAAAATATTAAGAGTTATAGAGACATAACTACCTTTGCCTGTTTTATCCCCTGTCTGATTTTGCCTAATTTGTTTTCCTGACTTTGTATCTTTGCTCTACTTTTTTGTAAGTAAACAGCTTTGATCTCTCCTTTCATAAAAACAAAGAAACGATTAAGCGCGATATAGACATTACTATTTTTGCTATAGATTTAGGGTGTAAATATACATTTACGACCTGTAGGCTCACATACAAATTCACACAGGAGTGGTGTGGGCTATGGGCCTGACCCTGATGTGTTAACCCAATAGCATAGCTCCAATAAAACTGATTAGAGAAGTCTTCCCCTGCTGCTCCCAGGTCCTGCTGCTGGACTAATGGCACAAGTGGGCCTCTTAATCTTTCTACAACATCTGTGCCAGTATTGAACCATAAGAAGAGATGGAGAACCTGGTGCTAAGAAAGCATTACTAGCAACGCAAGGGAGGGAGGACGATAGATAAAACAGATAGACAGGAACAGAGAATAGTCCAATAGATGTGTTTTCTTTTTAAAGTTGCAGAGCTCAATTTGAATGCTGTGCACATCATCCTATCCTTCACTCAATGCAGAGCGCAGGAAGGCCAAGCCAGCTGTTCCTCCATTGTCCAGGTGCTTAACAGGATTACAAGGGGGCACAAGGCCAGCCTCCTCCACACACACACACACACACACACACACACACACACACACACACACACACACACACACACACACACAGACTTAATCTAAAACTTCAAAGGCAGACCGAGAAGCACAAGAGCACGTCATACTGTACCTCGACTTGATGAATACAAAATGGCCTCATGCTTGGGCAAGCATGCATATATTGTGTTATTGGGATGTGGATTGTAAAAAATGCCACAATGCAACAAGTATACAATATGTGCTGGAATCATTCAGCCATGGGTTTGGTATTGTAAATGGTAAATGGACTGTACTTATATAGCGCTTTATCCAGTCTTTAAGACCCCTCAAAGCGCTTTACATACTACATGTCATTCACCCATTCACACCCATTCATACAGAGCAGTGTACCTTACTCTATAGGACCTAACATTCATACACATTCACACACCGTTGGCCATGCCATCGGGAGCAACTCAGGGTTAAGTATCTTGCCCAAGGATACATCGACATGTTGACTGCATGGGCTGGGATCGAACCCACAACCTTCTGGTTGAAAGACGACCGCACTCCCTCGCAGCCACAGTCGCCCCCCCACAGTCGCCCGCGTATTGTATCTGCACGTTGTTTCTAAAAACACAAAAGGGGGAAACTAACTTTGGCAGTCACTGTCATGTCCCTAGGCTTGGCATTTCTTTCTTTCTTGAAAATTGTGAGACATAGCAGATCACACTACCAAGTATTATCCTACACAATTATTTCAAACAGCATATACAGGGTTACAAAGGACGATAAAGTGATTTTTCAAAGGAAATGACAAAGCTTACATGCTAATGTTGAGCAGGTATACATACAATGTTAACCATCTTAGCTTAACGAGATAGCACTCTAACATTTAACCCAAAGTGAATGTTTATGTTGCACATATTTGGGCGTCAACCCCAGTAAACATATTTTGAACAAATGATGGAATTAGCTTCAACTTCAGGGGGGTCACCATAGTTATTCCAATTCGTCATGAGGGGGATATAAGTGTCTTTACCAAATGTCATGGCAATCCATCCAATGGTTGTTTTGCGACATTTTCCCGAAAGAACACAAATGTCAACTACATGATGGTGCTCGAGGAAAAATCAGTGGATCACCAAGGTCATTAGGATTTATCATGGGTGCAGTATGGATAGCTGAACAGAATCCAGCAATCCATCCAATAGTTGTTAAGATATTTCAGTCTGGGACCAAAGCGATGGACCCGCCGTCGGGCTGATTGACATTGCCATCCATAAACCTCTAGCATGGGAGATGAATCTAAAATATGATCTCTAATGGTTTCCTCACACATTCATTCTTATTCTTTTTCTCTTTCTGTTATTTGTGTTATATTGGAAGCCTTGCCCATCTGAAGCTCTTTTGATCTGTATGACTGGCTCTGTGTGGTTTTGAAAAGACCCCTTTTACACTTTATAAAACAAAAACGCAATTTTCCAGCTGATATATTGTCTAGACATCTAACCTCTTTCTTTACTCAGTTTTACGAATCAACCTTACTTTTATTTGTTGTGTAGAAATGTATGGAATTGGAAGGTGCAATTGCGGTCATTTTTTAAACAAAGGCTTTAATAATCATGATTATCTTGATGTGTTCATGTTTTTTTCAACAACTTGGAGGCACTAGTTTCCTTTTTCCAAATGTCTCACTCCCTTTCTGCCCGCCACTCTTATTCTTTGCCGTCTTTCGAATCCACATCCTCCCATGGCGGAGCATAGCCATCGATTTTTATCAGTGCACCGGCTGGGTTTAAAAGGGCTTCCCTGTTGTGAATTAATGTGGCCTTAATCTGGACCCCCACACAGGGTGATAAAGACGGAGTATGAGACGGAGCGTTTGGTAAGAGACGGAGCGTTTGGTAAGAGGACACAAGATTAGTCATACGCCACTGAGCTCGAAGTGGGGCCCGAAATGTCGCATGGCGTCTCACTTCCTGATTCCAGCTGCTAGTGGCCCCTTTTCCTGTCTATGTCTAACTGAGGACCAGCCAGTGCCTGCCAGGAAGATAAAGAAGTGTCCATTGTCTCCCTGATCCACCTTTTGTCTGTATTTTACGATGCTTCTTGTGTCAATGTGCCAACCTGAGGTGTGGTCCTCACAGAAAAGCATTGGGAACAATAGCTCCATCTGGATGCCAAAAAAAAGCATTTAAAAAACATGTGTTGTCATTGTAAACAAACACATTAACCTTAAGAGTTTTCCAATTAGTTCTTTTAATCATACACACAAATGTTTTGTTGGTGTCAATTCCTTTACAAGGCAGGAGGAGCCCACATTGGGTTTGCATTTGAATGCTTCAAGTGTGCTACATTGCGTCCATAACAACAGGGGCCCCAAACCCATGCGCGCACGGTATTGATTAGGGGCCCTCTGTTGCTGTCTAACTGGCAGCGGTTGGCCTTACAGTCAATATGCTCAATAAAGTGCAGATTGTAGAACTTACAGTAATTTGGAAAATCCCAAGAAACACAGATCTATATTCGGCAAATCTATACAGCAGGTCAGCAGGGCATTACTGTTACGCAGACGTACATGTCTACTTGAACCAATCATTGGGTGAGTTCTTTAATCACAGTGGGGCTTATCCCTAGTGATGTGCATTGTTTATGTTGACATAGCAGCCATTTTACTTCAGCAATGTATTCGGACGTGCAGCATCAATATAAACATACCATTGTTTCTACAAATGTGGAGCAATATTGGACTGACAATATGTATAAGGCTTTTCAAATGCTAAATACTGTTTGTTTTGAAGTGGAATTTGAGAAATGTCAATTATGGGAAATGCCTTTGCTTCGTTTGTCTATAAGGATTAAACCATTGCTCTTTCTCATTCACATCAACGGTATTTTTCGTTTTAAGAGCAATAGGAGGAAAAATGTGTCTAAAAATATTGAATACATTTCGGCATGAAAGGAAATTAGAAGGAGATGATTACTAACATATACTTTATAAAATTTGTAAAGCAGTTAAGGTTAAGGAGTTGAACAATATAATGAATGACCTGTAAAATTAATTGTATCTTTGGATGGTGAGGGGGTGTTATTGGGGAATAAAGCCTTTCAAATAAAACCAAACAAATAGTCCAGGTTGTTGCTGCAACATAAGTGTATTAAAAACCACCAGATTTACAAATCCAAGCAGCCGTGCATTTCACCGATCTGTTACCCGATCAATCCCACAGTGCTTTTTATTTTATGTGTTACATCTGCTGAAGAGCCACAGGGCATCTGGGTTGACAAATTGTCCCTGTTGCTGTTGCTCACAATATTGCCAGATTTTCTGTCTTAAAAAAGATAGACACACAAATAAATGTGATTGATTGCTTGATTGACTGGGCGTGCCGAGCACCCTGCTGGTCCCAATCTTCGCCAAAAGTGACCAATAAAAGAATTAACTGTCCCCACGGTGGCCATTCATCGGAGGAAAAAAATTGCTTTACGAGGAGAAGATGGCCCATTACAGTCCAATTGTATTTCTTTCTGCAATGCTTAGTATTTAAGTGTAAAAAGAAAGAATTCTGATCTTCAAAAGCCCCAAACTACACACATGAACATTGATATTATGAGTTTTACTTACACTCTTCTGTTAGTTTTTTAAGGTTTAATTTTAGGTTGAACATTCCAGATTTCATATATTGTATAAATGCATATAATATCCATATATTCAAATTCAAACAAAGACTTATTATGTTATTTGATCGAATTAGCAAGGTCTGTCTTCTGTGAGAAACAACATTTTGTAACACTAACCATCTGTTTAGCATTGACATTCAAATTATTTCACAGATTATACACAGCTACATGGTTCAAAGCAGACTGAACACAGAAGGCACAAAGCTCCGACACCAGCTCAGTTATGACCCCAGAGGTCAAAGGGAAGCAGGGATCAGATGGCCTCAGTCTTTACGATGCTAATGAGGATAGCGGAGGACCCCTTTTTAGTAGGCTACTGGGTATAGCAAACCAGACACACAATTTTGTAGCTCAATGAGTATCTTCCACATTAGCTTCTTGACCCTAAAAACTCACCATACTGGTTTCTCTTAATTTAAAATCTCTCAGGTGCGGTCAATATTACTTTTGGGTTTCAGCAAAGCATTAGTCAAAAAGAATGGTGATATACAGCATTGATTAGTTTGTGATAGGCGAGCTAGTTTGTGCTAACTCCGAGCTAGCTGAGCCTTTGCTAGGCAGTCACTGGTCTATTTACTCACCCCTACTGTATATTTTGTTTACCGTTGCCATTCACTCAAGAAAAAGGTTATTGGAGTAGGCAAAGAGATTACAGCTTAAACAAGCATGCAAATAATAAGCTAGCAAACAGATCGCTTGTATGTGACTCAAACAGAGGAGGTTAAAATAAAAAAAATGGTGGCTGCAGAACAACTAATAAATAACAATATCTTCCGTCATATAGTTTCTGGCTCTCTGAAGCTGCCTTCAAATGAATGTAAATGATCGCTTTGCTACCTGCAAGGTATGGCGCAGAGCCTTGCAGTGAAGGTGGATTGTTAATTTTGTTTCTATAGTTAACTTCATTGATTGTGTTGTTTCTCGATACATCTCATTCAGCTGTCATCTCGCTGGTCTTGCATCCAGAGATCAAGGACGAAGTTGACAAAAGTTTGATATCTGAGTGCAGCAATTTCGAGCTGTCGCTACACCAAGGACGAGACTCCCAGCTAGTTATTGGAAAACATCCGCACAGCTAGCGCAAAGCAGTTATACCGCTTATCATGCGACAGCAGCTTGATGCACTCAAACATCAGTCAACATGAACTATTGGTCAACAGCTCAAATACACAGGTAGCCTATCATTTATAAATCAGACACAAATAATTGTCCTTAATTCATTTCAATGTAGCTGATTTTATTAATAAACGGAGGTATTGTATTGTTGTGGAATGATTTAAACAGCATGGGGTCTACAGTATATGCCTTGACACTCACAAGGGCAGAGCTGCAAGACCATTTACACGCTGATGTTTACGGCTCTCTTTCCACCTTATAAAACCTCCTGTTTTTCTAACACAACCTCAGCCTTGTCAGTTGTTTATGATCCAATATGAAGCCATTCTTTTTACAGCCGACCTGGACAGTGAAAAAACGCAGAAGGTCAGAGTGAAGGTTTTTATTGGCATCCTACATACCAGCGGTGTGCGTCATTATGCTGTCAAAAGCTTTTCAACGCACTTTAACTGATTGTTAAAGACTTATAAGCGTCTCTGATATGATTGTACTTGTCACATATTCATGAATTAAGTCACCTACGTGTCATTTATTCTTATCAAATCAATCTCGTTTGGAAATAGTAAGGGGGCTTGGCACAATAGGCTCTTATTTGTTTTCTCCCTCGCTCGACTTGACATCATGCCGTGGTTGTCATAGCAACCATGCAATATGACAGAGCTGATGACAGAGGAGCGCTGAGCAAAGATCTGTCAATGAAATAGCCTCATATGGTGGAGCCATGCTGTAATGACGTTAGTACCTGTGTTTGTGTGTGTGTGTGTGTGTGTGTGTGTGTGTGTGTGTGTGTGTGTGTGTGTGTGTGTGTGTGTGTGTGTGTGTGTGTGTGTGTGTGTGTGTGTGTGTGTGTGTGTGTGTGTGTGTGTGTGTGTGTGTGTGTGTGTGTGTGTGTGTGTGTGTGAAAATCAACACACTTCTTCTTCTGCTGCCTCCACAGAAACCGAGTTCTTCTCTGTCCACAAACATGACAAATGGTGTCATATTGATGGAACAGAAAAGCGGATAGGATCCATGGGGGTGTACTGAGAGTAAGGGTAAAGGAGTGATAGTAACCTGAACAAAGACAAGAGTGTCTGAGGAAACCCCTTTTGTCATCTTATCACGGGTTAGTGTCATAAACGTAAACACAATTGATAACACATGTCTTCATTGGAGCTACATTTCGGCTTTTTATTGTGTTTTCTGCAAACAAAATCCCATTTATGGCAGTCTCTTCCTACTAAAAAATGTAACTAGCGTTAGAACTCAGGAAAATTGACATTTGATCGTCGGATTGTGCCTCAAAATGCAATGTACAGTACAAGCACAACAAGCACTGTCTTTTAGCCTTCTCCAGGGGGAACTGGTACAAATATTATGGACAAAAATGTGCTCTTTGGTAATGGAAACTGGAGACATTTATTTTACCGAAATACACAAGAGTAGAATATTTGCTTGCTAACGTTTCTGCAAAAAACTTGAGCACCCTCTGGTAAACTTTTGTTCAGCGTAAATTAATTCTAGGGCTTTCATTTTGAGGTAATCTGTTATGTGCGGCCTTGTATCAAGGTAAAGTTTTGGATATTAGTTTGGACTATGAGGCCTTGGACTAAAATCGACCCTGTTTGAGAAATGTAATTACGCCACCTTTCTATACGAAATATTTGTGTTCTGTCTGAAAGCACCTTTGACAAAAACAACCATTCGAAAGGAAAATAGTTTTCTGCAAGGCCTTTACTTTGGTTGCACTTCTTGAGTGTTAAGTCGGACTTCATAAATCAATATGAAAGTATTGTGGCCACCAAGAATCACTTTCTTCATTGTTGACATTCAATGGTCAATTCATCAAAAGGGAGCATAAGGGCATGTTCCGGTCACCCCGGGTCCCAGTGGGGGTCCTCTCCGGTCAAAAAGATCAAAATGGTTAAGAGGCTGAATCTCATGAGAGGGGAGCTTGTTTAATAGATCTGAGATGACACAAGGTCAGTAACGTGTCAGAGTTCAAAAGGCACCACTCAACCTTTGAGTCTCCACCTCTTTTCTGTGAATTTCTGTGAAAACCACCTGACCAAGGGCCTCTTTCTAATAGTAACTAAGCACCAGATTGTAGAAACTAAATAATAATATTTATAATGACGCCTCTCACTGATCTAATTTCAATATATATTACAGGTATTATCAATTAACATTGTGGACTATTTGTTGAGTACATTCGATTCAAATCCACCTTCCTGCTCTTCCAACACATTTTACCCCATTTCTTTGAGTAGTACATTGCTGTAACACATCCAGAAATATGTGGTATTGCATGTTCGTAGTGCAGCTGTACTAGAGTATACACGTGTAAAATAATATTAGAACCCGCTGCGATTCATCTTTGCCCTTACCCACAGATATTACCAAATATTACCGCTGTGAGAAATTGCTTTTTGATTGATCTGGATTATCATGCTTTTTATATGCGATTTAACACAGATTAGGGGGAAAATGCAGCAATACCTGTGCAAGCAATATGATGCAGCTAATTACAAAAATAAAGTTTTAAAAAGTTGAAAGGCATACAGACAAAACTGTTCAAACCACATTCCTAAGTATCTGATGTTTGTGTGGTTCATGATGGTTTTGTGATAATGTCAGCTTGGTCTGGGTTCACAGCATCATGAGTGCCTTCAAGTGCTGCAGAGGAAACCAAGACCACTCAAAGCTTTTAAAACATGTGGGATAAATATAGTGCAGAGCTCTCTCAAAGACCCCAGCATCCAATCAGGCCAAACGTAGTCATACAGTAGCAGGGTTTATAGTGGGTCTTAATGGCAGAATATTCAGTGAAATTAACACACCTCTTTTACGGTCAGGTCTGTTTGCTTCCCTAGCCATTACTTTTCCATCACTTCCTTTTAAATTTAAAGGCATTTTCAGTATTATTCATTCATCCATTTTCAGGAAACTATTACAGCGTTGACTTAAAGGTCCCATGACATGCTTTTCCGGTTATTACCCGTCCCCTTGTGTGTTATGTAGGTTTTTCTGCATGTAAACGGTCTGCAGATTCAAAAACCCTCAAAGTACACCCTGTAGCGAGTAAAACTCTAACACAGAGAAGACCTGTCTATGCTGCCCCAGAACGCCTCGTTGGAGATGTTTCTTTTTCCATTTTTTTCTTCCTGGGTATGGTGACGTAACCATACCCAAATGGAACAATCTACGGAGTCGTTATGTCCTCAAACACACACACTCAATCTCTTTTCAGCTGCAGCTCCGCGGATTTCTCAGCCTGAGACGGCGGGACGCGGCGAGGCTGTGAGCACACACACAGACAGCCAGGCTGCGGGTGTGTGTGTGTGTGTGTGTGTGTGTGTGTGTGTGTGTGTGTGTGTGTGTGTGTGTGTGTGTGTGTGTGTGTGTGTGTGTGTGTGTGTGTGTGTGTGTGTGTGTGTGTGTGTGTGTGTGTGTGTGTGTGTGTGTGTGTGTGTGTGTGTGTGTGTGTGTGTGCTCGGGCTGTTTTCGGGCTGGGTTTCGATGTGTCTCGCTGTCTCGCTGACCCCACGCAGCAACCAGGAAACCACACTAGTAATCCAGCTCACACTGTCCGCTCCTCGCAGCAGCGAGCCTTGCAACGTCCCGCCAACACGGCACCCAGACCCCGCGCAGCATTCTCATCTGTTTGTCATTACTGATATCATTGTCTGGTTGCTTACGCCATTGTAACACATAATCACTGATGTTCCGCTGTAACGGTGGTGGACTCATAAGAACAGAGTGGGCGAGCTGACCAATCAGAGCACAGTGGGCTCACAGGGGGGGGGGGGGGGCAGGAGCTCCAACAAGCCGTTTAGGACAGAGAGTGAATACACATGCTATACAGAGATGCTGTTTGAGAAACCAATGTGAGATTGGAAAATTGCACAATATAAATCTATTCTTGTAGACCTCAACAATGGAATTATGATCAGTAGAAATGGCCATGACATGGGACCTTTAAGATAAGATAAGATAGTACTTTTTTGTATTGATCCCAATTTGGGAAATGTTTGTTTTTCAGCAGCATAAAAAGACATGGCATTGTACAATACAAATTAAAAGACAATAAATACACAAGAAAGTAGAAAGTATACATGTTATATAACAAGATATAAAGCAAGGTATTATACATAAGTATGTGACAGATTGAATATTAAATATTTAACTGGACATATAAATGTAAAATGTACAGTGTGATTTTAAGTCCAAGAGAAGCTATGGATACATAGAGAAGGACTGAGAGAAAGAATGGCCACAAATAAAATGTAATTGAAAAACCAACGAAAAGTTAGTATGTGAGGTGAATCGTGAGATTTCATATCATACAATGACAGCAAAAATAATAGAATTCCTTCGCCCTTGATTAAATATTATTTCATTGTCAACGTGATCTCAGCATGGAGCTGTAACAAGATCACATTGATTTTAATATTCAGTAATGTAATACTGCCACAGGGGCTTTGCCCAAGATAGAACACATTCACAGACTCGGAGTCAGGGTTGGGAGGGGTACTTTCTTAACAGTGACTGGTTAAAAATGTAATGTGATCCAAAATATGAATAATGTAACCTAAGTACTTTACGTTACTTTTGGATGTCCTCATATCCAATGCAATGCACATAAATAGAGAAGATAATTCAAACAGATGATTTTTACTTAAGTGTTTGTTAATGTTCCAAACACCTCAGGAGGGAACATTAGCATTTGAGCCAAAAACAAAAACCTATGTATAACACTAAAGAAAGGGAAGACCCCACAAAAAGCAATGTCCTTGAAGATTTTTCTAAATTGTCCTACTGTAGCATACATATAGAATAACCAGAGTAAATCTTATGAAATAAACACCAAAAGGATCCAAATCTATTAATAATTATTATTCAATTTCCTCTTTAGCACTGTGCAGTTATCACACCCTTTGTTCTGTTGTGTGGCACTATATACCGTATGACTGACATCTGAACAAAGGATTAGTGCAATAGAAAATGGCTTGACCATTAAAATCTTGATTTAGAAGGTTATATGATGTACTTAACAACCTTACTGACCACTATGGCTCACTTAATAGCCAGCATAAACGCTGCCTTGACTGAGGGTTTTATGTACGGGGACCATAAAAAGGGAAAGTATATTGGGATGAATTGCAGAAAGAGAGAGCAGAGAGAGAGAGAAATGAATAGGGGAGACATGATAAAGGGGAGAGAAGGTAAGAAAGAAAGATGGACGGATGAAAAAATCCATCATCAAAAGACAGGGTTGGCTGTCCCGCTCTGGTTGGGACAAATAGCAATAGCTCTGTCAGTATCAAGTTTAGTGTACACACACACACACACACACACACACACACACACACACACACACACACACACACACACACACACACACACACACACACACACACACACACACACACACACACACACACACACACACACACACACACACACACACACACACACACACACACACACACACACACACTATATATGGTCTCTCTGGCCGTCATGCTCCCCAGCTTCCAATGCATGTCAATTATCCCGCTCCACACTGTGTGACAGTAAAAAAAACAAAGCGACAAGATGATACTCTGCTGGTGTTGTAGCACAACACTTTCTGTCAACAAGTGTGTGCCCGGTGTCAGAAACATTTCTTATATATGGCAATCCTGCTGGTTTGTGTATGGTATGACTTCATCTTTATAGCCTTAATTAGGTCACGAGCACAGACACAGTCCTATCGGGAATGCAATGGAATTATTCATATTTTTTATTGCCAATGAATTTAAGGATTGCGACCAAAACGTGTTCCGGTCCGCACGTTTTTTTTGGCACAAAATTAAGACATGGTAAGAATTTAAGGGAAATAGAATTCTTGTGAATGGGAGTGGCAAAATGGCTCAACAGTGCCACATAAAAAACAGCCATTTGGATACATAAAGTACATCCTGCTCCAAATGTTACATGAACGATAAGGGTCTTTCTGAGACTACAAGCGAACAACTCCATTCAAGATTCAAGGCTTTATTGTGATGTGCACATGACAAGTCACAGGCTCCTCCAACAGAGCAACATGAATATATACAGGACATAGAACAAATAAAACAGATAAAATAGTGCAAGAGAATGTTTTGCAAGTAAAAAAGCCCACCACGAAATGTAAACAAAGAGTGAAATAAAACGAAAAAAAGGCAGAGTTGGAGAGGAGCCAAAGACACGGCAGCCATCATCACCTAGGCCAACTATTCTTTAACCTTTGTACAGTGAATCAGGACCTTCTGGATATCTTAACCCTGGAAGGAGTTTAGCCAAGCCTCCATATACACTGAAAAAATATATAAACGCAACACTTTTGTTTTTGCTACCATTTTTCATGAGATGAACTCTGAAACGTGCAGTTTTGCTTTATTGGGGGGGTCTGGGGGGGGTCCGAAATGTTGTGAATCGAGTGGCCTGTGTTCGTCATCCATAACATACGCCTGCCCATACCATAACCCCACCACCACCATGGGCCACTCGATTCACAACATTGCCCTAACCCTAACCCTAACCCTAACCCTAACCCTCACACCAGATACTGACTGGTTTTCGGACCCCCCCAGACCCCCCCAATAAAGCAAAACTGCACGTTTCAGAGTGGCCTTTTATTGTGGCCAGCCTAAGGCACACCTGTGCAATAATCATGCTGTCTAATCAGCATCTTGATATGCCACACCTGTGAGGTGGGATGGATTTTCTCGGCAAAGGAGAAGTGCTCACTATCACAGATTTTTTCAGATTTGTGAACAATATTTGAGAGAAATGGTTATTTTGTGTACGTAGAAAATGTTTTAGATCTTTGAGTTCATCTCATGAAAAATGGGAGCAAAAACAAAAGTGTTGCGTTTATATTTTTGTTCAGTTTAGAGACAGAACAGAGATCACATGTCACATGGCAAAGAAACAGACAAGAAACATATAGGCACAGCACTTTCCCTATCCCTATTGGACATACATAAATCAAATATTGCACTTTCCCTACTGCACCTATGCATAGTGTCCGTCAAATTGCACATATCCCTATTGTACCCACACCTATATTTACACATATTGCAATTTCCCAATTTAACCTTCTCGATTGCACACACTGTAAACATTGCACTTCCCAACAACTCCTTACACAACATAATCACAATTGTTTCTGACTGTTCAGCAGCTTGATTGACAGTGGAATAAAGGAAAACTTACCTGTTCAATTTAAAGTTTGGTAGTCCATACCTTCTGCCCTTTTTTCTGCCCTGGCAGCAACTCAAACTCTCTATACAGGATGTGTTTGGGGTCGCATGTGATTTGACCTTAGACACCGATTAGGTTTGGAAAGCCACGTTTTGGAAAATTCCCATATACTGTATATATATACTTATTTTTTAATGGGGTCATTAAGCTCCACCCCTGCTAACGCATGTCAATGCAAAAGCAATTTGTCCTGCCCATGTAGTAACTGTCAAAACATAGCATCTCAAAAAACCTTCAATAATAACTAATGGCGTTGCTCCAATTATCCCCGTCACATTGCCTAATATGGATTTATGGCTTTGGTCAGAAGCCTTTGTATCCTTTCACAGGTCATCAACTGTGAGGTCAGATATCACTGAGGTCACCTCGAGAAACATCCAGTGCACCGTCTGCATCTCATGCTCATACAGATATAATTGGGAATATTAAAAAATATAACATTGGAAAAGGAACAATACCTTCTTCCTGTACCTTGAATACGAAACATCTTATTCTGTGACTCACTGCAAGGAATAATCATTTGCAGAGATTGCATAACTTCTAATAACCTGTTCAGAAGCTCTGTTGAAAACTCAGACCTGTAAAAAAATGTGACTGTTTTGCAATTAAAAAAGCTTTAAAGGCAGCGCAGCGGGGTATGAGAAATGAGATATTGGATTTTCCCCACTGCTGAAAAACAAAAGAGCATTATAAATGGATTTGTTTTATTATTTAACGTGTTTTTCAGCTGGACTTTATATGATTTAATTTTTTTACTTTCCTTTTATTGGACAAATGAAAGTTGGAAAGGGTTATTTAAGTGGCAACATAAATTACAATTACTGATTCCAATTATCTGGGATTGGTTTCACCTCCATCTCACAAACAATGACAAAATAAAACGAGCTCCATTAACTTCCACACACCCACACACACTCAGTCTGTATACACACACGTGCAGAGTCGCGCCATAGGAATGATATCATCTTACAAATTAAAGTAATTATTACAAATATTAAATAATACAAAGCAATTTGGATTCAATCATGAGATGCTTGCTTCAATTAACCAACACGGTGAGAGAGGGTTTATTTGATTTAGTCTGCGGAGAAGTACACCATAGAGTTAGTGCACTCGAAATGTTATTAATATGACGTTGATGGTCATTTTTGATGTTTTGAAAAGTAATAAATGTGTTGCATCAATCACTGCAATCCTGTTCGTACAAAGAATGTCTGTATTTTCAATTACATTTCACAAAAGGCAAAGAAACTATGGTCATTTTTGCAGTATTGACCACACAGAATTTTAGCAGTATCTTATTGCTATATTTCCCGCAGTTGACGATGCATCGATAGAAGAATCCTGGAAGTGATATACTTCCTTAGATTGAATATTACTTTGTATTCTGTGTTTTCTTTCTCTCAAGAAAGAACGCCCCCGACCCATCTTGGTTTGTTTTCATGTTTACTGTAAAAAACAAAAAAGATGAATCACTGAATTGATTGAACTGATGATGATTGTGAAAACTGTCAAATATACTATGTGACTCCAAACAAGGACTCTTTCCTTTTAACTTCTTGTAAGGTTTCATTAGGAAGCCTATTTAGAGGAATAAGTCTGTAGCTGAGTAGTGCACACATGCACTTCAAAGGGCACTAAAATGAATAATGTCTGAACCAAAACACAGATTTTTACACTTAGCTTTAATGTATTCTCTTGAATAATTTTCCAATATTTTTCCCCTAAGGTTGAGATTAAAAGCTAGGCTTGTTGCACCAAAAATCTTGAGCTTTCGACGTTTGGGGCATTTATAAATGTTGTAATTATACGAAAATGTATTATTCCCTTGAACACATTTTGAAAGCACTTGGTAACCTTCAGTCTTTCAGTCACATTAGCATACACTGTGAAGGCAAGGGAATGTTGTTGTATCCAGTCTCAAATTGCACATCCAAATCAATGCCGTACATAGGACACATAAAAAACTCCTACACGCACGCACACACACTTACACACACTTACACACGCAGAAACTTATCGGCAGCACAGTTGTGGTGTGCAGGTCTGAAGGTAACCTTGTTTGCTCAGCTACAGAGCGGTGGAGGCTGATAGAGAATCGTATTATTTGTTTCGCTTCATCCTTGCACAGAGGACCTGTTGACCCTTCCATTGAGCTACTGATTATCTTTTCACCGGCAGAGAAAAATATGTTTCTCATTACAAGCATTGGGGATTGATTGCGGTCTTCTTTCCTCTGTGTGGTGTGTCTGATTGGCCGGCTGTGGAGATAATTGCAAAAGTTGCCTTCTGATGAACTGGGTCTCGTACGCAGGCTTGTCAGTCTGGCTGCCCACAACAGAGCCCAGTACTTTCATCCATCTCAGGGCCCTCAGGTCACGGTTTGATTGTTCACTGCACATGCAAATATACCACCTTTGAACAGTACTTCCTATCTTTAGTGGAGTAGTTTACAAAAATACCTGTCATCATAGAATGAAAGGTTGGATGGTGGGTTTGATAAAAAATGTACTGCATGCTAGCTGGTGCTATCCGCCAACCGCTGTCTTCTCTTTTTCCCTCCTTGATGTACTTTTTTCAATTATTCACTCTCCTACTTATCTGCTTTATTACTTACTCTGTGTTAAGTCATATATATATATCTATATCTATAGATCTATCCTTCCTATTTTTTACTATTTTTTACCCGTTTAAAGTTTTGCTTTGGGAGTTTTTCATCATCAGAATCCAGGGCGTTGTTGCCGAACAGATTGTATAGCTACATAAATTACATTTAAATTAAATTAACTAAACAAAGTTTTTGTTCACCATGAATGCACCCAAAACTAAACATCTGTCTTGCAAGTGAAACTTTTTTGTTGTCAAACGTCATAGCTTTCTGACATTTAAATTATGTTCAGGCTGGTTCAGTCCAGATGCTACCTCTAATTAACAACTGTTTCAAAAAGCTCCACACGCACTGCAGCGGCTTTGTACCTATCAGCTCCCAAATTGTGATCTATCAGACATGTCAGCCATTTTCAGTGACAAGCTCTGCATGCACAACCTGGCAGATTATACCGCTATCTGCAAACAGACATCTCCAAATGATGTGACAATGTGTTGCGTATGAGCAGCGGTCTGTGAAGTTTGTCAGGTTGTGTTTGCTATTCGGCAATTTGTGGATAATTAATGATTGTTGGCCTTTAATCCTGAAACTCAGTGTTGCCAACTGGTGTCACATTCATGTTACTCTTCTTCCTGAAAAGCTTGGGTGTGCAATGTCAACAAACTTAAACCCAGACAGCCAGGGGCGCCGCCAGGGATTTTGGGCCCCATGAAAAGATATCACATTGGGCTCCACCACCAGGCACAGGCCACACAAACCAAGCACAATTGCTGTAACCACACCTCCAGAACCCAACCGGCTAATTTATGCTTTAAAAACTACCTGTACAGGCTTGTTGCATCTATCTTGTAGTCCAATACTAGCACAATATTTACTGACACTGAGCTGTGAATATATAACACTGCGCAGACTGCAAATTCTACTACAACATTCTGCTGCAGTAGAATTCACTATTTGATATAAGACTAACATTCCTGACAATAGATCTCAATAGTCATCTTTTATGGTGTACATGCCTTTTTAATAACATTTTTGAATGGAAGATTCATAAATCAAAATAAATATAACTTAAATATACATGACCACTTCAATTAAAATAAAGTGAACATTAACAACAATATTATCATTTATAAAACGCTATAACAAAAAAAACTACAAAAAACTACAAGTGTAAATGGACAACAAAACGGAAATGGAAATGAAAAGGCCTGATGGTGGTGCTAAATCAGAGCAAAACTGGGTGACATACTGTCGTCCTTTCGTCCCTCTCTCTTGCCTTTCTCTCCTTTATTTTCTTTTTTGAAAGCCTGACTTTGTTAGTCGTTGAGACATCGTACACACGTAAGTACTCGCATCCCTGCCTCACATGCTCTCACTCTGCTAGAAAGAGCGGTGTCAAACAGCGTTTGGAGACAGGACCAAACCATTACATGTAAATAGAGGGGGGTATACAGAGGCTTTGGATAATTAACTTTTCGAACAAAAAAAGTGAAATGAATCGTAAGTTTAGTGAGTACATTATCAATATAATGTTATATTAATGTGAATTATTGTTGATTGATGAAAGGTTACTTAAATATTTGTTCTTAATGTTCTACAATTTTGGGGCCCCTGTCAGTCACGGGCCCTTACAATCGTCCTAACTTTTCACCCCCTTACAGCGCCCCTTCAGATAGCACGTTATATGTAATAATGAACTTTTCAAACCTGCTAAGATTGATGCCAGATTCAATTAATGAAAAAGACGAGGCACAATTGGTGATCTTCTAGCTTGACAAGTAGAAGTGGTGGAATAAGGTGCTGGAAGACAACAATTATTGGGCAAAATTCCAAAATGTATGGTTCATATTCATTCACATAAAAGAAAGTGCCCAATAAATTTTTATTAAGAATGATACATTGTGCATTTTACCTTGCTTTCTTTGAAGCCTCTAACTTCCAGTGGCCAGGTGCCATAATTACTCATTATCGCTCCTCAGACTCATATGTGATTAGGGTCATCCTAAAGGTTAAAGGTCACTAAATAATCTCCATGCTCCAATGGTATTTCTTTCGAAGGGTATCTTTAATCAAGGAGAAACTGTGACTGAAGCATAGATCCTTAAATAAATAATTTAAAAAGCATGACTGCATGGTTAAAAGCAAACGTCTGGCAGAAGCGTATTTACTCATTGACATCCATGTATTTAAGTATACAAAAGGTGTTATTGGATTATTGATTGGTGTTGTTGGTTATTATAGTATGTTATTGGAAACTAACGTAAAGCTACATTGGGAAGTTAATTAAAAAACAAATATTATAAAATTAACAGTATTTACAGTGAATGATAAACAGATCATACTTTAAAAAACCTAGGAGATCATGTTTGTATGACTAATCCCTGACCGTTATCTCTTACGATAATATTGGTCCACTGCTCTTGTTTGTTTTCTAACAGTTCCTCAAGAGTTGTTTGCATTTAGGCGATACAGTAATGTATCACTGTCTGACCCTATTACTTCAAAGCCCCTGCCCTCTGACCTTTAACCTCATCCTGACGTTCCCAAACTCACCGGGGTCGCGCCCTCTGTCCCCGGTTGTCACTTCTCTAACCTTTGGTACGGAAAATAAACTGTATTGGTCACAAGAGGTTGACAAGCCCCACTTGTTAACCTTCATTTGTTTAGCTTGTCTTGATACGGTAAAAATACTTTGAACATGAAAGGGTTTTTTGGGATTCTCTTTCATTATTTTTCTTTTCTTACAGGGGCCATCAACCCATCACTTCTAAGCGCACAATGTGGTGCCCTAGTCTTATACCCAGAGTGCTCACTGTATATTTTAAGAAAAGTGAGAAATGGGTTCAGGAATCAAACCTGACAAAAGTAAATCTAGAAATCGATGGGTAAGGCTTCACTGTGTGCAAGGGGTTAATGGTTTGTTGAGACAAGCTGTCGTACACATCATGCTTTTGAGGATTTTCTTCAGTTCTTCTCTCATAGAGGACAACATACAGGGGAGAATGACAGTGGAGGTATGACAAAAACACGGTGTCATGTGACCCAAATCATGGACCAAACTTAAAAGTTTGAAGAGAAGTGTGTTTGAAGAGATTTGTTCCCAAAACAAGACATTTTAGTAGAGCTACAGACTCCCTATTGAAGCACAGAAAGGTTCAAGGTTCAAGGTTCTTTATTGTCAAACTAACATAGCTACAGAGTAATTATGTCGTTGAAAATCTTAGGTCACAGGCTTCTCCAACAGTGCAACACAATAATACAGATAAGCAGACAATATTAAAACAATATTAAAATATACTATATTAAAAGTAATACAAAAAAGAAAAAGGGTTTTTTAAAAAGTGAGAAAAAAAAGAAAGAAAGTGGAATAGTGCAATACGAGTCTATATACAAGTTATTGGAATGATATATTAGATAATAGAGAATAATTACTAAGTAGCAGATGAATGTTATGAAACTGTTTCAACAGTTCAGGTGTTTAACAGTCTTGTTGCCTGCGGGATGAAGCTGTCTCTGAATCTGGTTGTTTTTGTCCGGATGCTACGGTAACGCCTGCCAGACGGCGGCAGACTGAACAGTTTGTGGCTGGGGTGATGGGGGTCTGACAGGTGTTATAGTTTAAAGATAAGATCAATTGAACTTTTGTACAAAAATGGGTACTCATATTCAATTTTCCAATATTCAATATGACAAACAGCATTAACTCCAGCTCTTAATTTTCCATTTTAACAAGGGTACATTGAAAACCCTAAAAAATGTATCCTTGTCAAGTGCCTGTAAGACAGTAAATCCCTACACACTTCTTCAGTCTAGATCAGGGTGACAGTTAAATTCCAGATCTAAAAAGTAAAGAAATCCCCTCCCTTGGACGACGTCATACAATCTTTTATCCAAACAGAGGAATCCAAAAGAAGAACTGTATATCGCTCCAAAAAGAAAAGGCTTACTCCTTCAAACAGTAGCTAATCTCTCACAGAGGAGGCTTGGTGACATCAGCAGGGAAGGAGCTTAGAGACTCAGGAACAATGGAAAGCGGGGCTTCACTGTGTCATCCGTCAGTGACTAACGTTAGGCTGTGGAGTCATCTCTCCTGGGAATTCATATCGGACATGGTTCCTATTGTCTGAGCTGCGTTCTGTTTACAATGAGGCGGTGAAGTCATACTGGGTGCAAGCATGTCAAAATTGTCAAACACTTTTTTTCTGGCATCTTTCTTCTTTATCCTCCGACTGGCTAACTCACAGGTCTTTTCAAATATAGTCAAATAATTTGCTCGTATAGTGACTCACTCTTATCATCCAATTCAGCAGTTTCTCTCGCTTCAGCATTTTAGCATCTTTAAGATCATTGTTTTTATAATTTATTTCAGAAACACTTGTTGTTATATTCCATGGAATGCTCTTAACATCCCGATAGCAATGAATACATTAAATGCTTTGACAATAAATACATTAAAAAAAAATTATCTGTGGAAGCCGTGGCGCTGTAAAAAGCACGACCAATCATCTGAGCCGGCCCGGCTAAAGTAACTGGATGGCCTACCTGCCTGTCAGCCTTCCATCTGTGCACAAACGTATCTCGTGCCCTCATTGGTCATGTGCACGTTTGTGTGTGTTGGAAGCGGGGCTCTGTAAGGAAGTGGCAGATTTGTTCCGGTTGCGTATTTTCTAATTTTAGCGCACTCGAGCTGGTTTCTCCAAACTTACCTACCCCACCTTTAAATGTTTTGGTTCGCTCTCAGCAATCTCATCAACAATATCACAGAAGCTGCAGGCATCTGTTTTCAGCAAAAAGCTTGTATAAACCACTGTACTCATAGCCCATACATAGAGCAACGAATATTAACGAGTATTTAGCATTTCAAGAAACAGACACCACCCTCAGGAGGTCGAGACTTAAACAGGGATGGAAGGAGACAAAATATTGGACTTCTTTTCAGCTGACTAGAAACATAACTCCAAATCAATATTGTTGGAAAAGGCAAATGTTAGCTAAAAGGTGTGCTACTTGATACACATTCATGATTTTGTGATTTTCTATTTGCTTGCTGTGCTGCACCCGAAAAATAATAATCATGCAGCCGGTTTGGCACTTGTTTAGGACATGGTGGCCTTCGGTGTGAATATTGTTATGATTCTTTTTAACAAAACGATGCAAAAAGAATATCCGTTATTTTATCATTGTATATTCAATGTTCAAAGATAATAAATATCTTATGTATGGATCAAAATCAACAGTTCTATTTATTTAGTTTGTTAAAATATAATATATCTGATAAACAGTAAATATATACATCAAATTATAATCAGATGACAGAAAATAGTGTTTGTTGGGGTAGAAAAAATATTTAGTTTGAGCACTCAACCTTGGTGGGTTATTTTGTGTTGGTCTTGACATCACTTTCTTTAGCCTTTGCATCCCATCACTCACAAAGACAAGCACAAACGGAGCACAGATGTTTCTACCACCAGTTTGCGGGGATGTCATTAAATAAGTGACATTATTGCGTGACAGGAGCACAGTAAGCATCCTCGTGCGGAGCCAAACTGGCAGTATTCTCTTGGAGTTTGGTATAGGAACTAACTAAAAAGCAACCCAAGCATCTGTTATGCTGTTCATTTTAGCACCCAACTGTGGCACAGTCTGCAGCTTACTGTAACTCCCCGGAGGCTCCCTTTTACAACTGACAGATGGCAGTGGAGGAAATCAGTCTATTTGTGTGTTTGTGTGTGTGCCCGATCATTTGCCCGTCTGTGAGTGCATATGTGCAAACACATTTGTGTACTTGTGTTTGCAGGGCCGTTTCTTCCTATAGGCGGACTATGCAGATGCATAGGGCCCCAGCGGCCACTAGGGGCCTCCAAGCTGAAAGTTCAGGTTCGGCCTCAAAATATTTGGGGAGAATTCAAATTAGCCGTCTTCATGTGTAGACAGCCAAGCCCCCTCCTGTATTCGGTGAAGCATGATATGCTTACATATCAAATGTAGGATATAAACACAACTAAACTGCAATGATAGCAAAGCTGTGGCTTGTGTTTGTGGGGATCAATAAAGTCCAAATCATCATTGGGCTGTCAGCCAATGAGTGACGTCTGAGGAAGATGAAAAATGTAAATTATACATTGTTGAGAAAATGCTGCATCTCTTGCATTTATTGACGTAGAGGAGCCTTATCGTTTACCTTTTTAATATCAATTTTTGTAAGTTTCAATTGCTTGATTTTCGTGAAATTCGCCTGTTTTCCTCTTAAAGTGTAACAGATTGATGCATCTCCACAGATCATCTTAAAGGTTTCGGAATCCCCCCATTGTAGTTAAACAACTGTAAAAACTAAGGCCCCCAAACAGCCTCTTGCATAGGGCCCCCAAAAAGCTAGAAACGGCCCTGTGTGTTTGCATCCCTATGTTGTGTGTTTGACAAAGTGGTTCCTGAAATGTTTCTGCTTTTTTAAAAGAAGCTGATTCTCTCCAGGTGTAAACAGAGAAACCCGACCTGAATCATGATGGGAGATAATGTTTTATTGGGTGATGAATAAAATGTTGTAGCGTAAAGTCATCAACAGTCTGTATTTACGAAATGCTTATGTGTCAAACACGAGCAACCTCTTGTTTTTTTTGGAAGAATGACAAATTATTCGTTTGTTTAAGGTTAACAAATGTGGGTGTGATACAAACCACACTGGCATCGTCTGAATTGGAGATGAACCCTTTCAGCTTTTCAGGAATTAAACAAATGCCGGTTAAAATATTTCGCCAAGGGGGAAGCACGTAAAAAATCTGCAAAGTTCGTGTTCAGCAGCAGCGCCACATACCCATTAGCATTTCCCCCTTACTTAGCATAATGTGATGCCTCTCTTGCTTTAAGCAACACAGATGCATTAAAAATGCATCCATCTCAATTAACTCTTTAAAACACATGGCAGTTTTCACCTCTTGTGGAAAAAGAATCCAAGGTGCATCACAGGTGTTCAGCTTGTAGCTTAATTTAGGTATTATGCGATCATAATGGAGGGTGAATTAGGATAACTTAAAGAGTTACTCCACTGATTGTAATGTCAAAGCAAATGTAGACTCCTTGTCACAGATAATACTAAACCGGCTGTGAAGATAGCATATGTTATTATTATATCATATTTGTGGAGTCTATACGTTTGTTTTGTTTAAGATAACTCAAACATTTATATACAGAGGGAGTTGTAATTTCAATTTTTAATAGAAGTGGTAGTGTGTGTTGTTAGCATTTTGGAAAACCAAACTTAAAGGGGATGTAAATGGATTATATTCAGTCTGGCTGTCGGTCGGTCTGCACATGTTTCAATTTTCCTTGTTGTCTTGTTTTTGTGTCAAACTGTGGCTTTTGGTTTTATTCGCTTTTATTAAATAAAAGCATGTGTTTTGTTCAAACTCACCTGCCATCTTCTTTTTGACTGCTTTTGGGTCCAGCTCCCTCCCTGCAACACCCTGACCGCAAATCTCTGGGACTGATAAAGGAAAATCCTTTCATATCTTAGCAACCACTCAAAGCACTCTACAACACAAGTCACCATTCAAACACACACTTTTGTTCACAGAGGCTACAATAGAAGGTGTTATCACGACTCTCACAGAAGCCATAAACACTCTCATTCACACCATCTTTAGGGTTCAGTATCTGGCCCAAGGACACATCAACACGTAAAGTGAAAGGGTCAGGAATCGAACCACTGACCTTCTGATTAGCAGATGTATTTGGTACACATTTTACAAAACAACATGAATACTATTATTTATGTTATATTATCAGCCCAATCACACTTTTCGATGAGCCTACTGAGACAAAGAAGGGGAACCATTGTCAAAGCTTACAATGTGTGTTACTATTTCTTGAGAGTCATCATTTAGGGTGCGTGACACATTTACTGCTGTGTTGTTTTTTCAGTGGGAATAACAGTTTATGACACTTTCTTGTTAGGACGGTCAGTGTGTGCTGTGTTACGGATGCGTGAAACACAAGGAGACACAATGGATCCGTCACCTTTCTTAACAATGCCACACCACTAATGTCGGTTTATGTTACTGCTGCTGTGTTGACAATAGAGCCTGTCTCCTTGGCTGAACCTGAGACACATGATACAATCCGCCAGCCTACCAGTGGACTGAGAGTCTGTTTGTGAAAAGGACTTTAGCTTGCTGTCAGAGGAAAAAAGTCAAATTCCCGAAATAAATGATTTAAAAATATAGACGGTGGCCAACCTGTGCAAACACGCTACAACCACCCAAAACACTTACATTAGAAGAAACGCGCTGCACTTTCAAAAACTACGTAAACACAAATGTGTCAAAATACATGCAAATTAAGAAACATCTTCACCAACTTTAAGTGTACCCATTTTCGTCATGTTTTGAGCTTCTTACAGCGTTTTTTCAACGTAACGCTGTGCACTTTTGGTCAAGTTGGAGAATGTGTAATTTGCATGTGTTTCGGCAAATTTGTGTTTTCTTTATTTGTAGCGTTTTTCGAACTGCAACCCCTTTCTCCTAATGAAATGTTTTGGGCAATTGTAATGTGTAAACGCACAGTAGACATTTCAAGAGAAAGAAGGGCAATTTGAAGATGTTTTTGTCCGGTAGTTCAGCATTTTTACTTGTATGCTTGAAAGCTGTTACTTAATATTGATTTAGTATTTCAAAACGTGGATAGAAATGTGTGATAAATCCTGTCATTATTCTGTGGTGGTGAGTAGAGACTGAAGTGATGATGGTGCCTAAAGTGAGCTGAGGTATCCACATTATTTTTGCGGTGTCTTTCAAGGGATCTTCTTTCCTTTTCTCAAATATCTATCTCCTGTTTATTTCTGCCAGCGTGTTTCCTGTCTCCGTCTGCTTCCAGCTTTCCTTCCTGACAGCACACAGGTATCACATTCCTCTTTCATAAGGCTGACATGCATCCGTCACTGCATGGCCTCCTGTGTGACAGCTGAGAACGCACAACACTAATGGCTAAAGCCTTTCTTTCCTGTCTACACCTGATACTCGGGGACATTTTACGCTGAGCAGGTAGAAAAGAGTTTTAGCAAAACATTATTTTTATATTTTAAACAGAAGTAGTATAAAGTATGTTGAAAAATGTCATAATATATTTATATATCAATGTTGAAAGTTTTTTAAAAGCCTTAGTTACAAAAAATACATGTAATCTGTATCTTGAAAGTATTTTGAAAACGACAAAATATAAAATATCAGAAAAAAGCAAATAATAGTTTAATCGTAAAGAACATATAGTATAGTACAGTATGTAAAAAAAAATTGTAAAAATAAATAAATTGTAGGCTATAGCTTGTCGAAGAAATTGGAAAAAAATACATAGTATAGTATATCGTCATAATACAGGAATTGCATAGTATGTCAAAAATACCGCAAAAACATACAATGTGTAGTACAGTATTTCTAAAATATCACGAAAAATAGCAAAAACAAATGAGAAAAAACATAAAAATGCAATTGTATAGTATGTTAAAACATGTGAAAAAGAGTCATAGTATATAGTATGACATTTTGAAAATAAAACATAGTTGAGTTTCGCTTGCCCGTTTCCCAGTTCCAGCAATCAAACTGAATGAACCTCCACAAATGCTGAAAGGTGTTCACAGCCACAACGGTTCCTGGCTCCAGACACACTGCTACTAATCTTTAATTTCACTGAAAGAGGATTGGAAACTGTTTTTCTGGCATCAGCAATACCAAGGGCTGGGTCTGCCAGCACAGAGCAGGGAGGAAGAGAGAGGATTTGCCAAAGCTGACTGGGGGGTCCTGGTGCAGGGAGAACACAAACCTGGCAGCGGGCTGATGAGCCGCACAACCAAATCACACACAACAATACAGCCTGCCTGTTGTTATACTGAATTTAGACACTACTGGGTATCCAGGGAATATTTCAACAATGAGGTTTCCCAATTTAGGAACAGGAAAAACCTTTTCTGTGAGAGAAGACAGAAAAGGTTTTTCTCAGTAAGCAATCAATTAGCCCTTAGTGCCACACAATGCAGCTAAAAGTGTTCCCTTTGGCCTTAAGGTACGATCTGCTCACTAATAGTGAGAGGGAAAGCCTTATAAAGCACCGCCACCAGAAAGAGGGATACGTGAAAGAGCTATTCTTCACAGGGTAAACTAGGTCATAAACTATCCATAGAAGAAGCAATTACTTCCTGTTCTGACACAGCAGCCCATTTCAGCCAATCGACCAGCAGGAGGGGCCTCCAACTGTGCTCTTACAGGCTGCTAACCTGGTTAACTGAGCTGCTAACACAGGCCAGCTCTGCCACGCCAAATTGGTCTGGGAGATTTAGTGTGGCTCTTTCCAAAGCCCTGAGCCATCTTGATGTCGCCCACTAGGCTAAACGCTCCGTGGGACCAGCAGGAGTGGCGTCTCCAGTCTGGGCTAACTA
Organism: Notothenia rossii; assembly: GCF_949606895.1. Lineage (NCBI taxonomy): Eukaryota > Metazoa > Chordata > Actinopteri > Perciformes > Nototheniidae > Notothenia > Notothenia rossii. The sequence goes on along the minus strand of NC_136908.1, from coordinate 58,478,950 downwards.
GCTAGCAAGCCAGGGGGCGCTGTCAAATGTATGGGATGTATGGGCCAATGTGAAGGCTTAGCATATGTCCTGGTTTGGCGCTTGACTGGCTTTATTTTGAACTTTCCCCTATATTTGTTCGTGTATTCACAGCATTCCCCTTGGTGCTCCAATTATAGGAAATTGAAATCTATAGTGTGCTGTTATGCAAAAAACACAGCCCTTTGTATGTGGATATGGATAGGGATGATTCAGAGAGGGGAAATTGGGTTAAAAGGGTCGAGAGGGTTTGATAAAAATGCAATGAGAGCCTGTGAGAGGTAGGAAAATCGCAGAGGCTCCACTCGCTTTGAGCACCTAGCTCTATTATTAAATGTATTTATGTGCTCCCACCATCACAGGTCCAACCTTACAGCCAGAGAGCGTCTTCTGATCAAATGGAAAGCAGCAAAGGGAATATCTGATAGGTAAATAATTAGGTGCATTGTGGGAGTTCGTCTGCTGCCTCTGTCCTGGGAATATTGTCGATAAAAAAAGTTAAGAACTGCTGCATGAAGAATTAATTATTGGGTAGAATGGTCGCTTTATTGAGTAATGGCTGTAGCCCATCAAAGTGGATCCTATTTTAAATATAAATGTTAGACAATGTAGTCTAACAGTGCCACAATATTAGATTTTCAAAATTCACAATAACATCATTATCAGGATAAAAAAAAAGATAAAATATGTTGTTATTATTGTGTTTGGGAAATTGTGTTTTTTAGAATATCACTGTTATTGCCAACCAGTATTTGGACCACCACTTGTTTGGTCTATACAAATACATCATAACATCCTTTGTTTGTAAAAGTCAGTCATCTGTAGAGTAACTGGAAACTAAAGCTGTCAAACAAATAAAGAGTAACAAAGAATAGCATGTACAAAGTAGCATATCAATAGAATTACTAAGGTCCAATACATGTTAATACTGAGCTGTAGTACACAAGTTAATCTAATTTAATTAGCTCTGTATTTCTAACCCCACGATGCATCGTTGGCACGTCCACACAGTGGGCTGCAAACCTTAGTGTGAGCACCACTCTGTGGCGATGCATTTTATTTTTGAAAGTACAGCCAATGCATATACATCTTTGATCAGGTGAGTTAACCCATCACCTTCCTAGTTTACAGTAATAGCTATGGGAGTGTTTTGCTTCCTGCACATATCTTAGCTCAATATCATTCAGAGCTACCACAAATCCACTCTGATAACACATAAGCAGCATTTCAAGAATTTGCATGCGACTGACTGTGTTGACCAATGTAAATGCCCAATTTAGCAGACCACTTGGGGTTTAGTGCCTTGCTCAGTGGCAACTCGCACATGAGGGGTCCTATTTAAAACATTTCAAGCCAACAGAAAACATTTCTGTCTAAAGGAATACTCATACACCTGCAGAGTGGGACTCACCTTAGTGCATGTGATTTGATTGCCTGTAAATGACGGCAGTATCAAGCTCACCTGGGATATTTGTCTGTGTCTTGGTAATCTGTTTGAAGGGCAGGATGTAAGATGAGGGAATTGACGGAAATGGATGAGAAAAAAAGGAGAGATAAAAGCCTCCCACACAAGAGACAATCACGCTTGCTTCAAAAATCAAACAAAGGCATACATAAGATAAGGAAAAAACAAAACAATCATTTTGATTTGAACTGAAACAGCATTACAGACAAAATAATGGATATGCAACACTTCCTTATTTACAAGTGATAAGAAGAAGCAGAGTTCTGCATTATGTGTGAAACAGCATGAAGGCAGGTGTGAACAATATTGCTTTCATTCATTTTTGAGGTAACATTTAGTGTATACAACTATAAAGGATAAGATTAATATGTCACAAGTCCCAATAGAATTGAGATTGAGCCAAATGATACAGGAACGGTGGTAAATGGCACATAGACACACTGCCATCTGCTGATTGAAATCACACATTACATTTCAGTTTGCAGGCATGACATTATAGTTCTTCCTGAACTCCAAACACTGCATTGGATAAATTGCAGTAGTACCAAAAAGGTGGTTTGGTCATTTGTCTCGAGTTCATATAGTTTGATCTTTCCTTTTTATTCTGAGATCCCACTGTAATGAAAGGAACACCAGTACTATTTTTAAAATGGCTAAACCAATGACACGATCCAGATTGTTATACTCTGTTTAATGGTTTTGCAGCCTGACATAAAGGAACTTAGCATATACATATATGTGATATACGGATATTTCTTCCAACCCTGGCTTCATTCAAAGTGATATGGCTTTCATTGTTGCAGCTAGAACTCATAACTCTTAAATTGTCTATGCATATGACACTAGTGAGGATGGAGATTTAAATGAACAATTTAGCAAGCATCTTATGTATCTGTAATACAGCACCATGGAGCCTGTAGAAAAAAATGTACTTAAGAGATGAACAAAAGAGATTATGAAGAATAAGTTTGTTTAAAATATGTGATATTGTATGTGCTACAAAAAGGGTGAATTACTTAAAATCTAAACACAGCCACACATTATTCTCTGCTCATTCCAAATGCAGTGATTATCATACAGCGCTTTTCATTGCTTGACCCTGTGAGAAATGGATGTGTTAAAATTCTACCTTGGCACCACTTTCCAGTTTCAACATCTGGATCCTGGATGCTTTTTTCTATATGAACACATTTTGAGCTTAATCACATAATCTAACAAATATTATTGGTTCATTCGTTTTGGCTTGAAAAATGGGTAAGACATAGTTTATTTAGATGTTCTCATATCATCCAGTACAGAAGTCTTACTCAGTTATACAGCACAGTTGTGTTCATTTAGGAGATGAAGCACATCCTTACTACGTGTTGGGTTCAACACCCAATGCTTTTTTTGGTGAAAAACAACTTCCTGTTGCAACAGAACAGATGCATGACACATGATTTTAACCACTATCAGAGTGTTTGGAAGTGAAAACTGGATCCCTTCTATTCAAATGTACTTCCCAGAGTCTATTATATACACATGTCACTTGAGGCAGAGCTTAGATTTCCAATCCCACAATGCCGAGCGCCAGCAGCACCATAGACGCCAGGCTTAGAGTGGGTGTGATGGTTGGTGCTTCACCTGAGGAAGAAGAAACAACATGAGACAGATGGACCAAGAGGACATAATGTATTATATATATATTTACATTTTCTAGCCTTACCCTTGATACTAATCATCCTGACTGGGCCATCCCCTCCTTCATAACGTCCGCATACCAACAGCTCAAAGTCTCCCATCTGAGGCATGGGGAAGTCCATGAAGTGCCAGCCAGTCATATAGACTTTCCCATAGATGTAGCCTGTCTTTCTGAACATAACCTTGAAAAGAAAAAGTATTGGATCTTCAACTTTTTCAAGTAGACTCTGGAGTTTAAGTGGGGACATTTTTGATCTGATTTTCAATTTTTAAGGGGGGTTAGTGTCTGTATTTTGGCTACAACGTTTATTAAAGACTTCTTTAAGTTGCTTAAATTACACTTCAAAAACAAATAACAAACTAAAACAACACACCTTTGCTTAAATAGTCATATGTATTAGTACAATCAAAAATGTGAGTTTTCTTGTTTCCATAGAGGCTACCGTCACCACAGAACCACCTGAGGACACTGCAAGGTTTCCAATGGAAAAACGTATTTATAGACTTGATAGATAGCAGCCTTAATAGAAGTATTCCACACTCACCTTGTAGTAAAGGGGGAAGGAAATATCGCCAAACCAGTCATACGAGATATGTTCCCACCACACATACAACCACTGTCCTGTCCAGGTAACATAGCGCCACATCCTGGGAGGGTCTGGTGGGGCTGGAGACAAAACACATGTATTTGCTCGGACCATATCTATACCGTAACTCTCATTGTAGGTGTTTATAGTCCATATTTTGTCTTACGTGCTCTCTTTGTGAACATCTCGCAGTGTTCACCGGGGGGTCCGAGGCCAGCTCCATTGAAGGCCCGGACCTCGATAAGGTAGTGAGAGTCAGGCAGCATATTCTCCAACCGGGTCTGGTTCAGTGAGGCTGAAACAAATATACGGTGTGCTCCTGGCTCCGGATCATCGTACTTTCTCCAGTATTTCACCTGGAAAGGAAAAAAAATAAAAAAAGTGATCACTGGATAAAGAGTGAACACTCCCGGCTACGGTGTTGTTGATACCCTGCTAGCTCGCTAACACCGACATGAAGTCAATGCGATTACATGTAGAATGCAGGGTAACTTATAAGACAATTACAAATGAAAACTGGTTATGGTACTCCTTGCAAGGGCAGAATCTTAAGTCATTAGTTGTCCTGTAACCTCCAAAATGGTATATTCTGCCACCAGCAGTTAGTTGGAGTTTGTTGCCTTTAGCAATCGTTGGTGCTGTGATTTGTTAATTTAATTGCACTATGAGCAGACTAACAAGGCAGGTATGTCAGCAGTTTGAGCCTAATGTGTTGACAAGTTAAACGTTTAACTTGTTTTTTCAAACTTAATCCAAAGTTAAAGTCTTTACCATTAATTAAATATTCCACATTCTCACTTATTTGACACCTTGAGTAGTTTTGAGTCACCATTTAAAATGTCTACCGGTTCTGTGTGAAGAGATAGTGTGTCTTTCATAAGCCTTAAGACATTTGAGACCAAAATCTTTAGTTAGTGTATGCAACTTGGAGAGTAAAAGCTGTGTACCTGGTATCCCTCAATGTACTGCTGTAGGCCGGTACCAGTGTCCATCACAGGCAACCACCAGACCACAGCTTCAGTGGAGGAAACAGGCCTGGCGTAGATATCTGTTGGAGACTCTATCGGTACTGGAGACAGACAAATGGATGGGAAAAGAAAAGATTTTAGTCAACCCTATTCGTTAATGTCCTCCCTTTCTTCTCATTGGAATCAAACCATGCTGAAACTAAATCCTCACCATCTCTTGGGTAGTAGATGACCTTGGTGAGGCTGTATGGTCCATCTCCTTTCGCGTTGAAAGACTTGATCTTCACCTGAAACTCTCTGACCTGGAAATCTTCTTCTGTGGGAATGAAGTAAGAGTCCCTGTGAACGTACCGCCTCGTCTCGGGGTCCGAAATGGTCTCGTACCACCAGTCGTACGCGTCGTGAGGCTTGAATGCCACGATGTAGCCAAACTTTTTGCCGGAGAAATACCAAGGCTCCACAGGCTAAGGGGTCAGGAGTGGAAAGAGTAAAGGAAAGGAAAAACACCTTAGACTTTGTAGTGATATTTTGGATCAAGCGACGTTAACTGAGGGCTTACTTACAGTCCATGTGATGACGATCTCACCATTTCTACCTCCGTAACCCTCCACATCAGTGGGAGAAACCACTGGTTCTGAGAAGGAAGAGAAAGGCCATTAGTGTTAAGTCTTGACAAAAAATAATATGTCAGACGTCAGTTCTCTCTTCTTACGAGCGTCCCAGGTTTTGATCTTGAGGGAGGGGATGCTGGACTCCCCGGAGCCGTACTCGTTGATGGCGATGATCCTGAACTGATACTCCATCCAGGGGTACAGGTCTGTGACTTCTGCCTTCTCAGAATGGCCATCCAGAAAGGTTGGAGCTTAAGGAGACACATATAGTATGTTGACTTAAAAATAATTGTGTTTAATTTTCTGTCTCTTGTTTGGGTGCAAGTAGACTTCATTTGCAGGATAAAGCAGACGTGATGTCAGAATGCTGGATTTAAAACGAGAGGGCCCCCTACTGGCAGTGAGCAGTATCAAAAAGTCAGTCAACTTCCAGTTTGTGTACAGACAGAGAGATCGGAATACCGTTTCCCACAATCCCGAATATAAATCAGTACTCACAAGTTTTGGCGTCCTTCCAGTCGTCTTCATTCAGGGACCAGAAGTGTCTGGTCTGGATGGTGTACGAGAGGATGGGGCTGTTATGCTCTGACCCTTTAGTCCATAATAACTTCACCCATGAGTCCCCGATCTCATCCACTCGGATCACCCCGGGAGGCCCAGGAACACCTGGATCAGGGAGGGAATACGCAGGGATTATTCTTTTTCTGTACATTTGCTCAGAGTAAAAAAAACAACCAACCAAAGATAGCTGGTGTGATGGGATCAACAATGCCAAATCAAGCCGGAGGCGTCAGGTATGGGGGCCAATCGCCACCTTGACTCATTGATTTTAATCTAAACTGCACATCTGTAAAGTTTTGTGACTGCAAGGAAGTTATAAGGGTCGTACAAATCTGTCAAAGGACACAAACTTTCAAAGTAAAACCAACATGGCTGACGCTGCTGGTAAATATGTGATTGGCATCTATGATCCTTTTAGACAGATGAGACGTACCAACAATCTTGAGGTCAGCGTATGCAGAGTCGCTGTCCACCACTGACTGAGTGGTGCAGGCGTAGCGACCTTCGTGCCAAATCTGGACATTCTTTATTCTCAGATCACCACTGCCATCTTCACTCTGAACACCAGGAAGCAAAACAACATGGAGATGACAGGGGAAAGGAAAGAGGGAGTGCAAGAGACAATATATATGTCATTAGCTGAGGGTGTCAAGACACGGTTTGTGAGTGTAAGATGTTAAAATAATGAGGCTACCTACCAAAACGCGTTCGTAGTGGTCCCACTCAGAGTGAAAGTCGATGATCCTGAAGTCGATGGTCCAGATGAATGTGACGTCCAGCATGGGGTCGAATGAAGCGCCACATCTCAGGATCACCTCATCACCAACCTTCACCTCAGTGTCCTCAGGTGGTTCTGTGATGATGGTAGCCTCTATGGAAACAAGAAAACTCACATTTTTGATTGTGCTAATACATATGACATACATTTCAAGCAAAGGTGTGTTGTTTTAGTTTGTTATTTGTTTTTGAAATCTCAACTAAGCAACTTTAATAAGTCTTTAATAAACGTTGTAGCCAAAATACAGACACTAACACCCCTTAAAAATAAAAAATCTGATCAAAAAAAGTCCCCACTTGAACCCATTAACACCACATGTTTGATGCCATGGCCAAATAATTTTAGATGAGTGGTTTTTTTCCAACAAATAAAGCCATTTTGTCATTCGTGCCCTGTGAGACTTTTATTTTTGTTTGCACTGGGGTCATGTCGGTGTTTAATGGAGCACAGCAGTTTGTAAAGCAACTAATTATTGACATGACCCAGACTGTGAAAAAAACAATCCCCCTGATTTAGTATAGAGAAAATAAGTGCAACTGTGTGTGTTTCTGTCTATAAACATTATGGAATTATATAAAAATTGACATTTAAAGTGGACCTATCATGCTATATTTGAAATATCTATTGTAGGGCCATACCTATACAAAACATGTCTGTGAAGTTTTTTTTTCAAAATCCCAAACAGATCACCCATTGTAGCCATCCCTCATACTGCTCAAACACCTCTTTTGCAGCCCTGTTAGAGAAACTCAGATTTTGGG
>NC_136908.1:58352856-58471321 GCF_949606895.1 Notothenia rossii | reverse complement strand
TGGCGAAGTCCATAGGGACTTGGCTTGGCAACTGGAAGGTCACCAGTTCAAGTCCCGGAAAGACCAAGCGCTACAGAGGTGTCCCTGAGCAAGGCACCGTTCCCTACACTGCTCCCCGGGCGCCGTACATAATGGCAGCCCACTGCTCCTAACACTAGGATGGGTCAAATGCAGAGAAACCATTTAGTTACTACGTAACGACAATAAGTTGAATCTTCAATCTTCTTCAATGTAGACAAACATTTAGATGTACATTTTGTGGTTGGGATTAAATCAGTGTAAACTTCTTCCCACCCCTTTTCGGATGTGTAATTAGGTAGATCATTTGTTTATATAGCATTTGTAAGTCAATAATATGTTTGTTTATCAATTTGATTCTGCTTAAGTTTGTACAGTATCATAATTCTCTTGTTTCATTTAATTTGTTTTAATTATTGCTTTACACGTTCGAAATCAAATCAAATTATCCTGGACAAAGTCCCAGGGCGCCGTACATAATGGCAGCCCACTGCTCCTAACACTAGGATGGGTCAAATGCTGAGAAACCGTTTTATTACACCGTACCTGTACTACATAATGACAATAAATTAAATCTTAGTCTCAATCTTAATATGACAATCATTAATGTTCTCTAAATGGCCCAGAAATATTCGGAAATCACTTTAGCTTATGTTTTGTTTTTATATTAGAGATAGGACTTGGACCTTTATAACAAACAATGTTTAACATGCTCACATCCAAACTTGACCCTGGCCTCCTTGCTGATGACGGTGCCGTAGATGTTCCTGGCGACGCAGATGTACGTCCCGGCGTGTTTGCTCTGTTTGGGGTTGGTGACCACCAGGTTCCCCCCACCAGGCTGTAGTGCTCGTCCGGCTGCTCCATCAGCTTGATCTCCCAGCTATCACGGCGCCACCTAGCAGCAGGCGGGGAGAAAGGTTGAGATACTTAAGTAAAATTGCAATACTACGATGTAAAAACAATTTGCTAGATGTCAAAGTCTCAAAAAAGTTGCCTAAGTGAAAGTGCACAGCATTTAGCTTCAAGAATCAAAGGTAAAAGTACTTTTTTTTAAATATACAATTACAGATTAAGAAAAGGACAGAAACATAATGCTCACTTTCAGTTTTCTATTTTAAACACCCCACCCCCATCCACCCTGCCTCGACCTCAGGTAAGAAACAAAATTAAGCACACAAAACAAAAATAATTCGAAATAAATTGTTAATAATAATAAGGGAAAACTTTAAGCAATAATATTCTTACAATAAGAATAATATGAACCAAAAGGACTCAGTCATCTGATCTGTTAGGCATAATATCTAAAAAAAAAAAAACTCCATATTTTATTAAAGTTCTAGGTACAAGTATTCTTTATGCAAAATGAACAAGTGTTACATATCGTTGGAAGCTTTTAAATGTTGTCACGGTATTTTATGAGAAATCTTTATTTTTATTTTTATGATCAGATAACTTTTAAATTTTAAATGTGCGATGGCTGACTTCATATATGGTGGCCATGACAACAGATAGAATTTCCATATGAAATATTGTAGTGTATAAGTATAACGTTGGACAAAACGGAAGTTCTTAAAATACATAGAAATTCTACTTGATTGAATGTATTTTGGGTGATCCAAGATAATTGTCCAAAAGACATTGACCCACATGTGTCATACCCAGTACTTGTGGTATAAACACTGTTAATCCTGTATGTTCAGTAAATATTCTTCATTGTGTTTAACCTGTATGAAGCAGGGGGGTTTGCTCGGGCCCTGCAGTTCATGGAGATCCTGCCGTCAGGAGAGTCCTCAGAGTACACCACATCCACCGGCTCCTCCTCAAAGATGGGGCCGTATCCAGTAGCATCATCTAACAAAGTGTACATAACAAATGAGCTGACACTCTGATTTAAAAGTCACCCTGAAACGTATGTGCAATTACTCCGAGAAACTCACCTCCGTAAATTCTAGGCTCGTTAAAAAGTACCGCCACTGCAAAGCAAGAGATAAGGAAGTCACGTCAGCAAACCAACACTTGCTCTGTGGCACGGATAAAGGTATTCTGATTCTGATTCTTAAGGGGGGGTTTATTTTCCTACCTGTGAGGGAGACTGATGAGGAGAGAGCCAGGAGTAGAACAGCAGCAGCGGCAGCCATGACGGTCAACAACCAGACTTAATGCAGCAGCGTGATTTAGGAGGATGAGCAGAGGGACGCAAAGAAGAAGAAGATGGACAGGGCATGAACTGGAGAGGCCTGAGGAGACATATTTTAAGCTGTCAGAAACAATCTATCATGAAAACACTCTGAGATATAACACCACACTGATGACTGTGCAGGATTTTCCACACCAGAAACACTGCAGATGGAATCTTCCCTGCTGCATATAAAAAATGCCATGTGAGTGACTCAGCAGAATACTGCACAAGCACATGCAGAGACACAAGGGCCTGTGTGTGTGTGTGTGTGTGTGTGTGTGTGTGTGTGTGTGTGTGTGTGTGTGTGTGTGTGTGTGTGTGTGTGTGTGTGTGTGTGTGTGTGTGAGCAACACGCAGGGGAACACTGCAGTACGTAGACAGCTCCTGCTACTGCGTCACACATGCTTACACATCACTTCTGCAGGATGGAATAGCAGCGCTGCTGAGAGCCACTGGAGTGTTTCAGTGACTCTGTCAGACAGCGGCACATGGGAGAGATATTTAGAGACATAGGCGGTAGGGGGAGGAATATGGAGGTAGAAAGCAGGATGATCCACATGTGTAGGAGCTTAACATGTGGGGGGAAAACGTAGTGCCATCAAATTAAATCCATCTATCCATCCATCCATCCATCCATCTTCTCCCGCTTATCCGTGGTCGGGTCGCGGAGGCAGCAGTTCAAGCAGAGAGCCCCAAACTTTCTTTTCCCTGGCCACATCAACCAGCTCTGACTGGGCGATCCCAAGGCGCTCCCAGGCCATAGATATAAGAGATATAATCCCTCCACCAGGTCCTAGGTCTACCCCTCGGTCGTCTCTTCCCAGATGGACGTGGCTGGAACGCCCAGCTGGGAGGGGACCAATCAAATACTGTGCAGTCTAAATTAGGCATGCACAGATCCAGCAGGAAGGGCAGAGGTATGGACTCGAGTCACATTTGACAACAACTTCACCTGGACTCGGAGCTTTAAAAAATAACCCCTTCCCCAATCCTACATATTATATCGTATGTCATTTTTGAAGTATAGCACAAATCAATTAATTTCCCTCCACTTCCTGATTCAACTGCTGTTAAAACTATTATTCAAATCCAGTCAAATGTGTTGAATTACGTCAACTATATTGAATAAACTAACATCAGCTGTTTAAGGGATCCAAAAAAGATCATTTGGTGTATTTTACAATAACAATGTTCCCTTTGATACACAAGCTACATGTATGTTTGGTGTCATTTTACAATAGCATTTTGCCTCTATTTAAGTACATTTCATCACAAAGTGCCTCACAAAATAGTAAGTTTTGACTTTGATAGAATTCTGATTAATTGAACTTGGGACTAAACCGTTGCGCTTAACAGTCAGCTTAAAGCTCAGCCTTCATCTGAAACTAATCTTCCAACAAAGTCAGAGGTTAAGGTTGATCATAGACACTGAAGAGAGAAAAACAGCTTCACTTTGGGCCATTATTATTATTATATTAAAGAAACAAAACATACTGGTGAAAAGCTGTGTTTCTTTCTTTCTTTATTAGGATCCCCATTGGCACTGGCATTAGCATTGGCTATTCTTTCTGGGGTCCGCACACACACAGTCAAACATACATAAAACAAAAAAACAGCTACTGTAATAATTTCATGTATTCCTACAGTACAATCAGTTGTACATACAGAAACAGTTCAATTATACTTTATGAATGAATGAATTCCAGCTAACCATGGCTCCTTGAGCTAAATGTTAGCATCAAGTTCAAGAAAAAGGAAGTTGTTGCGCTAACCATTGTTAGCATCTACAGTAGCCTGTGTATCCCACATTAGTTAGCTTTGGTAGACACCCTCACAGTTGCTGAGTCATTTAGGATGTGAGAAACAGAATGAGAAGGCACAGACAGACTTCCCATGAGCCTCAGCTGCCATGTCTGCCTCAACCAGAGTACCAAATGTACACACATCCACACACACTGCAGCACTGACTCCTAAAGTGATGACTCGACAATAATATGATACAGTATTGCAGATCAAATATATTTTAAATATCAATCGTGCAAATTACACTTTTATATACAGTTTTTGCTTCTTAGATTAACGCCACAGCAATCTGTTCCACCACTAACTCTAATCAATTGATCAGAGTGTGTTTTCATGCGTTTCCCCGGAGATAATCCCATCACAGATCCTCTTTGGACAGACGGACAGACTGGACAAATGTAGGTCAGCTCATGTATTAAGCAGTGTCTCAGTGACCGCCTGAACAACAATGTTATGAGGGTTTGATGGCCGCACTCAAAATCACATTCAAAGTCATGTTTGGAATCAACAAAAGCATACCCCAGGCATTTTTAATCTGAGTTTTCTAGGTTTGGGGCTAGTTGTATTGAAGTGGTGAAAAGCTTAAATATGTCATTATAGAAGCACTGCTGAAGATGTGATGGGAGACATTTCCTCTGATGCAGCCATGACAGTTTGATTAATCTTTTTGACGTTTAAAAAAAGGAGGGGGGTGGCTATACTATTTTTGGACTCCTATACATGTTGCATTGTTTCTGTTATGATCCAGAGGACAGGGGGAAGACACATTATATAGTCATAAAACATCTTATGCATCTACATCATCATTTGCAGTTTCAATAATATCTGCCTTAATTATCTTTTATAACTCAATAGCTGCAGCTTTTATGCAAACACAGTACAGGAAACAATATTTCAACAGATTTTTAAGGGAGTTGCTCCCTCGTCCTTGAAGGACAGTTTGCCCTTTACCAAAAACACATGCATTATCCAGCATCTCTCTGCGCCCTTGACGCATGCAGAGTGTAGACACTTTCACCTTGCCTCATAAATAAACATACATTTGGGAAGCGAAAGCAACCTCTGATCAAACAGCGCAGTCATTCGGCCTGTACAAGTATCTGCGCAGCTGCTTAAATCACTTCAGCCTAATGGCGAGTGAGCGGCACCGGTGATGCTCTGCTCTGCATTGCGGTACTCCTGAGCCGGTCCATGTCCCCCCTCACATCCTACTTTATCCCCACTCGGCCCGGACACGAGAGCCAGTTTTAGGTCATGCACGCACTCTCGCATGTGTTTCCTTACCTTTGAGGCAGAATGGGAAATCTCAGTTCTCGGTTTTACGGCACACCTGGATCCCGAACCGCAGCCCACCCGCCGGAGCTGTCCCGTTCAGATCGAACTTTTCTATTGGAGGAAAGCTGCTGAGTGACAGCTCTGTGTGGCAGCGAGAGCGAGGCTGTGATTGGTCCACTGCGGAGAGGAGGGAGGATGTGAGGGATGCGGGCATCATGCTGCTGCGCATCCCAGGCATGCAATAAATCCTCTCATGGAAAACCATTTAGCTTCAATGTGCACATCATAGAATATTATTGGATTGCTTTAATACCACAACAGGAAGTGCTAGTCTTTGCACACTCAACATAACTAAATAAGGCATAAGAGTATGCTTCGGAAAAATATAAAAGTAGATTTGAATATATTATCACTATTTTGTTGCATGCAAATACCAAATGTAACATATTCCTCCTAAAAACTGGCCAATCACATTTAAGTCACAGTAACAGCATGTTATTTTTGTATTATGACTATTAGCCTATTTCTTCTTCTTTTGGTTAAGTAAGTATCTAACCACTTAATTTGAGTACCTGTAAATTGACTACTGTTTTTTTAAAGGATGAAAATACCAGAGAAAAGGATGCTTCATGGAAACCATATTTCACTCCCCACCGCGTGCTGTGCATCATAAATGAACTCCAGACCAATTTATTATTTATGACACACTCAACACCAGTAATATCAGTGACTTCCTTTTCCCCATAGCAGCCACATTGTGAAGAAAAAGAAGAGGAAGAAGAAGGAAGAAGAAGAAGAGGAAGAATAATCAAATTCACACTTTTGTTAATAATGCAATTTAATAATTATTTGAATCATTCGCTTTGATTTACAATCCTTAACTGTCTTATTTCCAATGTATTAAGATCATGGATGAATAATTATTTGCTTGAAAAACTATATAAGTATGTTGCAAATAACAGACGTGTTTGCAATTGTTATTGGTCGTACTTTTGGAAGTAAACCACACTGTAATGGTGTAAAGCTATATTCTGTTTGACAATGGAAGACGTGCCCCCACACGCCAGATCTAGATTAATCCAGGGATTCATTTTCGCTGGTTTATCTCTGTTTTTTTTTTCTCCAGATAAAATCACTCAAGCATCATTCTCACTTTTGTGCACCAGGAGGTGCTACACACACACTGTTACATGTTGTGCTGCATGCATGACCCTAAGAGAAAAGCAGATTTGAAATCCTGAAACCAACATTTATTTCATTTTTTTTTTAGAGTTCATTTAAAATACAAAATATGTTGCAATATTATACTGTTGAGTAAACCATTTCGACAGCCTTTCATGCTTCTCATGTAGCTTCAACATTAACCAGAATGTCATATCATATCATATACTGTATATCCTACTGTATGTCCACCAGTCACTAGAACATTGTTTCCATGGGGATTCACACTCCAATGTGCCGGTCCGCATACACGTCCTCCCTCATATCACAGTTTTGTTTTTTGTTTTTTTAAATGCACACTCTTAAAAAGGATGTTGTGTGATTTGGAATGATAGTTTTCCAACATCGTAAACTAGATGCTCAGATGTGTTTCGAAATGTCCCATCCTGTTTAAGCGAGCGCCTTTTTATAAAAAATACAGAAAAGGTGCATGAACTGTCTGAGACAGAAACAATACAGGTGCCACAAGAGCTCAGTCACAAGTTAAATAATCTCCTTTTGATACCTGATAGGCTAAACATTTGCAAATTCACCTGACAAGTTCAAATAAAAGTGAAGAAACTAAAAGAAATTTCACAGCAAAAGAAAGGGTGAAAACTGTAAATAGTCTCGTCTCACACAACGCCCTCCTAACCCATAATGCAACAGGGCAGATTGAGGTCAAGCTCTCACTTTTGACCTCAACTAGTCCACTCTCAAGTCAAACCGTTATTTACAAGATACAACAAAAATATCTACACGAGGAAAGCTGACACATCGTAAAAACTTGATGCAAGTTATGATTAACCTAAGAAGTGAAAATCTGGAAAAAAAAAAAAAAAAACTCTTGGATTTCCTGTTGAGAGTAGACATCAGAATAATAGACCATCATCCATGGAAAAGCGATATTATACATCACGCACGCCTAACACAGTAGCATGCATGTGCTGCACACACACACGCACACACACACACACACACACACGCACACACACACACACACACACACACACACACACATTCGTGCACTCAAGCATTCACACATTAATTTACAGGAATAGAAAAACTCACCGAGTGCTGCGCTCAGAACGTGACGACATACACAGATATAAGGTTAAATGCATGAACCAAAGTCACCAGTGTGTTGCAGTGAAACAAGCAATATTTTCATTCATATAAACACATACACTTGTTGCCACATTCAGCATCATTTCCCCCACCCCTGCGTTTTCTAAGTGCTACCAGTGACAGTTCGCCCCGCTCTTAAGAGAAGTCTGCTTCCTTTTTGGCAGTTACCTGGTGAGTGTGTTGGCAGTAGTTCAGTGCTGTTGGAGCGACATGAAGAGGATGTTGGATACATGACGTCTTCTCATGAGGTGTCCATGATCTGACTCTGCTTCATTTGATTATTTCTGACATTTTCTTAAATTCTAAGCTGCATGGTGTGATTTGGCGGTACGATAAGGATTGTTAACAAGATCATAATAATCTGTAGCTGAAAATGATTCCTTGCAACTAATGCCAGTGTACGACGGTCACTTTTAAAATATTATATTGAGATGTAAGAGATAATATGGTGTTGGTATCAGAAGTGTTTCAAAGGCTGCATTACAGAAAAGTAGAATCCAATTGGGTCAATATTTTGTAAAAGCAGCAATAGTCAACCCCATGATATCGTCACAATATCGAATTTGAATTATGTGGTCAAATCTATTTAATGATATTCTCCACTACGCCCTTTTTAAATAGTTTCTACGGTGGCCGACACCCAAAACACTTCCATTAGGAGAAACGCACTGAAGTTTCAAAAACTGTCACAGATGTTGGATACGTACCTGGAACATAAATTGTATCGGCTTATTTTAACAATTCGATCTCATGATTCCTTTCCAATATTATTGCCGATTTACTGTAAGCTAGATAGCTAACGTAGCTAATGTAGTCATTTCAAATATACTGACAAAACACTTACAATTATGAAACAGACTAACTTTGCGATAGTAACAGTCGAGAGCATCTTGAAGCATTTTTTAGAAGCCGGCAGCGCTTTTAATAAACGCTGCACATGTTTCATCAAGATGGTGAACGTGTTCTCAATGCTGTTAAACGTTGTCAAGTTGTAGAAGACGTTTCTTCATTTACATGTGTTTTGGCATATTTGGGTTTTAATATGTGCATTGTTTTTGAAGCCGTAGCACATTTCTCCTAATGCAAGTGTTTTTGGTCGTTGTAGCGCGTTGGCACTGGTAGGCCACCGTAGGTTGCAGCCCACATCGACTTCTTTACTCGTTGACCACAGCTCAAAATAGTGGATGTAATAAGCATTTTATTTCAAAGTTGCCTTTCAAGTGGGGTAGTATTGTGTATGCAAAGTATTCATGGACTCCTCAGAACACTACTGATCCCAGGTCGGTGCGGTGTATGGAGAGTGATGTAACTCTATGGATCTACGAAGGCACTAGAAACCGTGCTGAGAGGTTCTCAAAATCTAAACATCCCGAAGTGCGTACCACTCGACCCTGTTCAGGTGCATTTATCATATGTAACTGCGTCCTTTTCTCTGCCATTACAGAAGTGGAAATGCTATCGGGGAAAGTGTTGGGGTATCTCTGACAGTGCCACGATTAGAGGGGTGGAAGCACTTGACGTGAAACTGGGCCAATCACAGCTCGGCTTGTGTTCAACGAGTGCTCAGTATAGCATAGGTGCAAAGAGACAGATTGGAAGAGGAAACAAAAGCAAGCGAACTTTGAAAATCATGAGGCTGAAAGCGGGAATAAGTGTGGGAGTTCTAGTTGTCTGGCTGGTGACCGAAGTGTTGGAGCCAGGTTTCCAATGAATACAAATGGACAACCCTGACTTTGAAATATAGTTTTCTTCTTATTCTATTACATATTTACAAACAGTTCATCCGTCTCGAAAAGACTAGCTACTTAGTGTCACACTGTTCCGCAGCGCTGTCAGACAACGCCGCCATTTTTTCTCTTTATATTAAACGCCATTTAACACTTTGACTGAAGAAACTAAACAATAATACCCAGTCGCTAGTAGGCGTGCACCATATACGGTAAGGGAGGGGGGGGGGGGATGCTTAATAGAATCATGATTTACTCCATGCAGATGTTTTGATTCGTTGCCTGCCTGCGGGTCATGTAGTGTACTTTGATAAAATATATATTTGGATACATCGTGTTTGCAAAGGAAATGGCACTAACACACACACACACACTTCTGCCGAGTCTCTGGTACATTCCTTCTGCTTTTCTATATTGCTTCCTCCTCTCCTTCCCTCCTCTCTGAGTCCTCACATCCCTCGCTTCACACCTTCTTTTGACGCTTATCATGGGGGATGTGTTTGCCTTGTTCAGTGTGTGTAGATCGGAGGAGGTCACAGTGTGACAGACAGGGGCTGGTGGAGGGGGGGGGGGGGGTAGGGGGGGTGGTGATGATGAGGGCGTGCCAGCAGTGTTGGTGACAGGAAGCCACCGGAGTGCCCGCCACCGTGGACTGTCACCTTAGCAACTGTCACCACAGGGATGGTCACATTTGCCAAGGTGACGAGGTGTATCTCAGCCTCGGGGGGCCCTCGGTTAGACGAAGGAGTTCATGGCGTTGACGGGCGACGGGGCCTCCGAACTCTCGTTCCCTTCGTGTGTGTCTTTCTCTTTCTTGCCGCTGTACTGGCCGATGAAGGATCCGTCCTCGTTGAACTGTCCGTCCCCGCCCTCCCCGTAGTCCACCAGGCTGTCGTCGCTCTCGTCGCGGCGCACCGTCCCGTTGGACGGCGTCCGGCTGCCCTTCAGCGGCTTGTGGTCCTCCGTGTCGCTGCGAAAGAGATGGAAGGAATGTTATTGAGAAGATCATTTGTGGAAGATTGTTGATCTTTCTGCAGTGGTCAGAAACCCTGATGCCACAAAGAGTAATCTGGCTTCTCCACTGCACGAATATCCCATTTACTGTGTTTGCTACAAATGTGCAACATCAATGAAAATAAGGAATTCATAGCTTTGATTGACTACGATTAATATCACTACTGATTCAATATAAAAGGTGGAATATGATCCCTTTAAGTTGAATAAACTCTAACTAAAGGCTTACTATATTGTACAGTAACAATGTCCTGGAACATCACTCTGCATGGAGCTTGTACAGTGGAGCAGCTCAGCTACGTCTCTGGTATTATCTACACACTATTGTGTTAGTGCTGCTTTCAGTCTGGGTTAGAGTTGGTGACCACTGCTAGAGAGGATTTTCCAAAAGCGTGCCGTTCAGTCTCTTGCAATACTTTACCTTCAAATCAACCAATATGCTTTCAGTTGACATGCAATCATCCAAAATGCACTTATTTTTCAGTCCTCCCCCAAAAGATAAAACCTGGTTTCATTTGATCTAAAAACATCCCTTTTTAGTTAATACTAGGCAAGCTCTACAATCTCAAATCTATGATACAGATCAACTTCATGTTAAAGCTCAATGCATTTGTATTACATGTATTAAATGGAAGGAACTAGGGAAGTAGAAGCAGTATTTGTTCATGTTGAGTGTTAATGTTATAACTGTGGTTATGATGTTGACTATAAGTAAGTATGATGACATAGTAAAACTGATCGGTTGCTTTTAGTCACATTGCTTGAGGTTTTATGCATGCTTGTTTTACCACATCTCGCCTTACCTCTCCATAGACCTAAACCCGGCCACAAAACAGAGATAAGAATGGAAGGACACATGAAAAGCAATTCATAAGCCACAATGAGCGTCTGTTTTATGAACAGACAAGACATAAGCTTGTGTATGGGAACATTTAAAGCACAATGACACCACGACAAGTTAAAGAGGACACATTCTGCTGATTCTCAGGCTCAGTCTCATGGTCTGAGCGTGTTGTGTTTTGGCTACACAGTTCATTATACACTTTAAGCAGTTGAGGTTGTAATAAAGTCAAAATTGTCAAAAGCTCAAGGGTTGTGTCGTAAAACTCATAGAATCCCTAGAAAAACTTGAACAAGTGATGAAAAACCTGAAACTGCGTCATAATAATGGGATTTGTATTAAGCAGTTGAATTATTGGACATATTTTCCATTGCACAAAGCCTTTGTTGATGATTTCCAGACATTCTTTTGGTCAAAAAAGAACACAATAGTGCTCAGAGATGTCCTGCTCTATGGAGTGTTTATTAATGGAGTCTGGTAGGAACAGTGTCCTCGTAGCTGGGGAAATGTTCTTCACGCAAACAGTCAGCTCTCAATGAATGAACATCTTTGCTGTATGTGAGTGTTTTCTTTCCACTCCTCACCTGTACTCTCCGAATGTCCCATCATCCTCCTTCATAGGCTGGATCTCTGGGTCTTGGTGAGCGTCTTCTTTCTCTTTCACTGCAGATTACACACACGTTTGATGACTTCATCTCAAAAGTGCATACATCCATTTCTTATATAGGTAATTGTAAGAGATAGGGATTTTTTTAAACCAACAACTGGCACTAATTTGCATCATGAATATCAATACGCTTGACGTTATAATGTGAGCATTACCTGGATATTTGCCACCCTTGTTCCTCTTGATGAAGCACACGATGAGCAGGACCAAGATGAGGAGGGCGATGGCACACATCAGGCCAATGAACCAGCCCTGGGTGGCAATGTCTACCTGCCGACTGGGCACAGCTACACACACACACACGCGCACACACACACACACACACACACACACACACACACACACACACACACACACACACACACACACACACACACACACACACACACACACACACACACACACACACACACACACACACACACACACACACACACACACACACACACACACACACACACACACACACACACACACACACACACACACACACACACACACACACACACACACACACACACACACACACACGGGGGGGGGGGGGATGGAGACAAACAGGAAGCAGGGCTGTCAGTCCAAATTGTAATCATGGCTGCTAAGAATGGTGGAACCAGCAGTAAAGAAAGAAATCAAAATGAAATCCAAATGGGTTGATATGCAATGATTAGGCTTTTAATAACGACAAAAAAGTTAAATAATTGGTGTTTAGTGGTGATTTTAATGGATCAGTACGACTTCGGACGTGCTTGTACACTAACAAAGTAACGGATGGAGTGGAATGTCAGATACTGAGAAGGGAAAGATGGATGGAAACATTTTAATTTTAATTAAAACACAACGATGGTGGATCGGAGGCATGCCGCCTCACCTGGCACCGCCACCAGCACCTCGTCTGTGCTGTGGACCGTCGGGTCGGAGGGGTCTCTAGCGACCACTCGCACCTTATAGGACGTCCCCGGCTTTAACCCCTTTATCATATGCCAGTGGGAGCCGTTTACCAACTCCCTTTTCCAGTCGTCTTTACCTGAGGTCGGTGAAGCGGATGGAGAGCAATCGGATTCAAGGAGGAAGAAGAAGAGTTATTTTAATGGTGGCATTTAAACGACTGATTATGTTATAATACAGCCGTTTAACGCATTGTTTTGAGATACAAAGCGAAAGCCTTACTGTTTTCCACAATATATTCCACATAAACATTCTTATGGTGTCCAAAGTAATCCCAACTGATCACCGCACCTTCCTCCGACATAGACGTGTTAACATTGCCGAACGCAGGGCCGACAGGCGGCGCTGAGCACACAAGAGAGAGAGAGAGAGAGAGTTGTAATTTAAATGATAAATGTACCAATTTTACAAAACCTTTACTATGAAATTAAACTGCTATTGAGGAAAGGAGCAAGTAGAAATAACATTGAAACAAAAACATAGATCCAACATGCCAGTATTTAGCATGAAGCTGCGACTGTAACCTGAGGCCTACCAGAAGTATAATTCAAATCAAGAAATAAAAAGAAACTCCATCTATACTCTTAGGTTTAGGGTTTTTGAAACTGTATGACTGACCAGAGACTCAATTTACAGTCATATGGTAGAACAAAAATTGCAATATACAATACACGACAACACTGTGGACTAGGATTAGTGACACATGTGAAACATTTCTTGAGATCGGATCAAAGGAAAGTGAAATTGTCGCTCACTTTGGTCAGATCTCATAGGGTTTTCACATATAGCCCAAAGTTAATTGATAAAATAACAGATTGCAGTTTGACCTCCTTTCAAAACATCGAAACAGTTCAGTGTTATAGCTGCACAAAATGGCCATCTCCAAAGTCAAACAAGAACCAGTCAGAGAAAGATCCAACAGAAATCACTTTGATCCACTTCCTTTTCTTAATCAAACTAACATTTTAAAGACTTTTTTTTGCTGAGATCGACCATTTTTTCGCAGAATAACGTGAAGGTATTCAGGGAGGTAGAAGGGGATACAGGGAGTGCTTAGATATATATGCTTTTATACCCTTGTGAAACAGGGGAGGCGGAGACTGAGTGATGGGGGAGGTTGGGTGAGGGGGCTCTGTAGGGCCTGAAAGAACATTGAAAAGAGTGAGACAACACGCATACAGAACACAGGAAACAGCATAGAGTGAACTGTAGAGGCACTGATTTCAGGGGGAAGTTGCTACTGACATGCCGAGTTAAAACCAGGTGCAAAACCTCCTAACAATTGAGATTTCGAGAGGTGTTACAAACTCCAGCATGCATATACTCTTAATCAAATGCTTGTGTTTTATGTAAAAGCATTAACAGGTACATAATGTGTTAGTGCTGTGTTGAGGCATTCACAAGCGTCATGCGTGAGGCTTCCGATGAAATCATGTTCGATTGAAGAGGCAAGCATAACTAAAACTAGCTTTAAAAAAAATGGGTATTTATTTTATATATACAGTCTATGATTTTAACCTACGATATCTCAGAACCGGACACAAGCATGGTTTGCTTACAGATGCCATGGAAGTCTGTCACACTATTTATTCATGCTATTATAAGTACCATGCATGGGTAATTTCACTAAAGACTATGCTTTGCTGTTTTTCGGTGGTGTGAATAACATGCAGGTGCTTCCAGTGGTAAACTCGGGTTACCTTTGCCTGTCTCTACAGTGGGCTGAGTACGAGCTTCAGAGAGAAAAAGAGAAAGAAAGGTGTGAAAAGCAGCAGGATGCGTTTAAGCTCACAGGTAGCCTTGATATCAGTCAGAGCACTGTGGCGTTTACCCATGCACTCCATCTTTTGTTTCCTTAACCTTCCTGTTGTCCTCGGGTAAAGTTTGACCCGTTTCCAAATGTTTTTATAGGTTTGTAGTGCCAGAAAAATCTCGTGTGCCTGTAGACTATGTTTTTTGTGAGGAGAGAATTATGATCACTTCCATTAGGTTTGGGTTTCATTCAAATGCATGAAAACTGCGATCTTCTGGGGTCAAATGATTAAATAATTATATATTTGTGCCTTTTTCAATTAGGAAATTCTGTTTTATTGTGTGTAAATTAGGTCTATTAACCATACATTTGCCAAAATAAGAGCAATACTTGTAATAGGGCCGAATAACGTTTGCTTAAAATGATATTTTACACTGTATACTATGTAGGACAAAAGTTGATAGGAAAACAGCACACCACTGATTCAGGACTTTGACCTCTTCCTGTTATCTGCTACAGATGAAGCTCTAAATAACTCACTTGTGTCCATGACAGTGAAGGCCTCCTCTGTGATGATGGGGCCAGAGCCTTTGATTGTCTTTGCGCTTAGGTAGAACTTGTAGAGCATGCTGGAGTTCAGGTTGCCCAGGGTGATACTGGTGTCGTTGGCTGGTAAAGACATGCTCTTCACCGGCCCCAGCTCCTTCGTGGTGTTGACTGCAGACACAGAGTCACAGGAGCCATATTGTTAGGAATACATGGAAAGAATAAACAAGGCATCATTTTTTTTTTGTCTGGTAGCTGGAGAGCCTACCTGGTTGGTATTTCAGTGTGTATCCAGCGAGGCGTCCATTGTTGTTCATCGGTGGGCCCCATTCCAGAGTGAGAGAGTCCAAACTGGGGTTAACGACATTCAGAAAAGATGGAGGCCCCGGGACTGAAAACATGAACAGAACAACAGTCAGGGTCTGGATGCTGACCATTCATTAGCATTTATATTCAACACAAGAAGGCAAGATGGTGGTTGTGTAGCATTATCTGGTTATTATTAGGGCTGTCAAACGATTAAAAAATGTAATCAGATTAATCACAACTTAAAAATTAATTAATCATGATTAATCACCATTCGAACTATGTCCAAAATATGCCATTTCTTTACAGTATTTATTGTTGTGGGAATTGAACGATAAATGAAAGAAGCCGGATATATCCATTTAACATACATTATGTATTTATGTTTATTATAACATTGTTCTGTGTGTCAAAATGAAAGACAGCCCCCACACCTATCAATCATCAAACCGTGGGGTCTTATTTCATTACGTATTGATTTCTATCAACACTTAATGTTGTATCGATGTATATAGAGATGTACTACAGCAAAAGTATTCTCCGTCGGGACTTCCTGCAACAACACCACGCCGTTATCGTGATTCTGATTGGCCAGAAGACATTATCAAAGATGTTCTATTGAGAAGACGATCACTACGTGCCAAAAAAAATCAAAACCGATTCTAGTCTTCGGAATTTCTAGACAAGTGGCTACTGAAATCAATATTACTAGTTCTGCTGTCTGTGCAATTTACTCCGCGCGAGTTGGCAGACTTTATTTTGCTTACTTTAATATCATTTTTCATGGTTTGGATGTATGGGGCGGGCCATTCTGCGCATGCGTTAAATGCGTTAAATATTTTAACGCAATTAATTCAAAAAATGAATTACCGCCGTAAACGCAATAAACCCGTTTCTGATTCTGATTTCTGAACACAGGATTGCTTTTCCACGCAATTACTAGGTTGTAATGTGAGGTTTTACACACCTCCTTCAGGGGTCTCAAACTTCTTGCTGGGGCTCGGAGGTCCTTCTCCTTTGCTGTTGAGGACCCTGATGGTGATGTTGTAGAGGCTGTAGGGCTGCAGGCCCGGCAGAAGTCCCTCGCTTCGATTCCCACTGAACGTCAGGACCTGCTCGCTCTGCTCTGCAGCCTCCTCTGAATCGTGAAAGCCGCGCTCCCGCCGGTAGTACACCTGCAGGAAAAACATGAGGAGTTCATTCGTCTTAGCTTGATTTGTAGTTCTGGTCTCATCAACACGGTTAGGGGACCAGTCCAGATATACTTAGAATGAAAACAACTGTCTTGATAGAGTCTTAAAACTTCCTTTATGAACTTCCAAGACCTGTTATCTGCTAATTCAAGTTTGGCTAAAGGGCTTCATAATTTGAAAACACGGAACAAATAAATATCACTTCAATGTATTTGGTTCCCTTTAAAATAAATTAATATGTTCTTTTATGGGAATCTAATTAACGGTTACCATTCCTGTGGTTCAACTTCCTATGAGGTAGGGCTGCTCGATCATGGCAAAAATCATAATCTCGATTATTTGGGTCAATAATTGTAATTGCGATTATTAAATGCGATTATTCATTGACTTTTAAAACATCCATGTATTGGAGAAATAATAATAATAATAATTTGAACAGTATATTTTTAACAGTTGATTACCCTGAACTTTAAGTATAATTCAACTGAAAAACCAAAAAAAAAAAAAATTATACAAAAAAAAAAAAAAAGTAATAAAAAAATTACATTGTTTTCATAATCGTTGCAAGCCATAATCGTAATTGCGATTAAAAGACGATTAATCGAGCAGCCCTACTATGAGGCTAACCAAGATGCGTTTATGCCTAATTTGGTCATCTTTAAATCGTCATCTATTTTGTGAATATACAGGAAATGATTCATGTATGAAAGATAAAAACAGTACCTTGTATCCCTGCAGTTTGCCTCTGACAGAGGGGGAGGAGACAGGCTCCCAGTGCACTTCTGCCAGAGTGCTGTTGTGTACCATGACCTGCACACTGTCAGGAGCAGACAGAGGCACTGCAGAGAGGAGGACGATTCAGTTTAAAGTCAATCAACTATTAGCATGACGTTTATGGAACATGGAGCTAAAGGATCAGACTCAATGTTCAAGAGGAGTAAATATGAGATTAAGATGTGAGAGGTACAACCAAGAAGATCATTTCAAGCAGACTTTACTGGACACAATGTCTTTTCGGCTGGGTTTGTATCCGGAGAAGCATATACATAATTTTCGGACTATAAGCCGCGCCTTTTTTCCCATTTTTCGACCCTGCGGCTTATATAACGGTGCGGCTAATCTATGGATTTTTACAGGTTACAGTCCACCACCTTTAACCCTATGGGCTCTATGGCCGGTCCGCGCCCCCCACCTTTAAGAGGCGGGCTCCAGCAGGAAAAGAGTGAGACAGGTAGCGCGCAAAAGTAAAAGTGGAACCGAGAGTGGTACGAGAGACAGAACGAGAGCAAGAGAGACAGACATTACGAGAGCGAGACAGTTTGTCCACGTACCACTGGTTGAAAACCACTGCTGTAGATCACTGCCGGTACGTGCGCTGGGAGCGCACCGTTTAAGTTTGAAAGTTGAAAAGTTTGTGTGTCTGAAACGCTATGTGATACAGTACAGTTTACACAGCACATGTTCTGTAGCTACTATTGCACTAAATGCTAACACTTGAATACGTTATGCAAATATGCAACTTGTTTGTTGAAATGTTAATAAATGGGAGCTTCCTCAAACAGCCATCTCTTTCCCGACAATCCCCTCTGTGCACGAACCCTTACATATGGTAATGAAACATTAAAACACCTGCGGCTTATAGTCCAGTGCGGCTTATATATGTACACATCATTCAATTTAGCTGCTGCGGCTTATATTCAGGTGCGCCTTATAGTCCGAAAATTACGGTATATAGTAAAAATGTACAAAGATGTTTAGATCTCATCTTGGCCATAACCTGTATTGCAATGTTTTGAAAAAAAAGTTCCAGCAAAACTCATTGGTTCAACCACAACAACAAAAACCCTGAGAAACATAAAGGATGTTGACTCAGGAAACTCACAGTCTTCTCCAGAGTATCCGAACACTGCCTCGGGCTCGGAGGCGGTGCCATAATCGTTCAACGCTTGAACCTTGACCTCGTACGGCACGTAGATGGGAGTTCCAGTCACGACAAACTGGGAAACGTTGGCCACGTTCTTCGAGCTCCAATCCTCGTCCACGTCCTTCGCTCTCCACTGAACTCTGTACTCTAAGTTGGGCCCGTTAGCCTGGAATCCGGTCAGCGGCTGTGGAGAGAAATATGTTGTCATTTGCCTAAAAGAAAAAAATCGTGAAATGTTCTCCCGTTTGTTTTTTGTCATAAAAGCAATCTTACCGTCCAGGATATGACTAAATTCCCAGGCTGTGTCCCTACTCCACTCACATCTGATGGATTGTCATCAGGAGCTAGAAAAACAAATATAGATTGGTTAATGGATATTTTTGAATATTTAAATATAGCAGATCATTTGTTGCGTCAATCACCTGCAGGGGTGGTCCTGTACTGGCTGGAGGGCTGGCTGGGCTGGCTGTAGCCCACGCGGTTCATACCCAGCACTCTGAACGAGTAGTAGACGTACGGAGAGAGCTTCAACTGCGCCGTGGTGCTCGTCCCAGAAGCATCCGTCAGGTTGATCCACACCCCCGGCTGGTGGAGCAGATCCTCGTACTGGATCAGAAACTCTGTGGGTGGAGTAAATATTGAATTAAAGACACTGACTTCAAATAATTGAGTTCATGAATGCAGGACTTTTACATAAAGAGTAGCAGGTAGAGTATTTCTACACTGTGGCATCACTACTTTTACTGATGGAAAATCTCTGGCTACTTCTTCCACCTCTGGTCAACAGTTACTTATTCCTTAAGCAATCCAGGAGATTCTATGTCTCCCTAAAACAACATCATTGACCGTGTATTGTTCCTTCAATAGGGATATTACTCGACTATTGGAATTAAGTTGATGGAACATGGAGTTAAAAAGGATCAGAATCAATGCTCAAGTAGTAAATATGATATGTTTAGATTAAAATGTGAGAGGTAGAACAAAGAAGATTCTTTCAAGCAGACTTTACTGGACTCCTGAATCAGGAATCCTGAAGTCAAATGTAATTCCTTTTAAGACCTTTTTTAAGACCCTTTCCGTACATTTTAAGAACTCATCGCCACTTTGAGTTCTAACCGGTTACCTTGGCGACACACTTTACCTCACATTGACTATATACAGTATTGATTGTCCTTCCTCTTTGTCTTCCAACCATTTGGACGCAAACTTGCATTTCCCCATAACCATGTTGTTTAACAACCGGCGTAAACGGACCTTTGCGTGCTATCAAGCAGTGAGCGAGCGATGTCCTGTTCAGATGACGCCAAATCCAACGGTATGCCATAAATAAACTACACAGAATCACACTACACACCTACGCCATGATTGCATTCAGGCAGACTGTAGAATACAACCTCTTTGGACCATTTATATACTTATTGAAAACAAGCTACAAAATGTAATACCTTGGAAAATGCCGTTTAATACTTTTTAATAGCCTTCATTTTTGCTAAATTGATTTATCGACTTTTAATACTTTTTAAGACCCGGCGGACACCCTGGTAGAGTAAAAATGTGCAAATATCTTTACACAAAGAGCAGTGGACAGTTCGAGTATTTCTACCCTGTGGCATCACTACTTTTACATAAGTAAAAGCTCTGGCTAATTCTTCCACCTCTGGTCAACACGGACTTATTTTTTAACCGACCCAGGAGAAAATATTTCACTCTAAAACAACGTAACTGACCATGTATTTTTCTTTCAATAGGGATATTATTTAGGAGAAAGGCTGCATCAGGCCAAGTCCCTTTGTTGTGTATTCCAACAAAACCAAACATGCATGCTTTAGGAAATCTAAACTATATTGGAACTTTCCTGCATAACTGAGGACTTTTTTTAAAAGTGGAAATCGTTTTTTGATGTCAGTGACTACTATATGAAGTGTAGTCTTACTCTCTGTGGGACTGTTGTGTTCGTCTCCGGGCGTCCAGGTGAGCTGAACGCTCCTCGCTGTCTGGTCCGTCAGCTCCAAGTCGGTGGGGGCGTCGGGACTCTCTGCAACACACAACAGAAAAATGAAAAGTCTCTCTCTGGTTTTTGTCGAGGAATAGGCCTTGCCATTTTGGTCAACATTTCTCAAATCAAACACATTTTTTCAGATAAAAATAGCCATCAAATAAATCTAGACAACGATAAACATGAAATGTATGACCATGGATTCAATAATAACCAGGAGGCAATTGGTATTTTTAAAATAATTGTACCAATACACCTTGGTTCCTCTGTTGTATTTCAAAGGGCAGTATTATTTTGTTCAATTAAACATTTTAGATTCACGCTCACTCACACAGGTGTTTCCACTTCTCACTGATTAGACCTCTGCGCATGCACATAAACACCTGAGATGGGTCTAATCGGGAAGGTTAAGTGAAAACACCTGTGTGGGCGAGCCCTTTTACAATAACTAGAAATACAATAATAAGAGAAAATGAGATTGTGAAATTGAAAAATGCATTCCCTAAATGAAAATGAAATGCTACAATATGGATTAAAGAAAGGAATAAATACAACGTAACTGAAATAACCAATGAGTTTTTACAAACAGAACTTGATGGTTGGGTGGGAATAATGAAAGCTATGTATCCTAATTTGAGGACATTGTTTACCGTAGACAATAGCTGGAGTAGGAGTAGCCTCTGAGAGAGCGAGAAGCAAGAGTAAAGTACAAGAAGATGTTAGTGAGAGATATTAGAGAACAGCAGACAAGCAGGGGAACTACTGAAGACAATTAGATCATAACGGACGCTGCTGCTGTAAAGTGGAAGGGGTGAAAAGCGGTTTGAGTGTATTTCGATAAAGATTTTTGGAAGTAATTGTAAAAAATGAGCAGGGCAGAAGAGAAAGGGAATATTGTGTGCCTTTACTCTTGTGTTGAGTCCAAGCCACTAACAGTATTTGTGTAAAGAGATCATTTATCACGGTTACTACATTGCAATTCCTTTAAAAATATATATGCAGGATTTACATTGTGTGGCTTCACTGTCTGTAATCAAATGGGATCATTTTAAAGTCCTGTAGGAGCAGTCCATATGAGATAAATGTGGTATTTACAACCTTGTAAGTGGAGATGTTCTGAAAGTCATGTGTTTGCTAATGTCAGTAATGCGGAGGCCATGAGAGTTCACTCTGTAATAACTTAATATATTGTAATTTGAGCATTTTATGTGTTTGCATTTCTTGAGTTGTGTTAGCCGTTTGCCAGCTAGCCAATTTGTTAGCCTTGTACACTGAAACAACTCAACCCTTGACTTTAATTAAATGTATGGTGTCAACAAATGTCACATAACTGTATTAGGTAAGGCGAAATCAATAATATTACATTGAATCAAAGTTTTATTTAAACTTGATTTGATTGATATTAACATCTGGTAACCTGTTAAGTTATAACAAAGGACCCCTGAATGCATCGTGAACCTACCTACGACCGTCAGCATGGCACTGGCTGAGTCCTGGTCCAGGGTGGTGTTCATGATGCAGGTGTAGGTGCCCTCATCTTCATCTTCAACGTCTGTGATAGTCAGACTGTCCACGTCCACCTGAAACCTGATGGCAGAGGGTCGAATGGAGAGTTATAATCCTGTGTTTAATGGGATTATTTAAGTGTCCTAAAGGTCCCATAGTATACTGTTTTTCATCAATATATTATAGGTCTCAGATATATACAAACATGTCTCTGAAATGTTTGGGTTGAAACACCAAACAGATCATTGCAGCATTACCCATAATCCCCTCTGTTTCAGCCCTGTTTCCAAAGTGCTGATTCTCTGTCTGTTAAGGAGACCCTCCCCACGGCCCTCTGGTTAAAAACAACACAATGGTGTTATAAATGCAGGGGTTCCCAAACCTTTCAGCCCACTATCCCCAAAATAACAATGCCAGAAACTGGTGACCCCCTGTCGACGGGGGGGGGGTGCTAGTAAATTAATTTCAGTTTTCCGCACTGGTATGAAAAAGTTTGGGAAACACTGCCCTAGTTGATTGTCAAAAAAAAATTCTATGCAAACGTTATTATTAATAATAATTTAAAAAATATATATGTTTAAAAAATTAATCCATTTTTGTTATACTTTAAAAAAAAAAAATCAATTTTTATTTTTTAATCATCTCGCAACCCCCACTCTGGGTCTCGCGACCCCCCCCACTTTGGGAACCCCTGTTCTAGGAGGAGATTCAGGTGATAAGGTGGGGGGGGGTTACCTTGGTTGGTGATTGGCTAATGGTTACACAAGCCAAAAAATCGTTATGACATCATAAAGTGGCCGAAATCTGATCAGCTCATTTTCAGACAGGTTTTTATAGAAATGGATCAGGACAACAAGACAGACAATCTTTGTTCCTGAAACTTTCAGAGTCTCTTTCCACAGAGGGGACACATGTTGATGTAGAAGAGACATGAAGAAGTGGATTTTGCATAATAGGTGACCTTTAATGTCTTTGTACCTCTCATCTTTAGACACTTCTGTATTGTCCTTGAGCCAGGTCATGGTGGGGATGAGGGAGGGGTCGTGTTTGACTTTACACTCGAACACAGCGCTCATTCCTCTCTGCACTACCTTGTACTCCGGCTGCATCAGGATACGGGTGGGCTCTAGGAGACAGAGAAAATAGGAGTTAATACTAATAAATAACATTGTTTGATGTGGTTATAGAGGCCTTACATATAATGTTTCCCTTCATATCTGACCTTTAACCTCCAGGAAGACGTGGTTCTCTTTGATCCCCAGGCTGTTGGTGGCTATGCAGGTGTACTTCCCGCTGTTTAATGGCTGGGCCACATGGATATCCAACGTACCGTTCTCATGGATCACATAAGGGTCGGCATTCTTAACGCTGGTCTGACTGTCTTTAAACCTGGAAGGAAAGGAGGGAGTATTTAATGGAAAACTGGTGGGAAGAAAGGGAAAAATCAACAAGAATTCGAATTTAACTTGCGGTTTGAAGTGAAAACCTGATCTGAATCTGAATAAACTTTATTTGTATACTGTAGCACCTTTCATGCACAAAGCAGCCCAAAGTGCTTTACAGAAAACACAACAACAATATTAAAATAATATTACAATTAATACAGAATAACATAAAACATCTACAGTGATAATATGTTAAAATTAAAAAAAAAAAAAAAAAAATTAAAATGTAAAATAAAAGCAAAACGGAAAAAACGGCAGTAACACATGGACAATGATACTAGTGATAATCGAAAGTTAACCCAAACCAATCTTACCATGTGATGGTTGGTATTGGCGAGCCAAAGGAGGCGCAGTGAAGTAACGCAGGGTTGTTGGTGATGACCTGGTACACTCGGTTGGGTGGAGTGAGCACCCTTGGTGGCTCGGCTGTGGGAAGAAGCACAACATGAAGTGAATCAGCTTCTCCACTGGACTGTATATCTAACATGTACATTCAACTTGTATTGACTTTACTCACCGAGAACGTTGACAAAAGCGTTTGCCATCAGGTAACCAAAGTCATTGGATGCGTTGCACTGGTAAACGGCGCTGGACCCTGATTGCACGTTGCTAAGAATCACAGTGTCATCATCCACCTTCCTACTGTGGTCCTCGGGTGCGTCTATTATAAGACAAAATAAAGGTTTTAAGAAGCTGTAAATGGAGGGAAAGAAACACTGCAGGCACTGGGAGTCCCACTACAGCTGTGTGTGTTTAGGTACATGTCAGGCACTGTGGACATATCTGTGTGTTAGTGTAGAATATCTCTTTGACAGCATGGCGTTGTTTTACTCACTCTCAATGGGGACTCCGTTGACAAACCAGCTGATCTTGGGTTTGGGTTCTCCGTTGACTCGACAGGTCAGGATGCCGGTCTCGTTCGGGGCGAGGATCAGGTTCCTGGGGGCGCTGACCCAGAAAGGAGCCGCTGTGGAGGACGAAGATTTTTGAGAGTGACAAAAACAAATTCGGAGCCTTGTGTTTATGATGAAGCTACATGATATACGTTAAGGGTGCAGAACTATTAGTATCTATGTACAGTAAATGTAACATTAACTTGAATCTGACTAATAAGATATTTTTATTAAAATAGAATCTGATGATGAATGTTGAGCATTTTGTTTTGCCGGCTTGGTAGATTACAAACCAGCATTCATTTAGTCAGTTTTTATTCAAATGATATCCATTTTTTTGTTATGTATCAAGTTTTTTGGTTTTTGTTCATTTGACACTCTAGTCTAGGCCTTTTAAATCTTAGCTTAGTCAAAGAAAACTGTAAAAGTCTAAGAATCCAAGATACCAAAAGTGTTTATACAAATATTTGTTGTTAAACAGCTTTTCAATTGACCTTAAATTCTTATGTAGCGAAAAGATCTACTTGATGCACAATTGAAACAAATGAATAACCAGGTGAAGCTGCTTACCTTTGACGGTGACTTTAATGATGTGGAAAGCAGTGCCCAGGTTGTTTGTGGCGGTGCAGCGGTAATCCCCGCCGTCAGCTTCATTCACCTCAGAAACCTTGAGGGTTCTCTTAAAGTTATAGAAGGACGTCCTGGTGCTAGGCAGCTCTCCTCCGTCCTTCTGCCAGGAGATCTCTGGAGTGGGCCTGTCACAGAGGACATACAGGATGCTTGTTGTTCTGCTATTTCTACATTCTGTGCTGTCAAATACATTTCGTTTTGACATTGTTGTAAAACTGTTTCTGTCTCCATGTTATTTATAGATTCCTACTTACAGGCCGTCAGCAATGCACTCCAGCTCCAGAGTCTCTCCTCTCAGAACCATCTTGGTGCTGGTGGCACCAAAAGGCGTCATGAACCCGGGGCGGCGCTCCCCCTCTGGGCTTTCTGAAGACACGAGGACACACAACCACATCAGAACCACTCTGATACACAACAACAAATGGTAACCATGGATGAAACCACAGGCTCAGTCGGCCATTTTTATTCTCATGAAGGAAAAGTGGATGTCAAAGTGAATAGGATAATAAATGAGATGAACCAATATGTTTTTTTCAGTAAAGCCTTATCATATTCTATATAAGCAGCATCCTCAGAATCAGAAAGCATGGGGGTATCTCCCTGAGAGGGGTAGCCGTCGGTTTGTTGCTATGGCAACGTGGGGCCTTATCTTGGCTAAAAGCAACCCACTTCCAAGCCTCACATACATTCCTAATGGAACGATATACATTTCCTCAGCTGGAAAGGTCAGATAATACAGATAATGATCCCCTTCCACTTCAGGATGTGGACAAAGAGCAATGCCATGTTATAATAATAATAACATGCTTCACATGTCGCCATCTTGGATAACAATTGAGGGCTTTCTTGATGCAGATCAGTCCAGAGTGTGTTTATGATACCTGGGGAGATGCAGTTAGTTGATATTTAATGTTATGCATGCTTTGAATGTGGCTTACAACATCCTGGGCTTTTGAGATTGCGGATACTAACTCTACAGGCAAGTTTTTTTTATAATCACCAAAATCTTCATCATCAGACCCGCAATAATCACAATAAGGCTGCACTATATCACGAGGACACGTCTGACACGTTTATGACCTACCATATAAATGTAAACAGATTTGAGTTAGGATGCAATATGTCAATAAATATTCAAATACATGGACATTTATATTATTATCATAATGAAATGATAAGAGAATTATCGGCAAATAAGCAAGAGCCAAATTGGTTTTATTTGTAAAAATCCACAGTTTCAGAGCTTTTATTTTAGTTAATAATTGTAATCAGCAAGAACTAAGGAAATTAAATCATGTATTTTTTCTTACTACATCTCAGCCTTTTTTTTATCCTTATAAGGAACAGGTAACTATTAGTTACATGGATGTCTTAGTACAGTGTACTAAGTTCTCCCTCTACTGCTAAAATACAGTAAAGGATATTTTTTACAACATTATTTCATCACACAAATTAAACATTGAAGTGAACAGACAAGCTACTAATACAAAAAACGTCATACTCTCTTTCAACTAACTAAAAAATACCGTAATCGGCAATTCTGTGTTTATTGCAAAAGCTGACATTGCGATGATGATAAACACTCAACATATTGAGCAGCCTTACTACACAAAAACTGTCAGGAGAGAGATGAGAGGAAGAGTTTGTTAATGGAGTTGAAGGTGAGCGTGTGTGTTGGGTACGGTGAGGTAAAAGCAGGGCTGGGGTCACGTGAGGGGGCTGAATGGGAATAAACCAGCAGCACTCACCACTATAGAAATCAGTGACATTGTATAAAGCAGCCACAGTCTCATTCATTGTTTCCACTGTAATATAACAGAAAAGCATAAGCATGCACAGCTAGGAAAGAAAACAGGAAATGGGTTATTTTACAATTCACCAATGCATTAGCTAATGCATTAGCTTGTGCAAAGTGCATTGTGGGAACAGCGATGAGAAATTGTTGACAAATTACGGGTATAGCACTACAATAACAACATTGTTATACCACTAGAAGCACTAAAGCTTAGGAAAGGTAGATTCAAGGAAAAAACAGCAAAACTGAAGCTAATGCAGTTTTGCAGGGACACATGGATTTAAAACAATAGAAATTATAAAATCTGTTGATCAGAAAATGTGAAAAAAATGCATATAAATGTGCCATCAAGGGGACATTTTTTGCAATAATTAGAAAATAAGAATGAAAATACACAATCAGAAAGCTTAAATGTGCAAATATTACATTTTTGTTTCAATTTTGCCTGGAAATCAGTGTCTTGACTTACTGTCCAGCACGGTGACGGAGATGGGTTGCTTCTGCTGGATGGTTTGTGTGTGAGGGAAGCGTGCGTAGCAGATGTAGTCGCTCCTGGTGTCTTCTGGGAGAACGTTGGAGAAGTACAAGTCTCCATTCAGAGCCTGGGACACACGCTTATCCAGCTGGAGCCTCTGGAAGTCTGAAGGACGGGGAGACAAAGGTTAGACACGGAATAAAGAACAATATGTAAGTACCTTTTTTACATTTTGTTTTACAACCAAAACATATTTGCTATTTCATAAGGTCAGTAAAAGCTTTATTTTTCATCTATTCTCGGGGTCGCCATATGCTATAGTGGCTAAATGCTGAATTTGCAGTATGCTTTGTTTGTGTATTCTATAGGGTGTGGGAATTCTCCCTCCATGTAGCATGTGTTCATATATGTATAAATGCAAATGACTCACTGTTATCCATCCAGAAGATGACCGGAGGGGGCAGCCCAGCAGGGGGTCGGCACTGCAGCACCAGGGAGACCCCCATCTGCACCACGATGGCCTCATTCCTCTCCTTCGACCACAAGGGGGACCCTGCGAGTCACACAAACTTCAAACAAAAGGCACTGGAGGCTTCCCGTAGATTCTCAAACAGTGTGGATCACATGAATTCATGGATGTAAAAGTGGCGCGATTTGCTCGGAAGCTAGGAACAAAGTTTAATTCCACACATTTCGGGAAAATGGAAAAAGCAACTTGTGATTAACAGCTCAAAAAAACATATAAAACATGTATCATATTGATGATGTTGGAGCGCAAGCCTTTAGAGTATTTTCCCTTTTACAGAAACCAGCACTAGAACTTGGATGTTTGTTGTCTCCGTGTTTTTATTCCGTTCCAAAATGTAATTGGATATTTTTTACAACATTCTTTCATCACACAAATTAAAACATTGTAGTGAAAACACAAGCTACCATTAAAGGAAATGTCACACTCTTTTTTCACTAACCAATAATCCCTTTTCTACTAACCCTAACCCAACCCTTACCCAACCCTAACCCCAATCATAACCCTAACCCTTTCACCAAGTTTCACGGAAATCTGAAGCAAACCAAACCAACAAACTGAACACAACCAGAGTTCTTACTGGACTGCCTGATGACGATGCTGTTGGACACCGCGGTGCCGTGCTCGTTGTGTGCCACGCACTGGTACGTTCCCTCGTAGGCCTCGGCCTTCTCCCCGCTGATGTCGATGACCAGAGTTCCTGAGCTGGGCTTCATCAGGACTTTGGGGTCTTTCTCTTCATCAAAGTGGGTCCCATTTCTTGTCCATGAGAAGCTAGGATCAACAAGGAAGATAATTAGCACTTGATTTTCTAGGCTAGGAGCCACGGGGAAACACAAAAGAGAGGAAATTACGAAGCAGGGAGTTTGGGGGATTGAAAAGCTGATAGCCAATCGAAATTGTCTAAATCACCCCGCCAGGTGTTTTTGAAGTAGTGTCCATGACAACAGTCACTATGGCGATTCATACAGCATTTCCCCAATGCTCAAGAGATGCCCTCAAAAAAGCCAACTTTAATTTCACACATAAAACTGAATGGAAACAGATGGCTCTTAATTACTGAAACTCTCAGGTTGATTCTTTGGCATGACATCATTTCACGAGCTTTTGTCCCTGAATCATGGGGTTATTTCAAAAATAAATACATGTTATTGACTTGGATTTGTCTATACATGTACTCTGTTACATTGAGAAGTGAAGAGGAGTGTTTGTCTCACCTGGGATGAGGCTTCCCTTTGGCCTCACAGTGGATGACAATGTTCTCCCGCGGATCAAAGATGTAATCCTTCGGGGACTGTAGCGTTATAGTGGGGGGTTGGGGCACTGGAGGAACATGAAAAGAAACAAACTTCATACACATACAGGGAAATGCATGACACTGGGGGTGGGGTTATAGAATCCAAAAAAATGCATGCAGCAAGCGTCACACAATCATATTTTAACACCGTCTGCAAAAAGCTATCTGTTCTGATAGCAACTTACCAGTCCATGAACTGACATAAGACAAGCATCACTCCAAAAACAAGCAAGTCACTTCACACTGAAACACTGTTGAGATAACTGCATGCACATCTAACATTGCTAGAACACACCAAAGCAAGTTTTTAGTGCAAAAAAAAAAACTCTAGGAAGTCACAGCAGTGTTCGAGGCAACTTACATCCTTCCAGTACTTTAGCTTTTTGTCCACCATGACAGGCCGTACCACAGTGATAGAATATTGAGGAAAGGTGTTAGTTTTGGAAAGGAGTAAAGCACAGGTTCAGGTGACAAAGTTGCACGTTCAAGTATTTGTAAGCATTTTGTTGAGCCTGGCTGAAGCTTGGTTTTCCCTCTTTTGTGGTGAATGCTTTTACGGCTTCATCATGCAGGTACAAGTGATGCAAGAAAAGTAGTTGAAGACATAGGGAAACGGAATTCTTTAAAAATGTAATTTCATAATTTAAAGCTGGAAATTTGAGTCCATGCCGAAACATACAAAGCTGAAACACAATAAAAAACTGCTGCATTATGACATTGTTACCCAATACACTGAGTTAGATGGAATTGAAATAACAGTTTTCAAGAGCTCGAAAGCAGTATGGTAATCCTAGTAAAAGGGATATCCATAAAAACAATGCTTACGATCAAGAGGCACTTCCAGCGCCGAGGTCATGTGACTCAAGAGTGTCAATAGCACTGCTCCGAAACCCGGCACCCACTTCCTGTTCCTGTCCATGGTTGGCTGTCACGATGAAAACCTTTTGTCCAGATTCAACGACTCAATCAAGGCCGTCAACGGAGAGTCTGGATCCACACTACAGAGAGGAACAAATATATATAACAATTACCACCTGGGACAGTTTAATGTTAGTGTTGAATTTAGTTTAGGCAATGTGATCACTTGAATTGATCAATTAAAGTGTAGACACGACTCCTATTATGTTTTATGTTTTCCCTTTCCTTTGTTCACTTCCGTGACATATAACATCACTATGTAATACTAGCGCTGCTATTGACTAGCACTCCAGCTCGTTGTACGTGGTAAGCTAAGGGGCAGGACATTTCGGACACACAAGCTGTTGACCAATCACAACAGAGTCGGCCAGCAAACCAATCAGAGCAGACTGGGCTCTGGTTTCAGACAGAGGGTGAAAAGAGGTGCTGCAGCACAGGCACTATAAGAAAAATAAAGAACTGTTGAACATTAAAGAATGGAAGCAAGTCACAGTAGAGACACTACGTAGTAATATGGACCTGAAAATGAGTAGGACACGATGAATATCACCAAATCATTACTTTTCTGCAAGTTTATTGACATTCTTAAAGCTAAACAACCAACCGGGGTGTGTAAGTCATGGATCAAAAACCATACTGCCAAAGTGAAAGGTCTAAAACCATCCTGCACTTGTCAGTCTCTATTCTTCAAATAAGACCCTAACTCGTAGAATTTGTCAGTTGTATGGAGTTTTTAGTAATTGCTGCGTCCACATTGCATTGCACTTCTTACTGGAACATCCCATGAGCATCACTGAGAGGCCACGTGTTTGCCTGTAAAAACATATGGCATGTGAGTGCGCTCGGCCGGAACAATCACAACTCTGCCGCGGAGATACAGCTGAACACAGCTTGGCACATGCAAGCACAAACACCACATTAGTGAAAGCAACTTCTGTCAGTGCGTCATACAGATTGAGTTACACATGAGTGCAGGCCGGCCAGCGATAGCTTCTGTTGCGTGGTTCGCTAAAAAGAGACACAGATTGCTACGTACTACCGTCACAAACACAAAGAACCATGTTGGCGTTAATGGGATTCTGTGAGCGTTACTATAGGGAGTGGAGAATGTGTGTGTGTGTGTGTGTGTGTGTGTGTGTGTGTGTGTGTGTGTGTGTTTGTCTTCCCCTTTTATGTGCTCTGTCTTGCAGTAAGTAAGCCTCTGTCACATGTGCATTAGCCGGCATTAATTTATTAGCAAATTGGTGATCTATCACTGCACCAATGGCAACAAGATACTGCCATGCATTTAATATGTTTGATGAATGTCTCGGTCTTCTAGACAATAGGGTACATTAATAAATGGTTGAAGGTCGTTTATTACCATTGCATGAGCTGGTTGGACTCTACCAAGTAGTTTGAGGCTTCGAAAGCTATGCTCATAACGATGACATTCAAATTCTAAATCAACATTTTTGCATATCAATTATTTCTGTTCAAGCTTAGTATTTCTACAGTGAATAAATAAATAAACCTTATTATGCAATTCTAAGTCTAGGCACTGGATTGAAAAGCTTTTTTTTTTTGTATTGCCTGGAGCAAACAACAAAGGTTGCTGACGTCATAGGGAAGGTTATTAGGTTATGATGTGAAAAAAGCAGAGGCCATTTTCCTGTAACTCCAACACAACACATGAGAACACTTACAGTAGCTACGGTAAAAAAGTCAGATACATTTCAAAGAGAAAATAATCCTAAAGAATTAGAATTGGAGGGATGAAACCCTCTTTAATGATCACACATGCAGAGCACACAGCACACACAGTGAAATGTGTTCTCTGCTTTTAACCCATCCTAGTACCAGGAGTCGAGTACTAGGAGCAGTGGGCAGCTATTGTACAGCGCCCGGGTAGCAACGGGAAAGAGGGGGGGAAGGGGGATGTACCGTGGCACATATTTCAACGTGGATGTCCAACAGCAACATCGATTAAATGTATATAACTATAACAAAAGAAAGAAAATCTCAAATTTCTGGAGGTTGATGACATTGCAAAAATAAGACAGCAGACATTTAGGCTTCATTAAAAAAAAAAACTCAACAGAAGCTTTGAATGCAGCGACAGATCACTGAGTGCAGGCCTGGCAGAATCACAGTAGCCAGAGGGAGACAGTAACTCCTGGATTTGGAGGTGGAGCAGTGTGCTGCTGTCAAGTAAATGCTCATTCCATCCTGAAGTCTCCATTATTCATGACGAGCACATGCATCCGTGCACGTTTATTATAAACCCACAAACACGTGTGGTTACACAGTCAGAACACGGTGGGCTTGGAGTCTTCACTTAAAGGTAAAACTATAGGAGTCACTGTGACGTCTCCATTCTGCTGGAGAGGAATGTAGCGTCTCTGATGACATAGGGAGATTATAATGAACACACACACACACACAAAGGAAGTAGTGTGTCAGACTTTATCTAGCTGAGGTAGGCAGAGTGTGAGCTAATACATCCCCGGGACACGGCTAATTACGCGGACACGTCCTATTGGATATCGCTCTCACTAGTTAATCGAGAGGGAAATCCACACGGAGAGAGAGAGCAACACAATGTTGTGTGCTGAATGCGTTAAATGCAGGCCAGGCATGCTAAATCTACTAATCTCATTGTGGTAAAAAAGGCCATTTGATATCATGCAAATGTAATAGCCCATCTTCAGATTAATTACACTAATGACAATGTGTCTGCTTTGCTCCATGCTGCAGCAGCAGAAATGACCTCCCCCACAGCGGCGCATTAAGCTATGCTGGACCTCTGGCCATGCTCTCCCTGATAGCCCATTCACATTCATAGGACTTTTTTGTCTAAAAGGTAATGGGTGACAAATAGAGAAGGGGTGATGGCCGATGGAAATTGAGGAATGGAATGAACATTAGGGTAAAAATGAAGAGGACATTTAACAAAATGCTGTAGCCTTAGGGAAGAGTTTGATAGGAGGCATGTACAAAATGAATGGCTGCATTAGTTGCTTTCCTGGTCTCCTTTTGAAGGAGTGTCCGACCAATAACTACAATTATTTGAGAAAATAATTGCAGTCATATGTTTTGGGTCAATCACTATTTATAGACGGCTAAGCAGTGTGGTTAAAATAATTGATTAGTAAATACAAAAACAACAACCTAGAAATAAGATATTTTGAGGAATACACCTATTCCCATTGTAGCAGAGAGCGGCAACCATTTCTCTTAATATACCATTGATTTGTTCAATTTGGTTGTAGTAGGCCGATTTATGATTATTTGTAGCCTTTGTATCCCACCCAGCTAATAGCTTCTCTTCAAACAGTCTTCAAGAAAGCCTTCCTTACAATAAGCTAAGCTATATAAGGTAATTATTTCTGGAAAAAAATCCTCCACGATGAAATATACCAACTCTCCCTGTGCGTCTGTTTTTATGTCTGACCTCGGTCACATCTCCAGAGACAGAGATGAACTGCCCGGGGGTTAGGAAAAAAAAATCAGACAACAGAGATTACACTCCCACAAACAGAAAACACACATTATCAAATTAGCCTCAGTGTGCAAATGTCAACATCTCCATATGTCAAGGCCAGAGTGTCAGCTGGCATAAATAACTTAGACATTTACTTTGGGAATTCCTCAGTCTTTGATTTGCATGATCATGCAGTATAAAACTGAACTTTTGACCTTTTTATAGGAACAGGATAAACATGAACCTGTTTGAACGTACTTAACGTGGAAGACATTGCTCTAGAACAGTGCTACTGAAAGTGTGGTCCGCGGGCCACTGGTGGTCCGTGAGCGCCCCCTAGTGGTCCGTGAGTATATTGGTAAAATGTCACATTTGAAATAAATAAATAAATTTAAGTTTTCCGCACTCTCGCGGGAATATCTCCGCAATGGAGCAAGCTTAAGTTTAACTTCCGATTGAATTATATAGCCCAGCGCAACACCTTCATCACACATGTTGCCACGTGTTTGTACCATTTTCAGGCGATTTTTAATCTGTTCTAGAAAAACGATGTGTTTTGGGATATTTGTGGAGTTAGGTGGTCCGCGAGTGTTTTTTTATTGGTTAAGTGGTCCTTGGGGTGGTATGAAAATGTTTGAGAAACACTGATCTAAAGCAGTGGTTTTCAAACTGTGGGGCTGCGACCCCTGGTGGGTTGCGGAGGTACTGCAGGGGGGACGCGGGGAAGATTTTTCTTCTTTTTTTCTTTTTTTCTTCTTTTCTCCTTTTAGCTTTGAGATGATGTTGTTTTTAACGTGTGCTATATAAATCAAATGTATTATTATTATTATTATTATTATTATTATTAAATTTCTAAACAAACACTGCTCGAAAATATCTCATTGGTCAGAGAGCTGTGGGGATAATGCTGCCTTTTGCAACATCTACTTGTGTGAGATAGGCTTTTCTGCTGTTGCTGCCAACAAAACGAAATACAGATCAAAGCTGGACATTGAGAATGAAATGAGAGTGGCAGTCTCAAAACAACTGCCCCTGTTTGAGAAGATCTGCAAGGGAAAGCAAGCACACACAAGTCATTGATAGGCTATGTGTGGAATAGGAATGGTAAAGTGATGTGATCGTTTGCAGCCTGCAGTAGAAATAGTAGTTAAGT
Organism: Notothenia rossii; assembly: GCF_949606895.1. Lineage (NCBI taxonomy): Eukaryota > Metazoa > Chordata > Actinopteri > Perciformes > Nototheniidae > Notothenia > Notothenia rossii. The sequence goes on along the minus strand of NC_136908.1, from coordinate 58,436,702 downwards.
GTTCATTAATATACTTTCCTGAAAGGAAATTTGAATTTAAAAATCTACTACTCAGGGAAGAAGGCCTACTAGTTTTAATTAGGCCAAATGAATTCACAGCATCTATTACAAGCACTTTTGTTCATGTGTAATCCACAATAAAATATAAAATTATAGTTGGATCTTTATATCTTCTTATTATTAGCAGAGAAAATGTAATGTTTTTACAACAATATAAAATTAATCCTACCAATATAGATGGGAACCTGGTTGGGGGGGCCCGAAAATATTTCCAATTACCCAAGGGGGGCCCAACTGAAAAAGTTTGGGAACCACTGCTCTAGAGGCTATAATATTGACCAACGGATCACGGGCAGAAACACACATATTAAGTTCATCTTGAAGTAGTTAATAATTATTGTGTGTGTGATGGCTTGTGGGCATGACATTTCTTATCTTCCTCCCTTCCTCTCTTCTCTGACATAGAGGTCAAAGAGTCGCCCTCCAGCTTTATCTTTGCCTCTTCATCACTTTATTGTTGTTTCTTTGTTTTTTTCACTTCCTGTCTTCCTTCCTCTACATCACTCTTTCATTTTGTTTTATCCCATCGCTCCTTAAAGTGAAACGAGACAACTACTCCCTTGTTTCCGTGTTCCAAGCCTTGCAACAAAGAACACACTGTATTTTGTCAAAATAAATGTATTCCAAATGTTCTTATTTTAATCAATCGCCCACCATCATTTGCTTCTGGGGATAGTTGCTGCAACGACCCTAACATTTTAATCCTTGGTAGTTAGGAATAGTTACTGACCGTTATCGCGGGAAAAAAAGGTGCTATTCTCTCCAATTGGTGACGCACTCATTTTGTGCCGTAAATCAAGCCTCAACTTAACCAGGGACATTTTACCCCGTGGGACAGCTGGACCACTTGGAAAAAAAACAAACTTACTTGAATTATTATGACAGATTGCATTTTGACACCCTATCTTGGAAGGGATTATATATTTTGTGTTGGTTGGATTAGATGTGTAAAACTGACATTTTAATGGGTGATAATGGCAGTCACCACTATCTGCCCACAAGCAGTCAAACTCTTATCCTTACACCATCTCCCAAATCAACATTAACATTGAGAGTTTGCATTAAAGGATGAGTCAATATGACCCACGACCATACTGAAAGCTATTAAACTGCACCACACGGCCATTATATAAGCGCTTAAGAAAATGTAATTCAGTGTTAAGGTCATTCAGCAGCCATACCTCTGAATTCATCCACACATTTCACCACATATTGACTTATATGTTCTAACCTCAATCTATAACCTCATTTGCTTTGTGCATGTGTACTGAAGATTTTAATGGACTATTGAAACTAAATTGCTGTATTTAGGGACTATATCTTGTTTAACATTATCTGGCAGTAGCTCACTGTAACTACCAGACATAATGGACTTATCCACAATCTTAAAGGTCCCATGTCATGCTTTTCTGGTTATTACCCGTCCCCTTGTGTGTCCATCCATCCATCCATCTTCTCCCGCTTATCTGTGGTCGGGTCTCGGAGGCAGCAGTTCCAGCAGAGAGCCCCAAACGTTCCTTTCCCTGGCCACATCAACCAGCTCTGACTGGGGGATCCCAAGGCGCTCCCAGGCCAAGAGATATAATCCCTCCACCTGGTCCTAGGTCTACCCCTTGGTCTCTTCCCAGCTGGACGTGCCTGGAACACCTCCCTAGGGAGGCGCCCAGGTGGCATCCTAACTAGGTGCCCGAACCAGCTCAACTGGCTCCTTTCGACGCGAAGGAGGAGCGGTTCAACTCTGAATCCCTCCCGGATGACTGAACTTCTCACCTTATCCCTAAGGGAGACACCAGCCACCCTGCGGAGAAAAAACCCATCTCGGCCGCTTGTATCCGCGATCTCGTTCTTTCGGTCATGACCCATCCTTCATGACCATAGGTGAGGGTAGGAACGAAAATGGCCCGGTAGACAGAGAGCTTTGCCTTCTGGCTCAGGTCCCTTTTCGTCACAACGGTGCGGTAAAGAGACTGCAGTACCGCTCCCGCTGCTCCGACTCTCCGACCCATCTCACGCTCCATTGTTCCCTCACTCGAGAACAAGACCCCGAGATACTTGAACTCCTTCACTTGGGGTAAGGACTCATTCCCTACTTGGAGTGGACAGTGCATCGGTTTCCTGCTGAGAACCATGGCCTCAGATTTGGAGGTGCTGATCCTCCTTGTGTGTTATGAAGCTTTTTCTGCATGTAAACGGTCTGCAGAGTCACAAACCCTCAAAGTACACCCTGTAGCGAGTAAAACTCTAACACAGAGAAGACCTGTCTATGCTGCCCCAGAACGCCTCGTTGGAGATTTCTCTTTTTCCATTGTTTGCTTCCTGGGTTCTGTGACGTGTGAACACCCAAATCAACAACAAATGACCGGATTGGCCCAAATGGACCAATCCACGGAGCACGTCACATACCAGGATCCCTTAGCTAACTAACAGGGAGTCCCTGAACGTTGGTAATAGAAGAGTTGGGATGGCGGAGAAATGCTCTCCGCAGCAGACCCATTCTCACAGCGTTATAAACCTTCTTCTGACTCAATATCAAGCCACACTTATTGTTTTTACTTCGGCTGTGAGTGTTTGTGTGCGCTCAGGATGAGTTTCGCTTGTTCTCGCTGTATCGCCAACCCGGAAGCCTGTCCGCTCCTCGCAGCAACGAGCCTCGCAACGTCTGACCAATCAGAGCACAGTGGGCTCACAGGGAGGGGGGGGGCAGGAGCTCCAAAAAGCCGTTTAGGACAGAGAGTGAATACACATACTTTACAGAGATGCTGTATGTATGAGAAACCAATGTGAGTTTGGAAAATTGCACAATTTAAATGTATTTTAGTAGACCTCAACAATGGAATTATGATCAGTAGAAATGGCCATGACATGGGACCTTTAATAAAGGCATCTGTTCATTTTGAGTGGTTTCTATCTCATGTGCACATTTAAACGTTCAAAAAAGTATGTTGTGTCAACAGTAGCCATAACAAGCTAAGTGTTTCAAGTCTTGAAACATAAAAATAAATAAAATTAAAAGTGGCCCCTATATCTTGAACAGAGATGAGATAGGACTTTGAAAATATTGCATGCTCAAAGTATAACCAGAGGCAACAATCCTCAACAACATAGTGTGACGTGAAGCCTGCTGACACAAACGCAACATTCTTCCTGCCTCTCAGTTTGCAAACCCTGAAGCTAGGAGCCAAGTTGGTCACTACGCAGCCTTCAGTCAAACGGAGAGACACTGAGGCACGGCAGCCTGACTGAACAGATGAGGGGGGAGGCAAAGGGAGGCAAAGGGAGGCAGGGAGCAAATTATAAAATAGTCATCTGCAGTCACATCAGATGAAGTCAAAATACTCTATTTAGTTTCCAGGCTGCGATTTCACTCCTTTGGGTAGATAAATGAGCACATGCATCATAACACACTAACCACACTACACTTAACTAAATGGATTTCATCAAGTGTGAGTGTCTCCAGGATCCAGGTAACTAAATAAGGAGCTGTGAGTCCCCACAAACAGAAGGAGGGAAAGCCTGAATGTGAAGCACCCGTAACTGCCACTTCACCAGTGACATTTGAGAGTGCTGACGTCTACACTTTCAAAAATAACACCCTTGTAATTGTACTCGTAGTTGATTCAAAGGGAGCTAAACCCCCTTAAACTAAACAGATGGTGGGAAAGGAAAAGCAAACAGAGACGTCCTATTCTAAAAAACACAAACAATACAGACCATTGCTTTTTACACCGAACAACGCCTCTGTGCAGCTAACGCCTGAGGTGACAACTAACCACACTTCTTTCCAAACCAATCCTGCTTTCATGTGTTAAAAATATGTCCTTGTGTATGTCCGGCAGGGAGTATTTCATTTTTCCTTTTCTAGTGTGGATAGCTTAATGGTTCCTTTTTAAGAGAATACAGAGAGTAGAAGTAAAAAAACAGTTCTCATTCCTTGTTACCGTTTCTTTCAATTTGATAACTTTATTAGCTGATTACACTGTCTCTTCTTCCCCTTATACTTCTCACTGTCTTCTTCCTTCACAAACCCCCATCAAGCAACTGAACAAAATCTCATTTGTGCTACAGACAATAGGTGGATGATGTTACACGTTCTCTTATCTTTGAAAGTAAGGAGAGACGTTATATGAGGGATGGGAATAAAGCGCTCACACTAAAGCTAAAGTGAGGCTTTGCACTTTGTTATGAAAGCTATATTTTCACTTAAAAAACACTTGACACTCAAAAAACCCAGAGGTGAGGTGTGGAGTAATAAAAGACAATAACTTCCAGTGAGGCTCATGTTATACTGGCCTTACTGGTTTATTTCCATGGAAATGTTCTAAGGGGCGGGACATTTCTAAGCGGTTGACCAATCACAACAGAGTCGGCCAGCTCACCAATCGGAGCAGACTGGGCTCTGGTTTCAGACAGAGGGTGAAAAGAGGTGCTGCAGCACAGACAGTATGAGAAGAATAAAGAGCTTTTTGAACATTAAAGAATGGAGACATGTCCCAGTAGAGACACTAAACAGAAATATGAACCTGAAAACGAGCAGAATAGGTTTGTCTTTAAGAGGGCGTCAGGATATGACTGCTGATTTCAGGAAGCTACTTTGGAAGTTATTGTAAGAAGAGACTTCATTACACTAACACCACTTCCTTGGGGTGAAAGGACCGAACCGACAGCCTCTTTGTCTCCATAAGCCCCCAAACCGGATCGCACACAGCCACCAAAATCAAAACAAACTATCAACACACACACACATAGATACACAGAGGGCTTTCCCTTTTCAAGGATCAGTTTTTCTGGCACCATCCGCAGAATCCCCCAGCAGCGCCTGCTATTCTCTGAGGCTTTGTGTGAAGTGCTGATGGTCAGCACGCCGCCGCCCCCTCCCTCCAGCCGCACCTCTACAACCACCCCACGGGGGCTTTTGTCCTTCATGTTGTTGACCACTTTGATAACGCTGAAACGGCAGGGGTGTTCTAGGGCACAATGTGATGCCTTTAGCGATCAAAAAAGGCTGCTATATTTCAAGAGGATACTTCTTTACCGTATCACAGAGCACATAGGAATGATAGTAAGGAAAATGCACTCAGACATGGTGGTAGGGATGTCCCGATCACCTTTTTTTGCTCCCGATCCGATTCCGATCATTTGATTTTGACAATTTGCCGATACCGATTTTTCCCGATCCGATCTTTATGCAATGCATTAAGAGAAAAAAAAGCATTCAAGTTGTCCCTTAAGGTTATATTTTTATTTAAATTGGATATTCTATCCAACATGGATATAGCTTCTTTCTTTCACTGCAGCAAACAAAATAAAGCTTTCAGTACTCGTTAGCTTACTGCTACAATTAGACACTGCGCCCTGCCCTCTCTGTTGCCAGATTTGAGAGAAATAAGCAACTAGGTCTATGAAAACAAGCCCCAAAGAAGCAACACATACATGATGTTCTGTAATTTGAAACCAAAACTAAGGCCTCAGGATGACCTTAAGACTTGAACATGGTCATTTTTGTTTTGTAACATTGAATACAAAATGTTTAAGTATTTAAAATCTTTTTTTTTTTTTTTAAATCCCGATCCCAGATTTTTTTTCTCCCGATTCCGATCTTTTGAAAATCACGTGATCAGCTCCGATCCCCGATCACGTGATCGGATCGGGACATCTCTACATGGTGGGAAAATACGCGTTTGATACTCATGCAATACTGTTTGTATTAATATACTTCTACCATCCAGTGTGCAAAGAACAAGATGAATTGAAGGGAAAGGGGCAGTGTCGTCTGAATCTTACCTGATTCATCCTGATTAAGATATAGTTCTTATGCCTTTTTTCAATTACACTTTTGACTGCATACTACTATAATATATATGTATCTCAAAGAGAACTTAAAGAACGAGATACGATAGGACATCTTAATGGTTGTTTTATTGAAATGCAAACACCAATACAGCATTAGTGCTATGACAACAATATAAAACAAGGTCATAACATAAAGAAGGTCAACCGTAAAAGGAAGATCCAATGAGGTCAAGTAAGGTACTTTTGACAAATAATAATAATAATAAAAAGTAGCCAACAATCTATCATGTATGAATGTTAACAGGTTTGCTTTTAACAGCTTTGCTTTTAACAGTATAATACTCTGGTGAATTTTTTTTTATCTCACACCTGTGTCCACCCTTTGCTCTGTCAAAATGATTAAAAACCTCACTCTAAGTATGATGACCAAAAATAAATCATTCAAATGATGGTACAGTGGGACTGGAACGGTTTTGAAACGTGATAATTGTTCCAAAACGAAGCACTGGACTGAACCATGCCTAACCCATCTGAAGCCATTACTGACAGCTGCCATTAAAATGTACTTCATCTGACGTCCAATCATAACACTGGGATATTTTGAGGATAGCACATTGCATTTTTCCCACAGCGAAATGGCATTTTGCCGGGCGTATGGACCTGTTTGATATCTTCCGGGGGGGTTGGCTGGGTGTTGGGTGTGTGCCCTAATGTGTGTGTGTGTGTGTGTGTGTGTGTGTGTGTGTGTGTGTGTGTGTGTGTGTGTGTGTGTGTGTGTGTGTGTGTGTGTGTGTGTGTGTGTGTGTGTGTGTGTGTGTATGTGTGTGTGTGTGTGTGTGTGTGTGTGTGTGTGTGTGTGTGTGTGTGTGTGTGTGTGTGTCTCTCTGTGTGTGTGTCTCTCTGTGTGTGTGTGTCTCTCTGTGTGTAGGTGTGTTAATGCCTGTGTTTGTGAGTGCATGTCACGCCTGTCTAAGGTCATCACATCAAAAGCTGAGGGCTCAGCCGGAGCAGAGGGTCATGCTGGCTGTGTGTGTGGGCTTGGCTTGGCTTGGTTTCGTGTGTGTGTGTGTGTGTGTGTGTGTGTGTGTGTGTGTGTCTGTGTGTGTGGGGTTAAGCTTGTTTTTGTGTTGTTTTTGTATTCAAATACTGTATATGTAAATGAAAACGATAACATGAGCAATAAACCACCTTCCTAACATTCCTTACCCAATCCTTACATATTTTTCAGTTGTTCTAAAATGCAGCCCCTGAAACAAAACAACAAAGATGTTTTGTTGCTCCCTATTGGTCATTTATGTCCATACACATTTTATCCAATCATGTATAATCATTACTTCCCTTTCAAATAAATGTAAATCCCGATCCTAAATTAGGACAAAAACACGTCTGCAAAAACACTTGTGAGTGAGTGTGTATTAATGACAGGTTTTGATTGCTAAACTCTAGAATGTTGAAGAGAAAACATAGGCTGCAATAACAAATCAATCAATCAAAAAACTGCGTATAAAAAGGTAATTGATATTCAGCAGTGACGTATAAAATAATACAAATCTTATAGCTGACATATTGGAAATTAAGTTGATGAAAGAACCTGAAATCAATAGTAGGTCTCATTCTAACACAGTGTGCCAGCACGACCGTGGCCACATAAATCCAGCCGGGCTTGTAAACCAGCCAAGTCTCATTGGTATTCCTGGGTGCTATTGCTAGGTAAAAGGTATTGATGAGCGGATAGATGCACGTGGCCTTGGTATGTGACTCCGGGTGGACATGAGTTACAGTGTGTGTGTCCCTACATTAGTATGACTGTTTATGTGTGCTTCAGAGGACGACTGTTTATGGCAGAGCGTCCTATACACCATTTTATGAGGACTGATGAAGCTCTAAAGAAACATGTGTAGTGGCTTCATCACGTCCTTTGAAAGCATGTACAGGACACTATCCGGACTGATAATGTTCTAGGGCCTGTTGTTGGGATACAAATGTTGTTGCCTTGGGTGCAAGAAAGTGAAGTGAAGTAAATGGCAATCTGGTGGAAGGTAAAACAGATGGTGAGACTGAACAATCGTCTGCTAATCAGGGGCAGTGGAGCAAATATAAGGATCTAATGATAAAAGGGGGTGGGGGTGTTAGATCGAAGTGGATCAGGCTGCAATGTTGATAGGAGATAGAAGTGGATGATGGGATAGGGACAAGGCGGGAGGTGAGAGGGGGGAGGGGCCTGATTGACACGGTATGGCAGCGCAACAAGCTGGCATGCCCCTTTTATTTTCTCCTCCGCCCATCTGTTCATCAGGATTACTCATATAGAGGAGGAGGGGGCGGACGGAGGGCAAAGACTGGGCGAGGAGAGGGAGATCCATCAACACAACCTACAATAACTGAACTCAAACCACTTTTCCATGACATCTTTTCAGTCAGATAAACTGCTGTGATAAAGACTCACTGTTCAAATGATGGATCAGTGCAATACGCCTGAGTGCTCTCACGTGGCTATTCAGGTACTGATAGTAAAGGGAGGTGGAAACATTGTAGTGGTGTGTTATATAATGCTGTGATAGCTCCCTACTGATGCATATGTTTTATGGGTTGTGCATGAGGCAGATGCAGCGTGCTTTGTACTACTCGCCTGTTATGTGAGGGGCTTTTCAATATATACTTGGAAAACGGGTGTTCCTTTTTAACAAACTGATGATAAATCTGAAAAAATGTGCCAATTTATTTCAAGTATGATAGCTAATTGTGTTGAAAAGCACCTGCGATGTCTCTGTTTGTGTGTGTTGTGTCCGGTATTTGCATGCGAGTGTGTCAGGTGTCAGCAGGTGAGCAGCAGGTTACACAGGGACATGTGGCTTCTATTTTTCCAGTCGTGTTTAAACAAAGTCCTCGCCCAATACATGCAGGGTACTCATATTGAATGTTTGTTTTTCTCAAGTCTTTCATGCGTAAGAGATCGTAATCTGAATGAGACTGTCTGATTACATTTAGATGACATACAGAAATATGAATCCAAGCAAAAGTGCAGCGATCCCCTCAGGCTTACGGCGCGTCCACACAGCGGCGTGCGTTGTCGCTTGCCGGCGGGCGTGTCTTAAACTTGACCAACAACCAATCACATGAATCTCCCGCCCCTGACATACAAGCAGCGGTTTGATTGGCTAGAGCTTGTACTGGCATATGATTCGATTGGCTGACGCTTCTGCCGAGGCGTCAAGAGTTGAACATTGCTCAACTTTTGCAGCGAGCCACGCCAGCTTCCCACAATGCAGTTCGGCGAAAAGTGACGTCACCCCATTCAAAGTGAATGGTGAAGCTTTCAACGCACACCGCTGTGTGGACGGGCCGTTATACTGAACAAAGCCACTTATCGCTAGGATAATTTCACAAGGCCAGACATGCCATCAGCAAAAGTTGTGGTCGGAAACTAGAACAGGAGGATTTTTGGGTGTTTAAGAGACGCTGATTCAAACAAAAAAACATCACATAGTAGCATCAGTGTGTACACAGTAGCATCTGTGTGTACATAGCATGTAGGAGCAGAGAAACTCAACATCACAAGACCAGGGTTACCAAGAACCGAATAATGGATATAATAGTGAAGCAGGGAAGGTGTTGTAATTAGCTATATATTTTACTAACCAGTGAGGATTTAATCTCAGCCGCAGTCTGTCTTCAGTGGTTGGTTCAAACCTGCAACAATGAGAAGGAGAACATTAGAAACCCTTCTTTATGGACCAATCCGTTTTATAACTGTACACATGAATACCACCATGCACAATATCATATGCATAAAAACTGTGCCACAACATTTATTTTGAAGTCCTGCGCAGCTTATATTCATGCTAATGGTTGCTCCCATTACCTAATCAGCACCAGGATATAAAACAGCACTTAAAAGAAAATAAATGTACTGTGTTGGTACAAACATGCTACATTAAAAAACCTCAAAGGGCTCATTTTCAGGTTCATATTTGTATGTGGTGTCTCCATGCTTTAATGTTCAAAAAGCTCTTTATTCTTCTCATACTGCCTGTGCTGCAGCACCTCTTTTCCCCCTCTGTCTCAAACTAGAGCCCAGTCTGCTCTGATTGGTTAGCTGGCCGGCTCTGTTGTGATTGGTCAACCGCTTAGAGATGTCCCGCCCCTTAGCCTATCACGTACAATGTTTTGGAGCGCTAACCAACAGAAGCCCGAGGGTTACATAGTGATGTCATTTACGTGCACAAAAACCTATATAACACACTATACAGGAAAGGGACAACCCCAAAAAGCATAATAGAGCCTATAGAGAACACCATTGGTTGTGGAAAAATGTAGAAGACCAAACAGAATTGAGCCACAGGAACATATATCTCAAAGCTAACAGACTTGAATCCATTCATCAATACACACACAGCGCTTCATGAATACACGGGCACATCCTCCAAGCTCCCCAGGGAATAGCCAGTAAATGGCCGTGTCTTGCTGAACACAAGGACCAGCAATCAATAACCAAAATGTCTCGAGTCATTTTTTATTACTTTTACCTCCAGCAGGGGACACACACAAATTACACGGTGCCCCCCACCTCCCTCAAACATGCTTCCCCCTTCGTGAGCATGAATGCATTATCATAATCTCCAGAGAGACTTTCCATTCATCTCACATTAGCAAAACAAATGTGACAGACGTAGACTAGTGGCCAATTTAGACGTGAGGCCATTAAAACGGGGGTTAGTTCAGTGGAGAAAGACAGGTGGATTATGTGAGTAGTTATTAATAAGCCGGGGTCGATCTGTTTGAACTCATCGGGTAATATAAGAGATAAGGAAGTCGTCTTTGAACTCCCACGCGATGACACGGGTGAGTAGCTTCTGTCACTGAGAAAAAGGGATTGGAGCAACGCCAGCGACCCAACCCAACCCCAAACCACGACCTGTCACCATGGAAACAGAAGGATGTACAAAGAGAGAGGCGAACAGGAAAAGGAGTTATTTTAGGACATTGGACTCAAACTGAACCTGATTAAATAGAGCGCTAAAGTGTTGATGTACCAAGTTGGATTGAATGAATTTGGCAACCTGGACCGAAGTGAAACAAATGGAAATGAGCCACAACTGAGAGCAAAAAGGGCAGAGACAGATGAGGGGGGGATGTTAATGAACAGAGACAGGGACGCACCGTGACATCAGAAAACCCCGGCAGCAGAGGCAAAGCAAGGATAATGGGGAAAGTGAGATAGAGAAAGAGAGAGAGAGAGAGAGAGAGAGAGAGAAAAAAACACATGAAATCTGAAACATCAATTATTAAAAGACAAATCTAAAAGCGCTACATCATCAGAGTGCAATGGAGGCAGGGTTGAGATGTGCGGTGAAAGATAAGAAATGCTAGCAGGCCTGACACTATAAGCTTTGGCACATTGCCAAGGAGACGAAAAGACAGACAGACAGACTATATGACAACGCATGATGCTATTTCATTATAAAGGATACGTTGGATTTTTCGAGAAGTGTGCGTTAACACTTTCTTATAGGCAGCTAAAGGCTAAATGCTAAGATTGATACCTCTCTACAAGCTAAAGGGAAGCAGCAGCTTCAAAGACTGTTCGCCAGTTGCCTCGCAAACTACTGTTGACAACAAGAGTCAAGGAAGATATACGTAAAACCTGATGACTTAGCAAGCCTTAAATGTGCCACTAGGTGGATTTTGTTTGCTCAAAACAGAGCTAAGCTAACTGGTTGCTGGTGGTGCCATCACATTCAACAGACAATCATGAGAGTGGGATCAATCTTCCCTATCGTAGCCTAGATTTCAAACGCTGTAGGAAAGGTGGTTAATCTAGCACACTGATTCTATTTTGAACCAACTTTATTGGTATTATTCGCCAACCAGAACAGGAGACGAGCGAATTGACAAGACACATATTCCACATTATATTGCAAAGCGAGTAAATGTTCTAAATCTGTGTGAAAAAGCCTTCAGAAGAAGCAAAAATAGATCTGGTTCCTTCACCTCATTTTTAGAGCAGAACTAAAATATCTATGAGAAAAGTGTGAATGTGAAATGTAAGCTCTGTGAATACTTAAACATTCCCTGAAGAAATGCCAGTGTTTCTCTGACTGTCCTTATGCCACTGCTTATTTGAGTCATATGTCCCAATACCACTATGGTATCCACTCTAATTAACTATCTCTGTCCCGTTTCAATTAGCTGTCCGAGTTTATGGATCCACTGGGAAACAGTCTGAATGTTTCATGTGTTTGTGTGTGTGTGTGTGTGTGTGTGTGTGTGTGTGTGTGTGTGTGTGTGTGTGTGTGTGTGTGTGTGTGTGTGTGTGCGTGTGAAGGGGGATTTTTTGCAGTCTGTGATAAATAACTGACCCGAGGCATGAATATAAATCATGTTGTGTGTTTGCGCCGTAATCCCCTAGACTGAGGGGCCTCAGCAATCAGCGACAACAGCAGCAGCTGCCCAAAAACACTTAACACACCCTGACTACTTCGCCTCTGCACCCTCTTCCACTTTCATCTGATCCACCATTAAGGGGTTAATAATACGCATCCTTATAAACCCATACAGTTGCAGACATTACTTTAAATGTAGGTTGATATCACTATAGTCAATGAAAAATGTAATTCCAAGTTTCTTGATATCCACATTTAGAGAGAAATGTGCTTGAAAGTCACCCTAAAATATGAATGCCTCAATTGTCTCTAGAAGTACAAAAGACAAGGTTAGCTTTTATAATAATAATAATAATAATAATGCATTTATTTTATAAGGCGCCTTTCAAGGCACTCAAGGTCGCCGTACAACAAGGTTAAAAACAATTTTTACAAACATAGTTAAAAGCAAAACACAGTTTAAAAACATAACTACTAAAAACATACAGCTTGCAGCACAGGTCAGCCATACGCTTGCCTGAACAGGTGGGTTTTGAGGTGAGTTTGGAAAGTGGTGATAGTGTCCATGTTTCTAATATCAGGGGGGAGGGAGTTCCAGAGGTGAGGGGCAGAGCGGCTGAAGGCTCTTGACCCCATGGTGGAGAGACGGGCTGGGAAAACTTTGAGAGTGATGGAGGAGGCAGACCTAAGAGACCGGGTGGGAATGTTGACATGGACAAGGTCAGACAGGTATGGGGGGGCGAGGTTATGAATGGCTTTGAAAGTATGAAAGAGGATCTTGTAGTCAATGCGGTGTTTAATGGGAAGCCAGTGGAGTTGGTGTAGTACAGGGGTGATGTGACTGATGACAGGGGTTCTGGTGATGATACGGGCAGCAGCGTTTTGGACCAGTTGGAGTTTGTGTAGGTGTTTGTGGGGGAGACCATAGAGAAGGGAATTGCAATAGTCCAAGCGGGAGGTGACGAGAGAGTGGACCAGGATAGCGGCACTGTGGGGAGTGAGTGAGGGGCGGAGGCGGTTGATGTTTCTGAGATGAAAATAGGCAGACCGGATGGTGTTGTTGATATGGGTGTGGAAGGAGAGGGTGCTGTCGAGGACGACACCCAGACTCTTGACCTGAGGGGAGGGGGAAACCGGGGAGTTGTCGATGGTGAGAGTAAAACTGGGTTGCTTGGTGAGTGTGAGTTTTGAACCAATGAGGACTACCTCAGTTTTATCACTGTTGAGTTTTAGGAAATTTGAGGTGAACCAGGATTTGATTTCCTGTAAACAGGTACAGAGGGAGGGGGGTGGGAAGGTGGAAGAGGGTTTGGAGGAGACGTATAGCTGGGTGTCGTCCGCATAGCAGTGGAAATTGATGTTATGTTTACGGAAAATCTGTCCAAGGGGGAGGAGGTAGATGATGAAGAGGATGGGGCCAAGGACAGAGCCCTGGGGGACACCGGAGGAGATGAGGGAGGGATGGGATGTGAATGATTTTAACTGAATTAACTGAGTACGGCCGGAGAAATATGAGTGAAACCAGTCTAGGGGTGTGTCAGATAAGCCAATGGATGTAAGTCGGTCAAGGAGGGTGGAGTGGGAAATGGTGTCAAAGGCTGCACTTAAATCAAGGAGGATGAGGATGGATAATTGTCCAGAGTCAGCTGCTATCAGGAGGTCGTTTGTGATTTTAATGAGGGCTGTTTCTGTACTGTGACGGGGGCGAAAACCGGACTGGAACTGTTCATAAAGGTTATTGTTGGTGAGGTGTGTCTGAATCTGTGATGCCACTGCTTTTTCTAGTATTTTAGCGAGAAAAGGTAGGTTGGAGATGGGGCGGAGGTTGTTGAAGATGTTGGGATCTAGACCAGGTTTCTTTAATAACGGTGTGACAGCTGCAGTTTTTAGGGCTGAGGGGACAGAACCAGAGGTGAGGGAGGAGTGAATAATGGCAGTTATCAGGGGCAGCAGTGAGGGGAGGGAGGCTATAACCAGGGAGGATGGGAGGGGGTCAAGTTGGCAGGTGGATGGCTTGGAATTCCGGATGATTTTGGATAAATCCGCAGCAGAGGGGAGTTCGAAGCAGGAGAGAGGTAGAGAGAGGGGGGGGTGGGGGACAAAAGGAGGTGGACAACTGGACGTGTGAGGGGTCAGTTGCTGGTGAATGGTGTCTATTTTTGTGTTAAAAAATGACATCAGGGAGTTGCAGTGGTCAGTGGAGTAAAAGTGTGGGGGGAGGGAATCAGGGGGGCGGAGTGATTTGTTGACCACTGAGTGCAGGGCCCTGGTGTTTCCAGCACCAGCAGTAATTTTTGCTGTAAAATATTGGGATTTGGCTGAGGAGAGGGCATCTTTGTATATGAGGATGTGGGTATGGTACATTTGTTTGTGTATGGTGAGTCCGGTTTTGCTGAAAAGCCTCTTCAGCTGACGACCTTCGGCTTTCAGCTGACGTAGGTGGGGGGTGAACCAGGGAGCAGAGTGGGGGAATGAAACAGTCCGGGATTTGAGGGGGGCAAGTGAATTTAACAGAGTCTGGAGACCATTGTTATACAAGAGAACCAGCTGTTCCGGGGTACATGGGGGGGTGATGGTGGGAAAACAGTCAATACCAGTTGTGAGGTCGGTTACATTGATGTTTTTGATATTACGGAAGGACATAGTGCGTGACAGTTTGATTTTGGACAGTGACAGACTTAAATTAAATGAAATGAGCATGTGGTCAGAGATGGGGAGACAGACAGCAGAACAGTTTAGGGGAGTGACACCAGCACAACAGACTATGTCCAGAATATGACCTTTCGAATGAGTAGGGAAGTCAACATGTTGTTGAAGACCAAAGCTGTCCAGGCATGAGATGAAGTCCTTAGTGAGAGAAAGATTAATTTTGTCCAAATGAATATTAGCATCACCTAACAGAATGATATTGGATGAGAGTGAACAAATGTGAGTGAGAAGTGTGGTGAATTCATCAGTGAAGTCCTTGTTAGGTTTGGGTGGGCGGTATATAATGACTAAAATAGTTGGAGTAGGTCCATTTAGTTGTATAGCCACGGACTCGAATGAGCGTGACACTGGCACGGTGACAGCTGAGACCTTCCAAGTCTCGCGGTGTAATATCGCGAGACCGCCTCCTCTGCCGGTGAGACGGGGTTGACAGGTGTAAACAAACCCAGGGGGAATTGACTCGTTTAACTGAGAATAATCATCAGGATGTTGCCATGTCTCTGTTAGACAAAGGAAGTCATACTTGCAGTCACGGAGGAGGTCCTGTAGAAGTAATCCCTTGCCAGTGAGGGAGCGGATGTTAAATAAGCCAAATTTGACGTCGGACTGCTGGTTGGAGAAGCCAACGTTAACCGACCTAGCCAGGCGAGTTAACGAGCTGTGATCCACCTTCCTACGGATGGTTCTCCGAGGGCGACGGCGGGTGGAAGACCAGATGGAGTTGATAGCAGTGGAGTCATCGATGTGGACACTTCGTCCGGCTCCGCGATGGGTGTACCTCCGATGAGGACGGCGGGCGATGTCCGGGAAGTAGTGCAGTACAGGCGGGGGATCAAGCCGGAGGAATCGAAACTGGAGGAGCTCCGTGCTCATATATTGGATCAGAGATGACGCTGGATAAATCACTATGGACAGGATAGTCCACAGGAGCACAGAGCTCACAGCGAGTTTGTAGATCCACATGATGCACGGGCAGATGTACGTTCACCGAACAGCAGTAGCAGTGGCCAGGTAACTCAGGTGAGTAGAACGCCAACACGCTAAATTTGAACAGTCTAGATCGTTTTGACAGTAGCCCAGAGTAGAGACCACCAGTATCCCGTTCGCCACAGATAGGTGATCTGCTGCAAGCTATACAGAGAATCGTAAAAACAATAAAAAAGGCAACCGGAGAGCAGCGGCAACCGGAGAGCAGCGGCAGCTAGTCGCGCCAGCGTACACTTCTTCCGGTTCCTTTATGCAAAAGGATTTGATCAACTGTTGTGTACTGTAACAGCCATGTTTATCTTTTACTCGTACAGTTAGAGCCATGTTATTACCCAAAGAAAGCAAGTGTAAGCTGCCACCCCAAATGGATCGGTCCTCATTTCTCTGCCCATCCTCACATATAACAAAAGGAAGAACAAAGAGTAAAATAATCTATATTGCTTGAAGCCCAATGCCCAGGCTGCCGTGAATGAAGTCTGACTTTCTCAGTCTGAGAACATGTTCCAGACACCAGTTGCCCTGGAGCTGGCCAGTGCAAACGGCAGAAAACACAAAAGCAACACAATTGCTTATTTGAACAAATAAAGGGTATCAGCAGCACACCAACAAAGGGAAGAGGCTGAAGGCATTTGCAATTGCCCATTCAAAGGTTTGTCAAATTGCCAAGCCACGCAATGTAAAATACAGTATATTATGCCTTGTAGTCAGCTATGGAAGGAGAAGTAGGGAATGTTTGTCTGGTGATCAAATGTTGTGTGTTCATTAGGTATCAGACATACTGTACCATCTGTTTGTGATGAGATTTTGGTTTAGGCCTTGGGCATATATATTTGTGTGTGTGTGTGTGTGTGTGTGTGTGTGTGTGTGTGTGTGTGTGTGTGTGTGTGTGTGTGTGTGTGTATGTGTGTGTGTGTGTGTTCTGTTCTCGTATATCTGTCTACTCTACATGTACCTAATCGTCACCAAAAATGACAAATGACCTAATTAAGGTAGTTTTCAGTTTGCGTTCGGCGCACCGTGTCATTGTGTAGAGACAATGTTCCATTTAGAAAATCCCCTGGCACGTGGATGTTAAAATTGGAAAAGTGTGTTGTGTTCCAGGTTTTATTGAGACATACAGTTGTAATGAAAATCAATGTCATGTTTATGCATGATTGGCCGCAGGGAAAACATGTATATTAAATAAGAGGGGACCCAGAAGAGACCTTTGTGGGACGCCACACAGGAGAGGAGCACTGTTCACAGTTTAGAGTGGAGGTAAAGCAGTATAACATTTATAAATGTTTAACGGTTCTTAATAGCATGATTAGAAGGTTAGAATGAAAAATGTCACACGCCTGTGTCAGGATGGCCTTTACATCTACTTTCTCCACCAAAGAGTTCATTCCCCCACACATTCGTTTGTAATGTTTGTAGATGTGTGCGTTTTGGACACAGAGTCTGAGAGAGACAGATGGTTGGTTACCATGGCTATTTGAAGGTTTTTTAATTTTAACAGTCTGTGAGCATCCTCCAGATGACAGACAACACACACAGTCCTACACAAAAAGAGCAGTCAGAGAGAGCTGGGTTTAATCAAAGAGATTTATGGCCTCCTGAAAGTCTTTTTCTTTCCTCCTCGAGGTCAAAGGGACAATTCTCCCATCCCCACTGTTACCACTCGACACCACACAATGCACCAATGTAGTCATCAAGAAGGTCACACATACACACAGGGATGGTAAGAGCAAGAAAGATACATCAAGATTAAGGAACAGCAGGAAGTAGCATTGCTCTGCTGCTGATCCTTTGCTAAGCTTTCGGCAACTGAAAGGGAGCATATTTTGAAAGTGTCCAGGTGTGGGAGCTCTCTGGGGATTGGATCCAATCATCAGAGTACTTTTGCAGCCCCAACAAGAGGGAGTGTATGAAAACGAGGCGGAAAGGAAACATGAGAATGACAAACAGAAGAGTGGGAAGTACGGAGCAACAGGCCGTAGAAAAACATGATTTGTAAGCTGTAAAAAAACGGGCAAAGTGGCCACCATCGATGCAGATGAAATACCTCGGTCCCATTAAATCAGTCAAAGTAAGAGAGTTGCTTGGCATGGAGTTTGATTTGTATATTTCTGCAGTGTTTCTGCAGGATGTGCAGGGGGAGGCTTTTCAAGGCTTTGCTTTACTTATGGAAATACTTTATGTTACACTTATTGCTTTCCAAATAAATCATCAGACATTTTGATTCGTCCCAATAAAAGCACAGGTGTATATCATGATGGGTGAATTATTTCTATCTTCTTCAATTTCAATTTCACGATACAGCATGGAAAAGAAGATTGTTTGCTACAAGATAGACTTTAAAGAAGTATGGAACATTGCCTAAGCATACTTGAGCAGAAATAGCAATTCAGCCACTGTGTCATGATTTACTGCCATGATTTCAGAGGAATATGAAGCTTGACTAGGGCTGCTCGATTATGGCAAAAATCATAATCTCGATTGTTTGGGTCAATAATTTATATCACGATTATTAAAAACGATTATCCATTTACTTTGAAAACATCAATTTATTGAGAAAGAAAATGTGAACAGTATGTTTTTAACAGTTGATTAACCTGAACTCTAAGTATAACTCAACTGAAAAACCAATAAAAAAAATTATAATTAAAAAAAATAATAATAATAAAAAAATAATCGTTTTATTTCGATAACGTTGTTTTCGTAATCGTTGCAAGCCATAATCGTAATTGCGATTAAAATACGATTAATTGTGCAGCCCTAAGCTTGACGAAAGATTCCAAGGGTATAAAGGGTTAATGAGACATTTGAGAGGATGTTACAAGCGTCACCATGGAGAAAGTCAAGCAGAATAACACCCAGAGTGCTTAACTGAGCAGATCTCGGCCTTCATTGACATGTCAGAAAAGACGTTCGAAAACTGCCCATGCAGCCAGAACCCTAGAGACCACTTTATCTAAAGTATTAACACAAACGGGAGGCAAGGGAAAGACAAAGATGGAGATAAATGGAGAGTGAAAATGAGTGGAGGGCAATGGGAACGTGGAAATGAGAATGTGAGGGAACAAAGGGGCAGTTGACAAGGGAGGGCAAACATCGAAGGGTATAGACCTATAGGATGCCTGGGAGACGTCTAATATTGACTGCATATATCCCACCTAACACAGAGAGAGGCAGAAAGAAAAGGAGAAACAGAGGATTGAGGCCTCCTAATATTAGTAACACCAGTGGAGTGGGAGTTCTCCCGTCTGTGATCTCATTAATGCAGGATTCCTCACAAAAACCTTGTTCTCAGGCTTAAAGCTGTAATGAGTGAAGAGCACACTTGCTACATTCTGTCTGGTAGTGCAGCTGTAACCAAGTGAGATGTGCTGTAAATGGGATATCACTTTTATTTGAATGGTTCAACAAAAGCCAAAGCGTGGAGAGTGACGCCAGATTGTAGGCTTATCATATCATACTGAGACTATGCAGGCTTCTTCTGCTAGGCTCACACCACACAAACAAAGCACAGCCGTGTAATTGGAAGGTCTTGCAGCGAACATGCGATGCAATTCTCTTTGAAGAAAGATCAAAACTAGAGATGAGCGATTGCAGGCGATGACATTACTGAATTTGCTATTTTAGAAAAGATCAAGGGGCTGTAGGGAATGGTATTTTAAATTTGAAGTATGCCTCCCCCCAGGTTTTCTGTGTATATGTAAATCAGGGTATGGATCAGACTATGCCCTGCTGACAGTACGTCAACCGTGATATTTCATGTCAGTCGTAACTCTGGATTTGAATACAGCATAGAGGGATGTTCTGACCATCGGTCCGATAGCACCTTCATGCAGATTACCCCAAGGTGAAGCCCAGCCATGTTGGGATTAGCAGGATGATTTATCAAACTGACATACTGGACATAGGCCCAGTGGTTAAGGGTTCAGAGGGTCTCTAAGCCAGAGCCAGAGCCTCCGTTTGAAGTCAATGAATATCTTGATGTTAGCTTGCAAGCACGCCAAACTAAAATGGTGAACATGTTTAATATTGTACCTCCCTATTAGCTGGTTACCATCATTGTGAGCGTACTAGCATGATGACATTAGCCTTTATCTCGAGAAATGTCTGCCCCTTGCCTTTATACCAATACTTGAGTTCTTCTGTTTGAGGAATTAAGTGATAAAAAAAACACTTAAGTTCCTGAGCCTTTGAGAAGCAGCCCAATGACTTTTCTTGTCACAAAGTGTTAAAGAATGTCCAACTTTAGCTTGTTCCCGTCACCTTTTACCCAGCCATCCCTAAACATTGGAGGAGGGGCAAGACAAATATCAGGACTAACCCCCACATCATATATGTACAATTGGAAGGAAAATCCATCCACATAGGCTGCGCTTGAATAGTTATTGCTTAGGACTGAGAGAAATGACCCGGAAGAACCTAAATGGCAGCCCGGATATATCTGGTCGATTCCTATCAATGCTAAGTGAAGGTGTTTCAATGTTTCCTTATTATCTCCTTTAGCATAGGGTACACTGGACGATTCTTTACGAAAGGACTTTTGTTTTGGACGAGAAACCCTTACTCGAAGCCTTGAACCCTTACTTTTTAAAGCATTGAGTGTGTCACCATACTCATCTTCTATCTATTATCAATAAAGCTGCTGAGGAAAGGACATGTTTTAGATTATTTTGACCACTGGGTCTGTCTGCTGTCCCCAGTCTCTTTTAATATTGATTAACTCAAGTGCAAGTACTCAATCAAAAATATTTACTCAGGCTAATATCTGTTTTATCTTTAAATTCTAAAAAAACTGATGCCTCTTATTGCCCTTATTCATCCTACCATTAATGATGATTATTTGTTAAGAGCTGTAGTATTAACATTTACATTGTTAGAGGGTTAGTAAAAGGGTTACATATAATCTAGGTAACAATTTAATTTCCATTAAAAATGAAATGAAATGGTAAAACATGAAAGTATTATGAGGGAAAGATTGGATCCATAGCAACGATAGCATCATAGTTTATACACACTGCACAGCATTTGGACACAATGAGATTTTAGTGAGAATAGTGAAATGCTATAAGGATGGCCCACTCTGTTTGACTAAGCCAAAGTGACAAATTACACTCAACTCAGCAGTTCCACTAGATTAATGTGAAAGCTCTAAAACACACTTCACGAGACCAGCTAGACTTGACATTAACAGTCCACTTCTGAAACCGGACTGTCACAGGCAAACAGAGCGCTAATTCAACAGCAGAATTAAGCACTAGCAAGGGCTCTCATGCTGAAGGAACGTGCAAATGTGTATTGCATTTTTGCATGTAAGTACTGTATGTGTTTATGCCCCTTGAGGTAAAAAAAACACTTACATTGCATGGCTTCCTCTACTGTAGCTCTCGGCTTTTGTTAATTGAGAGCTATGGAGCCTACATTTTGTGGACTAACAACAATAGATTACTTAAAAAGCTAAAGAAGCCACATGCTAATGTTCCTGGGGCTCATCCTAAATCATGTGACAGTCATGATTCATGACCCCACCTGAGCAGCAAATTGAAAGGCTTGGTCGGATTTATTTGGTTGCCGTCATGGTCCAGTAAAGCAGTAATGTCGTTGCTTCCTAGCTTTGGTAAGCAGGATCAGCGTAGCACGAAATGGACACGCATGCAGCTAGGTGTTGCAGTTCATACACATGAACCCAAGGACACACCTACTTGATTTGCTTTCTACATTCATCCTGCTTTTCTTTAAACAAATGTACAATGACAAAACAATAAGCTGCAGTCAAATTGAATGCAATAAACAAAGTATTGACTCAACCACACCCGTCTGGTCTGAGGCTCATGCAACAACATGCTTATACCACACTATATTAAAACCCTTTGGATAAATATGTCTAACAAGGACAACTCTTTGGTAAAAAGGCTCTGAATGTATCCAAATAACTGCCTGATTTCTGACTTTATGAGCAGACGACAAGATTTCATTCACACCTGCCAAACTCTGAACTTTTTACATGATTATAATCAACATCTTTTCCCTTCTTTATCCTCTCTGGAGAGTAGACTCTAGAACACCAGGTCTCTTAGATGAGCGCAATCACAACATTTAAAGTTATACTGTAATCAGCCTGAAATCTAGATAATCTTAAACATGTTGGATTTAAAGCAAGTTAAAATAAATACAACCTCCATAGCTTTCAATGTTGAGACCATGATATTGGTTCGCATGCCTATAGCTATCCTAACATATATCACAAGGCATAGCCAATATGGATGATCTGAGGCGCCGTTACCTTTTAATGCAGCCCCGTACCTACATTGGTAA
The DNA here is from genome assembly GCF_949606895.1 of Notothenia rossii. Classification (NCBI taxonomy): domain Eukaryota; kingdom Metazoa; phylum Chordata; class Actinopteri; order Perciformes; family Nototheniidae; genus Notothenia; species Notothenia rossii. The sequence goes on along the minus strand of NC_136908.1, from coordinate 58,414,464 downwards.
AAAGATATCTGTAATACATGTAATGTCGATGTTAGATTATTCCTGTTACACTTTCTTACTGAAAAGCATCTAAATGACTACAGCTATTGACTGTGAAGGACTTAACAAAGTAGCAGACCTTAGCAGCTTACTATCTCCGGTTGTACACATTCAAACAGGATATTCACTGCTGCCCACAGGGCTCTTCAGCTTTGTTGGCTAGTGGTGCTGAGCTCATGGCGGGCCAGACAGCACACACCCAGCTGTGAAAGAGAGGATGTAGCGATCTCTATACAAAGACCCCAGTCAGCACTAAGGGACTCTAAAAACAGATGATGTCTGAGCTGATGAGTGCACCTCGCAGCAGAGCGGCACAGGGTTTACATCGGGACGGTCCACAACTGGATCTGTGCAAATACGATACGATAATACTTTAATGGTCAGATCAAGTCTGAAAGTTGACTTGCATCACAGCAGCTCCATGTGTAACATCAACATAGACAAATATCAAGACACATCACATGAAAAACAAACAATCACTGAGAGAAAACATTTTCAATGATCATTTAGGATCTTCCGGGCATTTGATCTGGGATTGAACTAAATGAATACACAGCCGTTCGTTGTGTATTTGTATTGTGTTAATTGGTATGTTTTGTTGCTTTGCTTTGTGAAAATGTTCATACTGTATGTATGCTAGAATATAGGGATGTCCCGATCACCTCTTTTTGCTCCCGATCCGATTCCGATCATTTGATTTTGACAATTTGCCGATACCGATTTTTCCCGATCTGATCTTTATGCAATGCATTCAGAGAAAAAAAAGAAAAAAGCATTCAAGTGGTCCCTTAAGGTTATTTTTGTATTTAAATTGGATATTCTATCCAACATGGATATAGCTTCTTTCTTTCACAGCAGCATTGGATCAGTTCAGTTGTGCAGCATTGGATCAAAACAAAATAAAGCTTTCAGTACTCGTTAGCTTACTGCTACAATTAGACACTGCGCCCTGCCCACTCTGTTGCCAGATTTGAGAGAAATAAGCAACCAGGTCTATGAAAACAAGCCCCAAAGAAGCAACACATACATGATGTTCTGTAATTTGAAACCAAAACTAAGGCCTCAGGATGACTTTAAGACGTGAACATGGTCATTTTTGTTTTGTAACATTGAATACAATTTTTTTTTTAAAAGTATTTCAAAAAAAAAAAAAATCCCGATCCCCGATTTTTTTCCTCCCGATTCCGATCTTTTGAAAATCACGTGATCGGCTCCGATCCCCGATCACGTGATCGGATCGGGACATCTCTACTAGAATATATCTTAATCCAAACAAAACCCTTTAAAAAAAGACATTGACTTTGAGACAAGAGTACCCGAAGTACAAAAATGCCAACACATTTTTGGGTTTTTAATTCCAGCAGCACTCAATTAGGCAGGATAGCAGTTCTTTGTCCAATGCACACTAAAATGGCACTGACCATGAACCTGATTCTCAGAGGACTTCTAGGATTTGGCTAACAAAGATAAGCGAGTTAACCCACTACAGCCCGTGTTAATGAGCTTGTAAAAGATCACACTCTAAAAACAGTGGCCTTCGCTCTCAGCTACAACGATGCCCTCCGGGTTCCTGTTCCTAATCCGTGGATCAATTATTTTTTTGTCAATTCAACCCCATGTGCTGACACTTATGGATCTGTGATACCTGATATACTATTAATCAATGTGGGTAATGTGACTGCTCTTGTGTGGGAATTTGAATTCCAAAACATAAAAAAGACAAAAGTGACGATATAAGATAGATCATCCCTAAACAAATACTAAACCTGATGTTGAGACTGTATCCAACTCCCTTTTCTCTGACAGAACAAGGACACTACATCTCTGATCATCACAAATTCAACCCCGCCACAGTGAGAGCGAGTGACATAAGCAGCAAAGTAGGGCTGCTCGATTATGGAAAAAATCATAATCTCGATTATTTGGGTTGATAATTGTAATTGCGATTATTAAATGCGATTATTCATTGACTTTGAAAACATCCATTTATTGGAGATTTTTTTTTTGAACAGTATGTTTTTGACAGTTGATTATCCTGAACTTTAAGTATAATTCAAATGAAAAAAAAAAAAAAAAAATTAATAAAAAAAAAATCGTTTTATTTTGATTACGTTGTTTTCGTAATCGTTGCAAGCGATAATCGTGATCGCGATAAAAATACGATTAATTGAGCAGCCCTACAGCAAAGCACTCAACATTTCATCACCATAGTATTTTGTGGCCTGGCTTTGATACACTGAAGCTGTGGCAGTGCTTCTAAGCAAGAAGATAAGAGACATAGCTTTGCATATTTAAGAGGTTATCAATTATTCACCTACAGCCAACCCCTAGCCAGCCTTCCTGGGAAGCTAGCAGCACATTCACAGTGAAGCAGTGAATAAAAAACAGCTTGTCATATAATTCACTATAACAGCTTGAATTGTAGTTGTTTTTTTAGGCGATTTTTTTAAATACTTTAAAATTAGGTCATGTGGCAAAACAATCAATCAACAATAGGGCAATTTAAGACTAAATAATCCTAATAACCATTCTATAAAAGAAAGTATCTAAACATTTTTTTATTTTATTCATATTGCTTGTTTTGTTTGACAAAGAGTCCAAAGCCCCAAACATATTACATTTTTATAACAGTGTTAAGCAAATCAGCTAATTTAAATATTTTAGACCATAAAACCATGAATGTTTGCCTTCATTCATTGTCACACTTGGGCCTGCTTCGAGACGTTTCTTCATGAAATTATAACATGCATAAAGAACTAAAGAGAAGGATTTAATGAATGTTTTTAAAGCAGGCTGGTTGCTTCTACAACATATTGAGGGAAATGGTGATCTAAAAATGTTATATATTATACTCTCTTTGTTGTATAGCAGAAACCTAGTGAGGCCTCCCCTGAAATCATCAGCCTGTGAGGAGATTGATGTATGAATATATAGATAATTGATAGTGAGGCAGCCACAAAGTGCATTGGACCTGACTCAAAGCTCAGCTATATATTACAGCATTAAAACATCATCAAATAGGCTGTATCATTCAAATACTGAAGTGTGTACGGACACCAAAGGAAAACAGTTATTAAAGTAAGTCACACATACAGCTATATCATCGCTGACATAACAAGGGACATGTCATGTGATCCAAGAGTTATGGGACACTCCCTGGTGTGTGTTACCTGGTTATGTGAGTGTTTACAGGGAATAAATGAGTGTGGGAAAAGTATGTGATACCCATTTTAGAAACATAGCTGCTCTCACACTTATTAATGGGTCTTTTGTCGAGTAAATATCTTGCAGGTAATATATCACATAGCTGTAATGGATGACTAGCTTGAATGAATATACCGTATGACAAGTGAAGGTGCTTTAGAAAAGACACAATGCAATGACTGTTACCAGCAGTGTTTGAGACTCTTTGTTTATATTCTCCAGGTCAATATTCGTTGGTAAAATTATGTTGAGTATGTCATAGACACAAACATGGGCTGCCTCTATTTGAAAAGGAACAAAATGTCAGCAGTAACACAGACAGCTATATTCCCCAACAATTCCGTAAAAACTAACCACGACAAAAATCAAAATTTGCTGCTTGCGGCAACTGGGGTAGCAACGGAGCGCTGGGTAAAGGTTAAATGGGCTTTGTGAGTCCTGGACCTGAGCAGAGAGTGGAGGAGAGAGAGAGTGGGTTGAGAGTCAATACTGACAGTGTGTAGCATATGGTGGGAACATTCTGGGAGGACACTGGGGTGGAAAAAGCTGGGCAAACATGAGTAGTGCTGAGCCATGCAGCGCTTCCATGCATGAAAGTACATTACGACTTAAAGACTTTGGATATGTTTAAATGTCATATTAGATAAGGTCATTTTAAAAGGCACAACAAGGTTGTCTCTAGTCTATTGCATTTCCATTAGAGAACAATAAACTTGAAGAATTGGTGTTATGCCGTGTTATAGAGATTGCCTACTACTACTAAAAAGTCTATAGCTTGCAAACCATGAACATCAGCTGCTCTTATAAATACTTCTATAATGGTAATTAATCAAATGTATGTGTACAATGTAGTTCATAACATGAGTGACAAAACAACAGTGAATCATTTTCTCACTCATGTATGCTAACGGTCAAATTATGTACGGAAATACGCGAACAAAAATGTTCCAACAATATTTTATCAAATGTTTTGGTTTCAATGCCAAGCAACTTTACTGCTTTGATTCCCAATGCAGGTCTCTTCTGTGTCTTTTGTTTTAGGCGATAACTTCCTGTTTAACAGACCTGTAAGCTAGGCTGCCTGGCCAGTACCAGACAGCAAACAGACACATTTAGCATGGAGCATTTAGCAGCTATATCGCTAACAATCTTCCTTAGGAGTTGGTGGAATAAAAACCAAAACAGAGCTTAAAGGGAAGAGTGGATAACAGTCTTAAATGTGTCACGCTTCAAGGAACACAACACAACACGACACCACATAAATGCTAATGTTGCATTGAATGTTGGCTAACTTTTGCGCTAGGCCAGTGATTCTCAAATGGGGGTACGCGGACCCCTAGGGGTACGTTGGGGTACTGCAGGGGTTAAAACCATGCTTGATTACAAAAATAATCTTGGTACAATAAGTTAAATAGAAAACACAATTTCATATAAAATATTCCTAGAACCACTAAGGGGGTCCTCATATAAACATGTTACATTTGTGTATTGTATTTATAGTTTTTAATAATATATCATTTTGTTCATTGGTTTGTCAAACATAAATTAATTCAATTGAAAAACTCCTTGGAAAAATCTTTAGTTTGTTGTAATTCATGTATTAAGGAGTTAATAAATCAAACACTGGATGGAGCATCACTATATTATAATTATTTATATAGGCTTTTTCTGTCAAAAATGTCCGGGGTCGGTCAGGGGGTACTTGGCTGAGAAAATGTTTCAAAGGGGGTACATTACTGAAAAAAGCTTGAGAAGCACTGCGCTAGGGCTAGGCTATAGCTAGGCTACAGTGTGTGGTGCCAATATGTCAGTGTTGTGTTTACAACGTGTTGTTCAAGTTTCCAGGACAATCAATTAAAAATCTTTCCGTTTTTACGTATAACTCAGTGGCCCATTCTTTATGACCTGTGTTAAAAGACAATTCCACATCAGACAATTTCACCCTCCACTTCATGCCCTGCCACATGAAGTGGAAAAAAGATCACAGATGTTCATTAGTAATTTGGCAATCGTGCTAAAACTATGGCTACTGGCTTCTAGCCAAGTCATTAAATCAGTTAATAATCTGTGTAGCCTAGAAGCTACGAGGAAACAGTTATATTATTTAAAAGAAAAGTTAAGCAGAATTGTATTTTAGAGGGGAGAGAGTTAATTTGGCTTTACAAATTGAGAAATGACGTTCATGCTGGTTCATCTTTGTCCAAAATATAGTCATTATTGTAAATGATGAACAAAACAATTTAAATGTAGTGCATATGCTGTTTATCTTCATGAGCCAAGATCAAAGAAATTACTTTTGAGTTTGCCTATTATCAGATGGAGTGTTTCTTTTATCATTTGTAGCAATTGTAAAATTATAAATAGCCAAAACATTCTAAAGGATAGAAAGTATGGCACCATTGTAAAGTTGACAAGATAATAACTCATGTTGTTACATCCTGATGGTGACATATCGAGTGAAAGTTGGAAATAAATCTCTTAAGGCCCTTTATCCCTGTGTATATAATCCCTTACTGCAGTGTGTCTGATTTCAGTCTGAGTATCATCGCTGTGTATCTGCAGTCTGGTCAAGGTTATCTCTTCCCCACAGATCAGACATCAGGAGACCGTAAGTAGAAGCTAATTCACGAGAAAATGCACTGATTACAATCTGGGTTTCAGAGAAAAGATCACACACACAGTAGATTATTTAATGCTTGAACGATATCTACAAATGAAATGCCTCATATCTCACGTCCAATAAGCTAAAGTGCTACAACATCAGCCGTTGGTGCATTACGGCCCGTCCACACAGCGGCGTGTGTTGACGCTTGCCGGCAGGCGTGTCTGAAACTCGACCAACAACCAATCACATGAATCTCCCGCCCCTGACACACAAGCAGCGGTTTGATTGGCTAGAGCTTGTACTGGCATACGATTCGATTGGCTGACGCTTCCGTCGAGGCGTCAAAAGTTGAACACTGCTCAACTTTTGCAGCGAGCAACGCCAGCAACGCTCCACGTCGCTTCCCACGATGCAGTTCGGCGAAAAGTGACGTCACCCCATTCAAAGTGAATGGTGAAGCGTCAACGCACGCCGCTGTGTGGACGGGCCGTTAGGGTGCAAAAAGGGAAGGTGAGTAAAGCAGCCTGGCTCTAATGGCACCTTTCCACTGCAGCACAGTTTAAGCCCGGCCCGCTTTTTTTTGCTTTTCCACTAGGGGTAGTTCCGGCTCAGGGCTACTTTTTCACCTTTTTTCTGGCCCTCCAAAAATTGAGGTTCTTACCGGGCCAACGACCGGGCTGAATATGCTAAACTGGTGACGTAAACACTCTCGCCTGCTGAATGGTCAGAGAGAATCGCTAGCAAGGGGATATTTCACCGTGATTTCATTGTAATACACATTTCAAAATGATGCCAAAGTAACAACATACTGATACCGGTCTGCAGACAAGACGGCAGGCGAAAAACCTTTTGAAATGCGTGTTTTCTGAATGGAGATCGGATTGGTCAGGCTAAGCTAACGTTGTGTATGATCCGTCCACACTCACAACAGCGGCCTACAGACATAAATAAACCAGCGACTGTATTCTCCATGACACAGACAGTCTGTGGTTTATTCTTGTTTAACTTTTGTCTAGTTTTTGAACAGATATGAGGAGCTGTGAGCTCTGAGTGCTAACAGCTAACGGCGGATGTTTCGGTTTTGTGGTTCGCATTGAACATGACGTCACGGCAGTTTTACGCAGCGTCGCTCCGCCCGCCGAACAGCCGATCGCCCCGCCTAGACTGCGTTACTATAGTAACTACCCCAGTTACTAAACTGTAATGCTGCGTTCACACCGGACGCGATGCGAATATTCGCTTCGCTCTAATCGCTCTTATCGCATCGCTCTAAACGCTCGAGTTTCACCGTGGCTGTCAGCTGTGTTTACTCGCATCATTCAAACAAGACGCGCAGGCTTGGGGGATAAAACTACAACAAAATGAACATATTTTACCGTGATTTAATTGTAATACACGTTTCAAAATGATGCCTAAGTAACAACAAACTGATACCGGTTAGTAAAAACCATGAATTAATGCTTTGACAAGTCTGCAGACAGACGGCAGGCGAACAACCTTTTAAAATGCGTGTTTTCTAAATGGAGTTTGGCTAAGCTAACGCAGTATATGCTCCGACCGTCGACACTCACAACAATGGCCTACAGACATAAATAAACCAGCGACTGTATTCGCCATGACACAGACAGTCTGTGGTTTGTACTTGTTTAGTTTAGTTGTTTAGTTTCTGAGTGCTAACAGATAACAGCTGATGTTTTGGTTCAACGTCAGTGATGGCAGGCTGAGATCCTCACCGCTGATTGGCTACCGCGAGATCGCGTCACGTGAATTTCACGCTCGAGTTGAAAAAATTGATCTTGAGCGTTTGTCACGGCCCCCTTCAATCGCGACGCGGAATTCGCATCAACTGCTTCATGCACGCCGTCGAAACAAATTTCCATATGTCCACGGCTCTGCATTGACTTTACATGTAATCGCGCCGACCCCAAACATCGCATCCTGTCCGGTGTGAACGCAGCATAATGGAAACGCAGCTTAAAGTGAGCCTGGCCCACCAAGGCCAGACTAAGCTGTGCTAAGCCGTGCTAGGTCCTGCAATGGAAAAGCGCCATTAGAGGACAATGCAGAGTATCTGGGCAGGCCCAAAAGAAACGCCAGCGCAGCAGATTCAAGTGTGACAGAGAGGGAGAGGACAGAGTAGCAGGGTGGGGCATTATCACTGATGTGAAACGCCATAGACTTTTATGGGCCAACATCCAGAGGCATCAAATGATGCTGAGTAAGAACAAACAGGGAATGACTTACTCTAACAGTAAGTCATAGTACCCACAGCCTGCAATGCATCGGCTCTGTTGACAGGAAACAAGCATATGGGTTTATGTACTGTGTACCTGATCTGGCTTTTAAATCAATAAACCAAAACCTCTTATTCCCCTGTCATTTTCCAGATATTATAGAGACATTTTGGCTTTCAAACAGGATGTTTCAAGTGAAGCAGTGTTCGCTTTCCCAAAATAACATCAGGATAGATCCTCTTTGATAAATAAATAAAGATAATTAGATCATTTATACAGCAGATGCAGAAGAAATACAATATTGGCCAAAAAGTTAATATTTGCCCTTTCCTGTTTAAATATATGATGAATATAATCAAGACAGGGGGTGAGTTGGTTTTGATTTATTGATGTGCATGCTGCAAATGTAGGTACTGCATCTATTTTTACTGAGTGAGTGGGGGTTTGAACACTCTACATTTCAACAAAAAATGTAGGTCAAATTGTATTATTTTTAACTATATTATTTCACTGTTGAAAGTGGATCTCATTGGTATGTTTTATATTAAATGTATTTTTTTAATCTTTTTAATATTATTACCATCAAGTGTTACCTTGCCTTTGTATTTAATTAATTATGAAACTCTGCCCTTGTTGATGTCTATTTCCATTATCGTAAAGCACATTGAAGTCCATTTCCTGAATTGAAAGGTGCTTTACAGAATATTGCATTAGTTTATATTTTCTATGAGCTTCTAATCCACCGAGGCAGTTGTGTGTTATACAAAATCACAACCAATTTAATATGTAATTACAATTCATTGGTTAAGCCCTGTATATACCTCATGTATATGCAAGTGTGTTTCATATGGGGGTTTCCATTGACCCTGCACCACACAGTGTGAGCATGAGGATTATACAAGTTGGAATAAACAAATCATGTTTAAAAAGACAGATGTAAGATGACTCCCTCTGTCTCTCTTCAAGGCCCATAAAGACAAGGATATGTCTGTCTTTAATTGGTTTACCCGTTAACAGACACAACTTAAGCTGATGGATGACTCCTCCACTGCCTCTCTTCTCCATCCTCTTCTTCTGCTCTCTGGGCAGTGTATCTTTTTCTACAAAGACATTCTTTCAGTGAGACTAGATGGGCACTTACTGAAGGGGGGCTGGCCTCGTAAAGGCCTTCTCTGTGGGGTCAGACCGAGGATCGAGGACACATCCATTCAAATGGACCTGCTTTTTCCCACCACACACATTGACGATTAACAGATGCTTAACATTTGAGTTTTATTTTTAACTACTAGGAATGCCACCACAAAGACCAACATTCAGAAACTTTTTGAACATTAAAGCATGGACAAATGTCACAGTAGAGGCATAAAATATGAAACTGAAAATGAGCATAAAGCCACTTTAAGATGTGGAAAATGACATGTCTTCGGGCCAATGAAACGCTTCAAAAAGCAATATAAATACACACTCTACAAATCCTGTGTAAGGACTCTCCTGATGACTGGAGGTAAAAATATCTCCACCTATGTGAAAGAAGCACATGAAAGAAGGTACACACACACACACACACACACACACACACACACACACACACACACACACACACACACACACACACACACACACACACACACACACACACACACACACACACACACACACACACACACACACACACACACACACACACACACACACACACACACACACACACACACACACACACACACACACACACACACACACACACACACACACACACACACACACACACACACACACACACACACACCTTGAACCAACTGGGTGTGTGATGTGACAATAAGAGCTCTTCAATGGCTTCTTTGACCCAAATCCGCACTAATCATTTTAGAGCTGTGACAAAGATTCTGGTGGATGAGGGGGCAAAATTATTTTTAAGCCTACTGTACAAAGATTTAAGCTCCCACCACTGAGATTTAAACATTGCTCCTTTGTTCCCCTTAAAGCTGGTATCGTCTATCACTATCATGTGCCTTTGATATAGCTATACATATTGGGATTTTCAAATATTTTCTTTTCTTATGAGTGCAACAGGATTTGAATCGTCTGCCATGTTAAAAAACAAGTAATATTTGCATGCATATGGCTCAGTATATAAAATTAAATCAGACGGATATTGCTGGTATGTTTTCACACTCGGCTACTACCAGTCTGGCAGCTCCTCTGCTCTCACCCACTGTCCCATCTGTTGTCCACCTGATCCACAAAACTCCCATCAGACCCAAACCTCCTGATACATATTATAACAAGAAACAACCATATCTGTTCAAAAGACATTTATAGGAAAAATCAGTGTGTGTGTGTGTGTGTGTGTGTGTGTGTGTGTGTGTGTGTGTGTGTGTGTGTGTGTGTGTGTGTGTGTGTGTGTGTGTGTGTGTTGTTATGTCTCCTTATATTAGTCTCCAGTCTCTTGCTCTTCTTCAGATGTGTCCTGGCACAGCTGGTGATCGCAGCAGGATGTCACTCTTCTCCTCTACAATCACTTTTACTCCTCTTCCTCAGTCATTGCACACATGTTTTTATCACTTTTCCCCCTATGCTATGCTTTTCTCCTTTTCTCTTTCATTTTTTCTTTATCCCCTACCCTTTTTATTTTCATTCCTTACCTCTTCTCCTTGTGTTTTGTCTCCTCTCCTCCATTCTGTTCCTTCTCCTATTTCCTTTCCTGACCTTGCCTTTTCCTTTCCTCTCCCTTCTCCTATCTCATTCCTTTTCTATTTTTGAATATATCTCCTTTACTTTTCTCTCCACTCCATTGCTTCTCTTCTTGAACTTTCCATTCGTCTTGATCCCATCTCCTTTCCTTTCCTCTCCTCCTCTGTCCTAACCCCTCTTTCTGATTGACTAATTGATTGATCAATTAACTGTGCCATCTTAGATTAGTGTTCACAAACCACATGGTTATTCTTAAAATCATTTTTTTTTTAAATCACATCGGTGAAACAACACCAGTATGTCCCTCGTGTCAAAGCCTGTCTAAGACACCCCTCGTTGGCCTTATTGTGCAGAAACTGGGTCTTCCCCATCTCCAAGCAATAACATCATCTCCTAAAAAAAAACACCTAACAAACAAAAACCCATCTGTCTTTGAAGGAAGGCAGGGAGAACAGCATCTGCTCGTTCAGAAACACCACCAGCAGCAGCAGCAAAGACCCTTTAACTGTCCCCAGTTTACCAATTCATCAAACTGCAGCCAGTCACGCTAATTTAATGTGCCCTGGTCACTTAATGAAAACAGCTACCCAAACATGTCAAGCTGAGAGGCAAGGGTGTGGGGGAGTTTATTTACCTAACCATCATCGCTGCAGGGGGCTCAGGTCATTAACCTAAAGCATACTGAAGACTCTATGGTGCTCATTATATCCATTTGGCTGCAGCCTCCTTGCACAGTGGTCACGTAGACGTCCCAGGGGTTAATGAAACTACACTGAGACAGAAAAAACAGGACGACATCATCTACATCCTCAGTGGAGGTTGCTAATATAGTTGAACAATCCTTAGGGATTAATTCAAAACAAATGTTTCCTTGTTGCAGCAGCACCTGAAGTGGTGCAGTGCTGCAAATGCACACAACATCAGCTGCATACTACAGCTGGGAAGTGCAGATGTGAAACCTGATTTTCACACAGCATGTCGTCAGTATATCAGGGATGGTTTGGGCTCCTAAAAAACTAAAATAGATCTGACCTGAGAGCTGGTAACGATGCTAATATGCAGCTTGATAACGAGTTTTTACCTTTCTGTCGATATACAGTTAAGGTAATTAAGGGATTCAATTAGCCAAGAAGAACAGCACAACTTGCTGGTTGAACTTTTAAATATAAAGATTTATTTAGTTTTTTTCTCTAATTATTATCCATTAAAATTCAATATCTTTCAGTTTTTGGACTTTTGGGTCAGAATTTTTTTTAATTTAAGTGAATTTTAGAACATGCTTTGGGCCTTTTTCATTACTTTGTATAATATGTCTTAGGGCTGCTCAATTAATCGTATTTTAATCGCGATTACGATTATGGCTTGGAACGATTACGAAAACAATGTAATCGAAATAAAACGAATATTTTTATTATTATTACTTTTTTTTTTTTGGTTTTTCAGTTGAATTATACTTAAAGTTCAGGGTAATCAATTGTTAAAAACATACTGTTCAAATGTTTTTCTCCAATAAATGGATGTTTTCAAAGTCAATGAATAATCGCAATTACAATTATTGACCCAAATAATCGAGATTATGATTTTTGCCATAATCGAGCAGCCCTATGTCTTGATGATGATTATTGTAAAACATAATTGTGGACAGAGCTGACAAAACACAACTTCCTTCAAACCCTTTTAAATATATCATATCATGGGCATTAGGAAACTGTGAGAAGCAGTTTCTGCTTTTTTATTTTACAAACCATTCAATCAATCAATCAATGTTTATTTATATAGCCCAATATCACAAATTGTACATTTGTCTCAGTGGACTTCACAGTTTGTACAGAATATCAGTATGACAATACGACACCCTTTAATGGTAAACTTTAATGGTAAAGAATCAAGAATGGGAAGAATATTTAATAAAGGTATGCCAGTGTATCAGAATTGCAATACGTACACAAGAGGTTTAAGAGAGTAAAACTACTTTGGCCCTGTGATTGAAGTGTTTCAGAGTGTTTTCTTTGGCGTCCAATCTTCCTGCAAGTAAAATCTACAGTTTCAATGTTGCCTGAGGGAAATTAAAGAAGTTAACCTGGACCTTATAATCCCCAAACAGCATGCCAAGCAATCTTGCGCATCGCTCCGTGTCTGAAAATTGTGTAATCACTTAAGGAGACAGAATGAGAATGAAAACTCACCATAAGCTCCGTCACCTGACTTTGTGTCTAATGAGCCGTGGATAAATGGGAGAGTGAGGAGGAGAGTGAGGAGGAGAGTGAGGGGGACTCTGCGTCTGCCCTGAGTAATGGCTCAGTGCTGGGGAGTTGTCAAGGTGAGGCGATGTCTTGTGATGGGAGGGGGGGGGCTCAGGAATGGTGATGGGGCTGCCAACGCTCGATACCCGCCATGAAATGCCACGTCATCCGGTGAGTTTCATTCTCAAATGGAGATGTGCTCCCACTGGTACTAATTGATTAATAGCCCAGATACATTAAGATAAATGGAGCTGTTCAGTATCTAAGGGGAGACACTGTGTCTAGTGACCAAGACTCTTCTTTGGTTTAACACTTACACATGTCGATATGCAAATGAGGCATGTTTAATTTGCATGGATTTCTGAAAAAGAGGTCTTAACATTTGAAACAAAAAGAGTAACATATTTGTATTTATATGGGATTTTGGATATCTTTTTTTATGACTACGTAGATCCAAAAAGCCATATTTTTTTTAATAAAATGTCCTAAAAATAAGGTTATTAATGAATAACAAAAATAATGAAACTGGAGTTTTTCGTATGTCAGTGCTAAGTGGAGTTTTCAGAATGATTAGAAATAAATATTATTTAAAAAAGAAACATCAATGAAAAAAGTCATTTCTTAGGCTACAGTAGAGTTTTTTTTAATAAAACATAAAAATACACAGATACCACTGTGTTTTTGGAAATGTTTTTGTTTAAATCTGATGCTAAATATTGTTGAATTAAGGAGAAATATACAGATGCAAATCGACAAAGTTTGTCAAATACACCTGTATGTGAATTCTGGGTCTTTCATCTAATGTGAAAGTCAAGTTATGTGAAGCAAAAAAGAAGCCAAACTCACAAAATGACCAGTACATGAAGTATCTCACCTTAAAATGTGAAATATGTTATGTGTGGTATTTTGTAATTGATATAAAGTGATTGGTTACAGTGTGAAAGCACAGGTGTTACTCACAACATTAAAGAGGGCTGCGCTCTATTCAAGTGTCTTAATGGAATTCACCCACTCGTTAAATGTGATTGTTTACACCTGTGCTTTTTCCTGCTGTGACATTTCACTGTCTGCACTGAATAACCTCAAATCAAGCTGTTTATGTTTCTTTATGCTTCACAAACAAAAGGTTAGAAAACAACTGCAGAGAGCCTCATCGTCCTATATTGCTGAATATACGAATACAGTATGAGTTGCTGACAGGAACTTTGAGAATGTAGGTTAGCGGGCTAATGTTAGCATTATAGAGCAGCTGCAACAGAGGGATCCCCATTCACTGCAACTGGGCAGGATAAACAGAAGGGATGAAAATTGGTGCCTATATTAAAGCCTTAGTATAGGCACCAATTCACACTATTGGAATGTAACTGCATTTACTCAAGTCCAGTAGTAAAGTACGATTTTGATATACTATTAATTTTAGTTGAATATTTCCATTTTATGCTACTTTATACATATATTTCTCTACATTTTTAGAGGGAAATGTAGTACTTTTTACAACATTCTCTTGACACTAAAAAAAGTGATATGATGCAGTACTGCACTACACACCTACTACCACTAATCCCAACGTATGCTCTTGCATGCATTGGTAAGTGATTTCAACGGAATAATATCACATCGAAAATGTGTACTTGGCTTTCTTTGAGTACATTTAGATGATACTTCTTCAGTGCTTTTACTTAAGTGCCATTTTGACATTTTACTTGACTTGTTTACTACTGAGGTATTCCTTTTTTTACTTAAGTGTAAGAGTATTTCTTTCAATATTGCCTGTAACCAATGTACACTGTGGTTGAGGGTCAAATAAATCACATTCTATTCATGCAAAGTCTAAAAGTAGTCACACTGTCAATATGATTATCAAATATGACAAGGAAAAGCAGCAAATTATCACATTTAAGAATCTAAAACCAGTGTCCATTTTTGCTTGAAATGTATTGAAATATTAATTGAATTATCATGTTTTGTACCGATACTGAATCCAAAGAATTCCTAACATGTGGGGATATCCAATCCAAAAGATGAATCTCCTTTGATGACCAATCCAATGTCAACTGCCAACTGCAGAGCACATCTTTAATGGTGCCCTCTCCTCTCTGTCTTTTATCATGCTTAAGACAATTCTACATCACAAATAATATTCCTTCATGGAGCCCTCTTGTTTATTTTATGGCAGAATCAATGAAAAAGGTTTATCAATAATAATAAAAGAGGCCCCCACCCGCCATACTGACCAATAGACACCTGCTGACTATCCATATATGTCTGAATGTAATATGTGCCAACAGGGCCTGTGTGTCTTAAAGTCACAACAATTGGATTGACAGCTTGAGGAGCTGAGCTACATCTGGCAGCATCACTGGCAGACATCAAATAATCCTCTCAGCCTGCAGGCCTGCACCGGCCGGCAGCAACAATGAGCTCTAACCAGCCCTGCTGCTGCAACCCTGAACACATCATCCATGCAGCAGCAGCAGCAGATCAACACATTCCCTCTCCAACATGCATGCAGTGCAGTGCTGCTTTGATGCCCAGCACACACAAAAAAATCAAACACGACAATCGGCATCCATTATATTGCACCTGGTCATCCCAGTGAAGCAGCATCACCAAAGAACTGACTTTGACACATCCACTGCACCATAATTCTCCAGCGACATATGTTGATATTGCAGACAACGGGGGAGCATAAATCTCCATCTTCAAAGAAAGAAAAAAGGATGTTCCAACTCACCTTCGGCTGCAAACCGGCTCCCGTGTCCTCCCCCGGCAGTGAGTGTGTGATAATGCTGTAGAAAATGATGATGTGTGAGCGTGTGTATGTGTGTGCCCGGCCAGTGTGTGTGTGTGTGTGTGTGTGTGTGTGTGTGTCCGAGCCGCTGCAGCAGCAAGCTGTGGTCCACACGGATTCTCGCTCTCCTCCTCACCAGCTCAGAAACCAGTAACAAAGATCGTCTATGATTTAGCAAAGACAACGCACTCGTGAGCAAAAAATCTAACCCACTTTCCAGACCGATACGGCATAAAGCGGAGCGGTGACTGAAAAATTACATTTTAAAACGCATACTACTTTTTATAGTTAAAGTCAATCTAGCTCCAGATGTAAATGTATATCTGTCTAACATGCATGGTTGAATTGTGAAACTTCAATCTTTACATGTTACTTATGGTAGAGGGAGAATATGTCGGAGTGAGACCTCTTCATTACCTTCTACTATCTGTCAGTCGGTGCCAATCAGTGCCAATTCGGTGCAGAAAGAAAGAGGAAAAATGGCAGCTACAGCGACCCCGCGGTACTAAGTGGCAGGAGTGGAACCTGCAGACTGATATTGGAGAAACAAAAAATAACCCTACCGAGTTCTATTATTGTATTAAATACAAAAGCCCCAATATTCCTGAAATAAAGTCACACGTAACCTCTTACTAATCATAAGCAAATTGGGTTTTCTAGTAGTAGGAATGTATTCAAAGTTTTTTTCTCCTGATTTGTTTGTTCTAATTTGCCAGGATCATTTCATACTTTTCCTTTTAAAATCAATGGATGTTATTGCTGGTATCTTATTTCTTTATCTTATTTTTATTTGTATCTTACTTTATTTGGGGGGGGGGGGGGGGGGGGAAAGGGACAGTTCATCCCAAATCCAAA
This sequence comes from Notothenia rossii, assembly GCF_949606895.1. Classification (NCBI taxonomy): domain Eukaryota; kingdom Metazoa; phylum Chordata; class Actinopteri; order Perciformes; family Nototheniidae; genus Notothenia; species Notothenia rossii. The sequence continues at coordinate 58,397,799 of NC_136908.1, read as the reverse complement.
ATGTTTTCTTTTCTTTTTACCTGTAGTGCTTTCTTCTTACCTGTAGTGCTATTCAATGATGTGGATTGTTTTCCTGTGAGTTACCGATTGTTGGAGTTATTAGCCGTAGAGATGCCTGGCTTCTCTTGAATAAAGATGGAAGTAGATGGCAGCTTGTGGTACTCAAAAAGCCAAGAAAGAAATACATTTAGAAAAGTAACAGCAAATTATGACCTGGTAAATCAAGACAATCCAGTTGTCTGTTATAATGTAGGAACTATTTTCTTTCTACCATGTTATACCTTCAAACTGTGTCACCCTGCCAAAGGAAGTGTGCATCTATTCATGACTGAGAGACTTGCACTAAAGAGACTACAATAAATAAAGTCTTAAAATGCCCCTAAAAGAGACATTTGAAAAGGGCAGACTAAAATACGGACATGAAAATGCAAAAAGAAAAAAAAAATCAATATCAATATAAGGTTCTGATCCAGGATGTCAAATATGAAAAACAGGTGTTCCTCCGCCATCAACACGGGACAGGTTGCCCATTTCAGAAACTGTCAAACGCCCCACTGCACATTACATTATCATTACTGGCCCACGTACTCACATCACATTTTTTACTGCACAACTCACATGACAGCTGTTTGTGTGAACACCCCTCGCCCCTCCCACATCACTCAGCTCCACCACGGGACAGACCAAGCATGTCTCAAACACATTAAGACCCCTGTCTTTAACGGCCATCATACCAGAGTCTCACTCTCTTGGTCTAGCAGTCAAATGAACGCTGAAAGGATTATACTTGACATCTGTTTAAAAGGCATATCCTCACCCTCATTTTTTATGAAAAGTGTTAATCAAACCTATGAGCTGGGCTTTTACTGCCAAGGAGTGTTCACGTGTAGATCACCTTAAGGCATGTTCAGGTCACCAGCACAACGTGGGAAAACAAGGGTATACATGTAGAGTTTCCTCACATGATAAATGCATGTTACACTCATCCAGGCCGAGGGGCATTAGCATTCACATACCGTTGCTGCTACTAATGGTGACAAGTCCTGAGGGAAGGCCGGGACAAACACAAAGAAGATGAGAACAACATGTGAATGTGTTTTTGTATATGAATCCCACTAACCTCGGAAAGGTGTGCACCGGCTCACTGATTTAAAAGCATAACATGCAATTTGATGCCACTAAAAGTGAATCAGAATGATAGACAAGCTGCTACTGTTTGCCAAGCTTGTTTCTCTGGTTATTGAAGATACAGACGTTTATTACTGTAAGCCAAATTATCCACACAGGCCTCTTCCTCTCCAAAACAAACAGACATGTTCAGTTAAACTGGTGGAAACACAAAAAAATCTTTTTCTTGTTAAATATTATTTACTCTGTTTGGATTGACATGGAGGGGCTACATGCTAACGTTTGCTCAGTTTGTTCTACTTGTTCAGGATGCTTTTACAGGGATTCAAATTAACTGCGACATTCACTTGACCCATTAAGTCTATTCCTTAGTGACTTTAAACATAACAATGATATGATGTGATGCAGTACTGCAATACAAATCTACTACTAGTAATCTACCCAATGTAAACTGTGTCGTTTTAAAAATCAGGGTTTCTGCTTCACTGATTTTCTCAGCTTTTTTCCCTGATAACTGATTTAGATGTCCAACGACTACAATTTAACTTTTAAAAAAACTTAAAAACTTAAAAAGTCAATTACAATGCAGTTACTGCAACTTATAGTTGAACATCTGAAATGGATACTTACCTTAAATGAATTATGGCTTGCTCTGGGTCTGAAAATGGTTTGAAACTTTTAGAATAATCATTAGATAGCTCAATAAAATCAGTACACAGCTCAATAAAATATACATATATAGACCTTAAGACATTTTAAGGTGTTTTTTTTTTACCAGTTATATCTTTGGATGTTTAATTGTTTTTCATGGGTGTAACTTTGAAAACTTAGAAAATGCTAGAAGATTTAAGTTCACACTGTACAGAAGTTGCAACAGTGGGCAGACAGTGCTGTTTGACATTCATGCAGGCCTGTTGTACTAATAGTCTGTGTGTGTGTGTGTGTGTGTGTGTGTGTGTGTGTATGTGTGTGTGTGTGTGTGTGTGTGTGTGTCCACATAACCGACTGGCAGAGATCTGTTGAGGGCCACACCACTGTGTAAACTGTTCTGCCATTTCTTGTCAATGGGGAGAAGTGACGACGGACAGATTGGTTTTGTTTTACGATGTGACATTACAGACATATCGCTGTGGAGTGTGAAATACTCAAAGTAGCTTTTATATTTTTATTACCATTTCTAAAACTATGTGTGTCAATAGATGCGTTATACTGTATGAAGATGTTTCAGGATCCTTGCCAGGCCTTCTCTAATGGCACTGTGTACTCTAGCACAGTTTATACAGGCCAGGGATAATATTACAAAAATGTTTCTTTGACAGCCACGAGACACCAACTTCTTCTACAAATTAATCGTCTACACAACAGCCTTCCTAACTTGGTCAGAGAGCTACATCATTGACAAGTGAAGCAGCTGAACTTTACATAAAGACATGACGCCAGTAAGAAGACATATCAGAGGAAGGGAATGCTGAGAAGTGACTTATTTAAAATCATTCGAGCTACGTTATCCACATCAGTTAAGATCCTCTATTTAAGGAGGCTCTTGTTACTTTATATTGTTGCATCTACAGCCAACTGGTTAAGGTTTTACTGCAGGGCATCAAAAAGCAAAAGCAGAGCCAAGACGAAACAAGGTAAGACAGCTTCCACTGGCACTTCCTGGAAGACGCTACGCTTAGGAAAAATATTGATGGCAAACTTTAATGTGACCACTCTCTTTTGTCAACAACAACACACGGCAGCAAAATAAAAGAGGTTGATTGTGTAACACATTTCCACCAGATCAGGGACAATTTTAGGAAACCGTGGGCACACATACATTGAGAAGATTGTAAATGAGAAGGGAACTATAACGGTTGCTAGGGAACACCATAAGACCAGACAATCCAATTCAGCCTGAGGAGGAGGAGGAGAGACGGACAGCTTCTGCCACGAAGAGCAACTAGTAGTGCAGTGCTATGAACTATATACATGAAATGGATATGTTTCCCACTCCTTCATGTAAACATGGCCTGGCAGACTTCACTTGGACTTGACACTTTGGCCTTTCACGCTGGAGGAGATGCCAACAGCATGAACATCACCACAGCGTGTTAATCTCATGTTCACCTCATTTGTCTGTCTTGACTGTGCATGTCAGACACACTCAGTCTCCACACAGATGGACTTAAAGCTGCTGTTTGACACTGGAATTGAACAGCAACCTGTATTAAAAAATATATTGTATACAGGGCCTGTTCACTGAAATCACTTCAGGCGGTGTGTTATCAGCAATGGTGAAGAGTTACTAATTAGGCGCGTTCACACCAAGTACTTTTCCCAGACAGGTTCCTGAGAACTACGATTTAGTTGCGTTCACACCAAAAAGTCCCAGGAACTAAATTAGTTCTAGAGAAACTTTTTTACCCCCTTTTCCGTCCCTGCTAGAGAGCAGGGACTTTCGTGGGAGAAAAAGGTTCCTGTCTCTGATTGGCTGGGCGGAATGCAAACCACGCCCCGTCAAACTCCCAAAAACTTTTGTGAAGCCGCCATTTTATTATCCTCGCATTGCATTATTAGCATTAGCATTAGCCCAGCGCAAAAACGCAGAGAGACTAACTTATGACAACTCAAAATAAAACATGGGAGCGGTGGAGATGAGGAGGTGTCGGCGTTCTGGCCGTTTACTCGGAAAGCTTCAGTAGAAGCTGCTGGGAGTCCCCGCAGCTTCTACTGAAGCCAGTCCCTAACTGCGGGGACTTCCGGCCGGGGATTTTGGGCGGCAGTATACGCCGTGAAGTCGTTTGCGGCCTGCCAGTAAATCCAAAGCAGAAGAAGAAGAAGTGACGTCAGCGGCTTCATTAGCCTAATCCACCACCAGGAACTAATTTCCGGTGTGAACGCGGACTGTACTTAGTTCATGAGAACTAAAGAGTTCTCAGGAACCTTTGTGGGAAAAGTACTAGGTGTGAACGCGCCTGTAGTCAGGTTCTGGACCTAAGTATCATTTTGTACTTTACTTGAGTGCTGCATTTCCTGCTACGTTATACTTTTCCTCCACTACCATTCAGAGGCAAATGCAGCGCTTAAACTCCAATGCATTTATCTTAAAACTTAAAAACTAGAAATACAATGAACAAATAATGTATTATTTTAGGTTTTGATACAACTTTATTGAACCCTTCTTGACATCATAGCTACACGGCAGTAGATATATTAAAAAAGCTCCTTGTAAACCAGTTGCAACATAAAATGATAAACAATTTAATGTTGTAATAATTTAATAATCGGATACAGGCCATTGGACAAAATGAGGATTTACATTCAATTACTTTTGATGCCAATACATACATTATTTTAGAAAAATAAGACTTTTAATGCAGGAATTTTAACAGAGTATTTCTACTGCGACATTTACTTTTAAGCCGTCCCAAAAACAATATAAGAGCAGTGCAAATTGTTTAAAGGCAGTGAAAGAAACCGTATTTATGTCAGTTCTTAAAAGTGTAATTTTTTGCTATCAGGTGGATGAAGGAAGCTTTGTGAGTTTGTGATAGATAGTGGTTCCATGAAGTGCCTCCATACACCTTAACTTAACATATATACTGTATCTATACAAAATCAACCCACAATAAGTCCTTATTTACTTACAACATCAGGAGGTCCAATATTTACCCAGAAGGCAAAGTAGTTCGGGTCCAGGCTTTTGTCATCTCACGTCTGGACCACTGCCACTCCCTTCTGGCGGTTTTACCTGCACATGACATCCGACCTCTGCAGCTCATCCAGAATGCAGCAGCAGCTCCACTGGTCTTCATCCTACCCAAGTTTTCCCACTCCTCCGCTGGCTGCCCAAATCCACTTTAAGACACTGTTGCTGGCCTACCGTGCTGTGAACTTTTCATACATCGAGGATATGAAATCATACACTCAAGTGTGTGCGCATCGGCTAATCATCTCGCCACTCCCTCACCGTGAATGTTACCCCCTCAACAAAAAAAGGCCTGTTAGCTATCATAGCTCCAAAATGGTATCATTGATATCAGGACAGCAGCAAGTCTACAGATATTTTCACACAAAAACTCACCTGTTTTGACTATTAAAGGCGGGGTAGGTAAGTTTGAGAAACCGGCTCAAGATACACTTGTTATATTCCATGGAATGCTCTTAACATCCCGATAGCAATGAATATCTGAAGTGCTTTGACAAAAAATCCATAAAAAAATGTCATCTGTGGAAGCCGTGGTACTGTAAAAAGCGAGGCGATGGTTGAGCTCATTCGAAATAAACACGCCAGCACATGCAATGGTTTAGCTCATGTTAACCAATAGTACCTGCATGTTTCTTGCTGTTCTGAGTTTCTATCTTCATGGTTTATAGAATTGATTCTAAGTCATTTTGTATTAAAAGTGTCAGCTAAATGAAAATGTAACCGCCATCTGCTCAGAAACACATTTTCTGCCATGTTGCCAGCTTTCACTCTGCTTACTCTTGTAGCATCTGTCCCCCCAGTATAGGCTGATACCAACCGAACAGATCTGAAGCCAGGCCAAGTGTAGGCGACACAGCCATAAATCAGAGCTTGACGTTTAGGTGCAACTCAAGCTGGCGTTGGAAGAAAGGGCCCTCAATCAATCAATGAGTCAAGAGACAGCTACAACTTTGATGGTTTTAAACCGGGATTGATGCATCAGTCAAGTGAAAGGCTTGACATATCATGTTATACCTTTCTGACATGTGTCTTTGTTGTGGAGGTGTGTAGGTTTGCCTCTCTGTGATGCATTGTTCCCGTTGATTGGGGTAACAACGGTTTGACTGGAGGAATGACGCTGTGGAATTTCAGGGGATCCTTCAATGGGATCTAAACAATAAAGCTGAAAATCAATGTGTGCGATTGGGAAACAAAGGCAATTCATCATAGCAAGATACTCAGCATTCCTTTGGGACAACTCTATGGTGATGTGTTTGTGTTACGAGTGTGAGGAAAATCAATCATTTAAAGGGGCCTAATGTGCTTTTTGGGGTTTCCCCTGTGCTGTAGTGTGTTGTATAGATTGTGTGATATCACTATGTAACACTTGCGCTTCTATTGGCTAGCGCTACAACACATTGTACATGATAGGCTAAGGGGCGGGACATATCTAATCTGTTGACCAATCACAACAGAGCCGACCAGCTAACCAATCAGAGCAGACAGGGCTCTGGTTTCAGACAGAGGGTGAAAAGAGGTGCTGCAGCACAGGCAGTATGAGAACAATAAAGAACTTTTTGAACATTAAAGCATGGAGACATGTCACAGGAGAGACACTAAATACTGATAGACACCTGAAAATAAGATGGCAAACATTCCTCTGGCATATATTCCCAATCCACTAATGTAGAAGTACAATTAAAACAAATCATACAGAGGTCAGAAGATCATATATCAATGTTTTGAAAACCCAAGTTTTATTTTTTCATGACATTTCTTATCGCATTCAACCAAGCTATAAATTAGGGAGGAGGGATTAGAAATGCAAATATTGTGTCACTTTCTTGAAATGTGGGACAAAGAGGAATAAAGGAAGGTTAAAGGCAAAAGCTTGGTACTAAATAATGGGCCACAAAAGGAGAACATGCCATGAGGAAAACATTAAATCGCATTCTGATATATTGTCATTAGTATCAGAAACAGATTCCAGTGTCTGCGTCAATCAAGTAAAGTTCAAATCAGCACTATTTTTTTTTTTGCTGTATTCCTAAATTCTAGCAACCCCATTTAAGTATTTCATAATGACTTCAAATATTATTTACATTTTCTTAGTAAATATTTCTATTTTACAAAGTGCATGAGGTCTTCCTCCTGTAGTCATAGGCAGTCGTTTTAATGGTTTCACTGTGCAACCATGTGTTCATTACATCTTAATGTATTCAAGTCAGTCCATATCATTTCTAAATAACTACAGTGATCATTATTATCATTCATATTGTGGTCATGAGTCTGGGCCACATCACCGTCCTTGTGTGTTTAGTCCACCAACACTTTAAGCCAGATCAAATGCATACATGTATGTACAGAAACAATTCCTTTCTGTAATTATTCAAGTAAATGATTTCATTAAGCGTCCAAACCTGCTTGATTCTTATCAAAGTTAATACTCCGTCTCCATCAAAGACACATTGCGTCCATCTAAAAACACACCACATATGTCATTTCACACTATTATTTACAGTATAGTATTGTCTTTTTGAATTAATCATCATAACTAAACAGTCCTTATACAGTGTAGATGATGATAAATGAAAAAAAGTCAAAAAGAAATGTGGTAACCAAGATGCTTAAAAATAAAAGGTCCAGTTTGGCCTGTATCCACCAGGTCTTGGGAGTTCTTCTTACCTTAAAAACCCACACAGTTGCCGGGCAGATAACTAGAGCTTGGAGCTGAAGGGCAGCCCCTCGTACATGTCGGCCTTGAGCTTGGCCCACTCGGCCACCCTCTGGATGGTGCTCTTCTCCTGGCAGAGCACGCTGGCAGCCTTCTTCAGCTTGGCCTCGTTGCGCTCCAGGTAGCTCTCGGCCTCGCCCTTCAGGAAGTTGAGCTTCTCGGGGCGGCTCTCGTTCAGCGGGATGTCCTCGCTCATGTAGGGGTTGAAGCGGAAGTAAGTGCCGGGGGGGAGGAGGGCGTCCAGCATGGTGTGCACCTCTGGAATAAGGACAGGAGAGTATTGCTTTTAAAAAGGTCATCTATTATACTGTTTTTAATCAATACTGTATATTACAGGTCTCAGATATATACAACATGTCTCTGAAGTGCTTGGCTCCAAACACCAAACAGATCATTGCAGCATTACCCATAACCCCCTCTGTTCCAGCCCTGTTTCAAAAGTGCTGATTCTCTGTCTGTTAATGGTGCTCTAGGAGGAGATTCAGGTGATAAGGGGGGGGTTACCTTGGTTGGTGATTGGCTAATGGTTACACAAGCCAAAAAATCGTTATGACATCATAAAGTGGCCAAAATCTGATCAGCTCATTTTCAGACAGGTTTTTATAGCAATGGATCAAAAAGTGAGAGAATCTTTTTTTCCTGAAACTTTCTGAATGTCTTTACACAGAGAGGAAATGAAAAATTGGATTTTGCATAATAGGCGACATTTAAAGTTGGTTTATATTTCAAGAAGCACTGGAGCGGGGAAAATCGTAAGTCGTCACCCCGCCTGTGACTGCGCGCCTCTGAGCTGTGGTTTATAAATAAATGTGTGTCACGTCAAACATTGGCCTTACCCTCAGTATCCGTGGCACTGCTGATGACGTGTGAGAGCTTGGTCTTCAGGCTGGTGTAGGTCGTGCTGTTTTTTTCCACCGTCTCGTAGCGTCCCGTGCCCAGAGACAACACACACTGCAGCGGGGTGTTAGGCCACAGACACTTGCACTCATGGATGGCCAACGCTGTGGGGTTGTTGATGAGGAGGCCTCCATCCTAAAAGGAGAGGAAGGATACGAAAGGGAATGAAAAGGGGAAGGAGAATCACCATGAAGGAGAAGAAGGGCCCCAAAGCAATCACTGTGGAATGTTTTACGTCTTATTTGCACTGTAGACAATTTGCTTTTCGAACCAACAGCCAATGTCGTTGATGGGTGTTCAAAATCTGCAAAGTCACCTTCAGCTTTTCATCAGTCAAATATGCTTACTAGGCAAGGTTAATACACCGAAAGGACACTTTGCATGCATAGAAGGAGCCTCAGGTTTTTAATATATGTGTTGTGACAGCCTGCAGGGGACACATGAGGTGAAGTGGACACGCTGTCCCAGAGCTACAATGCTCCCTGGCCTGAGATGTGCCGTGTGTGCAAACAGCCCTGTTTATTCACAAATAAACAAATAGGAATGTCTGTCTTTTAGAGCAGATTTCCGAGGCTCAAAGAAACCCTTTCTTTGAATAATTTGATCTAAAACTAAATTGAATAAGAAGATCTAGTTACTGCATTACTCTGAATTGTTGATACAGCATGTTGCATTTGAGTATTCTAATCCTGACTGATTTCATTTACCTAATCACAAATGACTTGCCATTCGCTCTAAATAATGTAACAGGGTTGGAGCTGAGCTAAGTGGTGCCAACAATGCCAGAAAGAGGACAATGGAGCTAAATGGATGCCTGGACCCATTTAGTGCTAAACACTCTTTCTCAGTCTTTCCCCGAGTCCAGCTCTGGAACACATCCAGACACCGAAGGGCTTTTGGATCGGATTAATAGAGATGGAGAGTGTGGCGCACAAGAGCTGAGACCCTCCCCAGTGGAGCGGGGGTAAAGGTCTTTAACGCCTCTACATGGGGAGGGCAATAGAGAAATATCCCAAAAGCTTGAATCCCATTCTTCTTCTGTAAAAAAACACAAATACTGCTCTGGCGTTGGTAGTATCTGTTCTAATTTATTTAATATTGTGTCTTCTTTAGGCACTCGATTTGGGGTGAAGTGTCTTGCCCAGGGACACAACGACATGCTGACTGCAGTGGGGTTTGAACCTGTGACCCCCTGATCCCAACACCGACACACAACCCACTGCACCACACGCCTACAATAATAATTCCTTACATTCATTATAGCGCTTTTCCAGATGCTCAAAGCGCTTTACAAATACACATTACACACATGTAACGGTCATGTACTGTGGACAATACCCACAGGAGCCAATTCAGGTGAAGTGTCTTGCCCAAGGACACAACAATTAATAAAGTCGATTTTATCCAACCTAATCTAAAAACACACAGACGGACCGAATAAATATGTGTGTAAATACCGGAAGAGCCACAAGAGAACTCCACCAGTAAGTTATTTATATAATTACTTTTCTGTGAATTAAACTTTTTTTATTCACCCTGAAAAGTAAAACAATTACATAAAAAAAGGTTAAATATTAGTTCCAGGAAACTTATTTCAAATTCATATGTCTGTCTTTGGTCCACAGTGCTGCCCTGGTATTATTGTCTGAAACATGTTATTATTGAACTAATTATACAGCTGTGGACCCTCAGGTGTAAGTGGTTAATTACACAGCTGCTCCTCAGCTCTGACCCTCAACCTCTGAATGAAATCCAACCAACACGCAAACTAAACGCTGCATCCCAAATGACTGGCCTAATGATACTCTTTTGCTACGATAAAGGACTGCAGCTCAGGGAGATATAAGGATATTTGACCTCTACATTGAGTGTGTCTTCTCCCCACTGTGTTTGTGTGTGTAAATGTATTTCTGATACCCTGCCTGCACTGGCTGAAGTCTCCTGAGAAATACCGCTGCTAGTGCTGAAAACTAGAGTAGGAGTGAGACCGGTGGGTGGCAACGGAAGCTCAAACTGTCGGCGAAACACTATGCAGCTCCAAGAGGACACACACACACACACACACACACACACACACACACACACACACACACACACACACACACACACACACACACACACACACACACACACACACACACACACACACACACACACACACACACACACACACACACACACACACACACACACACACACACACACACACACACACACACACACACACACACACACACACACACACACACACACACACATCCCAGGCCATGGGAAACAGCTAAAAGCAACTTGTGAATGTGAATAGAAATGCAAAAAAACAGAATTATATATAAATGCAACTGGGAATATAACAGAATTTGCATAAAAAATAAAAGCCATAACAAAACCATATCTATACCTAAATAATCATGTAAACAATAGAGATATCATAGAATTCTTGCTAACAGCTCATTTTAAAACTAGCAACTATCTTATGCTGTTTCCTTGCTCCTATAGAATAAAATAAAAATAATAAAAATGACCAGAGATCGATCAATCTCAGAAAGGATCAGGTTATATAGCATGCCAATAACAAATATAATCTAATTTCTGTCTCGGTAATACATTAGTAGGATTACTAGCAAACATCAGATGTGTTTTCAAGGTTAAAGGCCTGGGCTCGGGCCAATTACTAGGAGGCCATTTGTTTTAATTCTATATGCTTAGAACTATCAAGGCTTGGGTCTGTAAACATGCAGAGTGGGGTTAGAGATTAGGATCTCTTATTGACTAAAACATTGCAAAGCTCCGTCTACCAGGACCCTGGCATTAGGAAACGGCAGGGGAGAGAAGTGCTTGTTGGAGCCGGGACAAGGCTAAATCTGCCTAAGTAGGTTGTTAAATGAAGCTAAAGCCTTGAGCATAATTGCTGCCCACGCAGACCATCTAAAGATATCTGGCCTAATAATCAAACGTTATGAAATAAAAGGCGCTCTGTGGTATGGGCCCAAGAAAAGATCACAGTAGCAGAAAAGTTATTTATCAGATGCATCAGCAGCTGGGTTTATATTCAATTACCTCCTACTTAAAGCTAATCTACCGCTCTTGAGCCTTAAAAAGGATCAAGAGTTAGCATCCATCACCTAATGCACACGCTTTTTCATTGTGTTGGAATGACAGACAGCAACTCTGATATTTACTTTCTTTCATGGGGAATCAGAGCTCTCCATTTCCCTGCGAAGAAGCAGGCTAAGAGGACGAGGACTTTGATGTTTAGGGGGAACATGCAGGGTCCAAGGACTATCTCTTTACCTCAATCTCCATCTCCATCTCTCCACTTCCTCTCAGACTCTTAAAAGCAGGGAAATGACTGCCCTCAAGGTTATGGGTATCAAGAGTGAAACTAATTTACACATACCCCTTGATGTGTACATTCACAGAGAGTGCAATGCTCATTGCTTTTGTCCTTGGCACCTTAACGGAAGTGTATTGATTGGAAACATTTCAAGGAAATTACTCTCTCACGCTGGACTAGGGCTCTCAGAGAAATGTGACTACTATAGATGTGTATTCATCTCTCCAAGGACAGAGACTTAGTGATGCTGTGTTTTTTTTCGTGCTACCCTTTCTTCTATCCCGCAGCCTGTGTTACCGACAGTATCTCTCTGTTGGGTGTCATACCTGATGGAGGTCTTTTCCCAGGACGAATTCCTGGAAGTATCCCGGCGCGGCAGACGAGGCCCTGATAGCCTGCCACATTTTGTGGTTGCAGTCTCCAAGGTAGTGGGATCTCACTCCTGGCATGAGTCTGTAGTTCCTGAACGTGAAGGCCTTCAGAGGTAAACCCCTGTTCACAATGGTGCTCACTGCTGACACCTGGTGGACAAACAAGGGCACATTGAGAAAGGGAACACCAAGTAATCTGGATGACTAGATTTCATCTTTAAGAGCTGGTGTTTCACTAAGTGCTTTGCTGTACAATTGAAACAAAAAATTGGGTAAACAATTATTTTATTTCCTTTTTGAAATCTGAGTACTCACATAGCAATATCACATTTAAAAATGAATATGTTACAAGTAAAAAGTCGTGCAAACAGTATCTTACTTAAGTGATTGTACAAAAGTATTGGCATCAAAATATACTTAAAGTACCAAAAGTACTTATTGTGCATAATGGCCCATTATTAGGACAATATTAAATATAATATTGCATACATGTTTTAACTGCTGCTGGATATCGTAACCTATAAGAATATATCAATGTTTATTTTATAAATAAGTTATATTTTGTAATAGCTAATTATCCAAATATGATAAGTAACTCAACTTAAACTGCCGAGTAAATACAAAAACAAACAAAAAGTACAATATTGTCTTTCAAAATAGAGTAGAGTAAAAACAATAAAGTAGCATAAATTGAAAACACTTAGTTAAAGCACAAATACTTCAAAATTGTACTTGAGTAAAGTACAAATTGAGTCCATATGGTGAAGAGCTGTAAAAACATGTGACTTACTTTAGGGCAGTGAGGGTCCCTGGCACTCTCAATCATACGCCCCTCACCCATCCGTTCCCTAGAGGAAATGCGAACAGATTCAAATTAAACACAGCTCTATGTACTATATATAGACTAAGGCCCCGTCCACAGGGAGACAATATGAGTTGAATCCGCTAACGTTCTCTATCGTATAGACGGTTCGTCCACACGAGGCCGACACGGAAACACGGATTCGGAGTCCCTTTGATAACGGCCCCCAAAGTGGGTAGGTCTGAGGACGAAACGCTTGCGGCTCCGTGTGTACGCCCTATATATGATCATTCCCTGAAAACGATGACGCCATAGCCCCGCCTCTCCCGCATCATTGCTGATGCGTTTCGTCAACAACAATGGCGGATCTCAGGGTTGCGTTTGTGCTCCAGACGATACTGACCATGATACAGATTTTAGTGCAACATTTACAGCTCCTCTACCACAACCATCAGCAACAATAATAATATAATATAATAATAATAATAATAATCGTCATTGGTCTTCTTCGCTGCTTTTGGTGTATTTTGTGGCGGAAGTACAGCGCCACTTACAGGCCCGTCATATGTACTACAGCGTCTACAGCGCGTTGAGCGGTCTCGTGTGGACGGACACGTTTCTTGAGGCGTTTTCCATGTGGACGGGAGATTTTTTTTATATCGACTTCGGTTCGTTTTCGTGTCGTCTCCGTGTGGACGGGGCCTAACTCTGTGTCTTTGAAATCAAGTACGGTAGTGAGCACTAAAATCATGTAAAGACCGGAAAAAAAGAGGGACGAAAGAGTCCTGCAGACTGACTTGAGGATGTTTTCCCATATTTCACTGTCATAGAAAGCGTGGCTCCAGCCCATCTTTACGGTTCCAACGATGACGTTCTGTTTGAAGACGTCCGAGCCCAGCTTCCTGTACATCTCCTCGCATTCCTCTAGCGGGATCTGAAAGATACCCAGCATGAAAGCCAGAATAGCACCTAGAGTAGAGAGGGACAAGTGTGATGTGCCGGTGAGCAAAGGACTTAGATTTAGTGATATGGAAACAATACAGACGATAAACAGTCATGACAGCGTACCGGTGCTGACTCCACAGATGTAGTCGAACAGCTGGTGGATGCGCTTGCCGGTCATGTTCTGCAGTTTATAGAGAGTCTGCAGGGCCAGCAGTCCCCTGTAAGAATAGGCACACAGTTGACACACCTGGAGTAACAAAAATGCAGCTTTAACATTTGATCTACTACACAATAATATATGGAGGTAGTCTTGTTCCCTTGGCATGCAGTGAAAGCTCATTTTGTAGTTCTCTGTAGTGGAAAGAAGCTACATTGGTTCCCATGACTTGTGACTTCTGTCTGCATTTAAAACTACACAAGTATGATCTAAAAAAGTAGCAAGAGACACATGCTTTTGACCCGAGATGAATAACATGTATATCTATCCACCATATCTTTACATTGCCCATAGTTCTTTTCTGTAGGGCTGCATGGTTAAAAAAAAAAAAACTCATTTCAATTATTTCGACTGATATCACAATAGGATTTTCGATATTAGCCGATAAAAAACTTCATAGCTAAACCCCTTCAGTAAAACACAGTAGTCAGGCTTTTTAATGCCACACGTGCTTCATTCCTAAATGGCTCTACCTTGTTCCGCCTCCGTCTATGGTCAGGACCCGTATTCCTCTGCCTTTGACTGGCTCGGCGTAGCCAATCAGAGCCAGAGCTTCTCTCACAGCAGCCTGAAGGGGGAGGTCTCTAGCCTGTCTCAGTCTCAGCAGGCAAGGCAGCACGCTCTCCTAAGAAGGTCAACATTTCTCAACACTTGATGACTGTGCAAACACATCAGACATGTAACAGAGCTGCATGGTTGTGACGGTGATACACACTCACCTTGATGGCAACACCTCTTGTCTCGGGGAACTCCAGGATGTGAAGGCTGAGCTCCTCCACTCGACTGGTGAGGAGCTTGACATCATTCACTTTCTGCAGGCCTTTCACCAGAGACCGGGTCTGGTTGTCTACACTCACCCTGGCTATTATCTGCAAGAAAAATACACACCATGCTTACTTACTTGTTTTTATTGTGCATTTTTAACCTAGCGATTCATATCACATCAATGAAAACCATAGAAGTAATTAAGATTGACTTAAGAATTCACCGCTCGTTAGTGGCACGTATCCCCTTACCTTCTCTCTTTGAATTAACCGCTGTTGCTTAACTTTCTCTTCTTCACTGTCTGCTTTCTTTGCTGCTTTGTCCACAGTTGGCTCTACAACAGCGACTGCTGAAGGCTTGTCTTTTGGAGCTGCAATGCTTTTGGAATCACCTCTGAACTTTGGGACCAGCGGGGTGATGTAGCTGCCGACGAACGCCTGAACGCTGGGCCGAGGGTAGGAGAGATAGTGGGTGAAGCCTTTTTTAGCGGAGGCAGCGGGCACAGGGGTGGACTGAGCTTCACTTTCAGTCGCAGGGATGGCGGGGGAGGACGTCCCCGCTGGAGGAATGAGCATGTCTGAGGGAGATGGAGAGGTGGTGGGTGCTTCAATACTTTTAGCCACTGGAGACAAAATAGGAATGTGGTCCTTAGTTGTAAGAGCGCTGAGAGTGGGCTCTGAAACAGGATCACCCCCTTCTCTGCTCTGCTGCAGAGGCCTGTTGTCTACTTCTTCCTCTGGCGCACTGGTGCCAAAGTAACTATTGATGTGCAGAGCCAGAGTTGTGTACGTCTCATCCATGTTACTAGACAGAGCTGCAGGGTGAAACAGCTGTGATGTGTGCGTTGCCACAGAAGAGGAAGAGCTTAATCCTGACGTGGACTTCTTTGTGGCAACAAGAGGATTTTCTGTATCTTGCTGCTGCTGCTGCGTGTCTGGCTCTTCCTCAGCTGTTTTGCTCTCGCCTTCTGCTGCTTCTTTCATGGTGGTTTCAGGTGGTGCTGCTGTTTTGTTAGAGGACGAGGCCTCGGCTTTGGTCAGAACTTTTTCCACATGGGTGCTGCTGTCCACTGAGGCACTGCCAGGCTTGAAGCGGGAGAACTTGGAGATGAGGTCAGTGCTGCCTACTGCCTTGGTGACACTGTCCAATGTGGTCCTGATTCGCGACATGCGTTTGCTCACTGGGAACAGAAGTGGAGAACTAACGCTTTATCAGGCAACTGGATTATTCTGTTTTAAAATGATGCTGCATTCTGGCACACTTCCTGCCATCAGCTACAGTGGTCTAGTAGACATTCCATTGTAGAGGGAAATAGGTAATTTCACAGCTTGTTCCGTCTCCTGGAGGAAAAAAAAGGATAATTTTAAACACGTTTTTATAGGAGCAAACTTAACTAGACGACAACTGGAAAGTCGGCCAACAGAGGGCTCCATTTGCCATGCCTAGATTGTATACCTCCTGGGTTTTAGGCGGCGGAAGTGACGTAATCGTGGATGAGAAGTCGGCCACTTTTGCAGCAACTGACTGCATGTCTGGTAGTAAAAGTAGACACATTTAATTACATTTTGCATGGGCTCTTCGTGACTCTGGAGCCCTGCAGGAATTACACTCCTAAAAAATCTCCTCTTTTTTTTTTTTTTTTTTAATAAACCTCGTACTGTGTGTGTCACTGTAATCCGAAATTCCATCTGTGCTTTTCTTCTTGCGAGATGTAATTTTTTTTAAATATTGGTAATAGCCTGCTGTCTTCCAAAGTTATGAATTCTCAAAATATTATATTTATGATATTTTTGTGGGGAAATTATGTATTCATGTTCGTCTCTTATCCTGGGTGGCAGGCTACGTCACTTGTGCCTACAACCCAGGATCTAGCACTAACCCATTTGCCACCCTACCCAACCTGGTAACCAAGGAAACTGTTGTTACAGCAACCAAAACAGATACTGTAAACAGCTTGCAAAAACTAACAACTCAAATCCTCTAGATCCCAGCAAGAGAACATGGAAGAGGGACAACATCCAACACTAAAGATGAATTTAACAACAGAGTCAGCTCAACTTGTGAAGACTTTGCTGGACAAACAGCGCCACCCAGTCTCTCCTGACTCTCCTCCCAGTGAGATGAAGACTATAACCTGGGTTGCTATCAGAGACTTTACAGTGGAAGAGGGGAAAAGGCAGATTGAGGAGTACATTCAGACCTGGGAGCTGCTGCCCTGCTGGCTCCACAGCCTGGACTTCCTCTGCTCCACCGAGAAGGAACATAACACCTTCTACCACTACCGGGCCCGCTTCAGTACCACGACCTGGAAGAAGCCTATTCAGGGGACAGCTAGCGTGTATTTCGTGGTGTACATCCCTAAAGTTAGACCCCACACTCTGCCCGTGGAGGTGCACTTTGCGGTGGAGTCAAACCGGCTGATGCACACCCCCGGGAGGACCAGGTTCAGAGAGGGGTGGCTGGTGGAAGTCATTGATAGCAAGACCCTGCTCCGAAAAGTGGTCAACCTTTGAACCAACAGCCGAGAAAGTGACAATGTGTGGGTCATTCCCAAAGCGAACGGTATATCCAACGGGCTAACTGCTAGCATTTAACTTGCAAGATATTGCTTTGAACTCTTATTCCCCCAAAATGAGAAACGTTATAAACCCACTTTGATATTATTATCATTTACGATGTCTTTATTTACTGTTTATTACATCTGTATTTACCTTATATGCTTCTAAATATGTACCTTATACAAAGATATGTATACATTACACAATGTATGTGAATTCATTGAAAACACTTCAATACTCTTTCTAATCCTCTTATCTAAAAGCTGAATGAAAGTAAGGAGAGACAATACACACCAACTGTTAGCTAACTAGCCTAGTTACCTACCCGTTTTTCCTCTAATTTATCTCATACGTGCATGTTTTGTTGGACTTCAACTGTGACTGTAACGTTAGCTACCGTTAAGATAACACTAGCTTTAGATAACGTTAAAGCAAACAACGAAACGGTTTGTGTTTGATAGCAAGCCCGACATTTTCAAAGGAAAAACACGTAATGTTTAAACTTCAAAGCTAGTGTTAGCTTGCCTAGCACACACATGAAACCGTTAGCCTAACGTTAGCCTTTTAATATTATAATTATAAGGCACACAATTAAACAGAGTTTGTCTTACCATGAGAAACAGATGCCGTTAAGTTAGATGCTGGTATAACACATGTAGTTGTGTTTATGTTAAATGGAAAAGATAAACAGGAAGAAGAGAGGAAGTGACGCACTTCCCTAGACGTTTTCAGTGCAATGCCTTGTATATGCCACTAGGTGTCGACAAAGCCTCCATGGAATAAAAAGGATTTCACTGCAACACAAGTTTTAATCATAGACTGGTTTAAATACAAATTTAAGATACAAAGAATCCACAGCAACGTTTATAATTTAAAGATTAAGACAGAGTTGTACTTGCAGAGTGAACTTGATTGTTCTCAAGGAGACATTTGTATTGGGCAAAGTGCTACTGTCCGTTGTTTTGTTTCTTTATGCAGGAAAACATCACAAAAAACCCACACCAAAAACCTAAGAGGAACATAGATACATTTGCCATGGACAAGAAGGAAGCTTAGAAGTAAAGTGCTCATGTTTGCTGTACTGCATTAAGATGTAACTTTTGGGTTCAGCAGCTTAACGGAGGCTGAAACCAATGATAGTTTCACGGTTTAATTATGCACTCAGGCACACAAACTTTGAACTGATGGAAGTCCTAGTATTTAGAGAATAGGGGATGTTGAGAGTTCCATGACTATTTTCCCACACAGGCTCTCTATGGGTTCCTAATCTTCCTCCTATTACCCTCATCCGCTTTTAAGTCTGTATCTAATGATGCTCTCTCTGATCACATCTCTTGTTCGAAATGCATCTTGAAGACCTATATTTGAGTTATAAAAATCCAACGTTTTATTAATAACCAATGGCTCTTTCTCAAATAACATGTATGCACATTAATCAACTCCTTTTGTTCATAATGGCCTACAGGTCAAAATAATTCAAAAGCTGATGTAGTAGTGCTTTATGACTCAAGCCGATGTTCCTGTTGATAATGATAATGATATATCTACAATCTGACCGGGAAGCAGAAAAACGACTGTCATGGTAAAGGTTAACAAGCATCATGTGGAGATGCCTTTTCAAAAGCATCTTGAGTAGCATTTTTACACCACACATACAGAGCCCAAGGTACATTAAGAGCTCGTGTAAAGGACAAACAGCTGGGGTCCACAGGCAGCAGAAAATAAAGGGCATGATGGAGGCTGGAGATAATGGATACTGAAATACAAAAATTGTTTTCTGATTCATGCCCATGAACATGGGGTTGTTGTAACCTTGTAGTGGAGCTTTCGAGGAGTGATTCCCAACCACTTACGGACAACCTTTTTCCTATACCGTTTTTATAGTTTCATATTTTATTGATGTTAATTTTTATATTTGATTTTATTTCCTTTTTATCACCAGTGTAAAATGTCTTTGAGCACCTGAAAAAGCGCGTAGAAATCAAATGTATTATTATTATTATTATGTTTAATATTTTCTCCAGTGTAACAAAAGCCAAGGAGAAAAACAAATAAACTGCTCAACTGACACAACACAAACAGCACAAATAACTGTTGGATTTGTTATGTTTTTTTTTTAAACTTAGCTTTTTATAATAGTTTGTGTTTTACTTGGTTGTGTTTCTTACTTTGAATCTTCTTAAACTGCACCAGGGGAAATTCCTCGTATGTGTAATCCTATTTAATCCTGTTTCTGATTTGGTACATTCTAGTCTTATTTCATATGTTGATTGATCGATTGATAGGCTACATTTTATTTCGAACAAGTAAAATGAATAATTACAAAAACAAAACAAATGTTGCAGTGCATAGTCATGTAAGACAAATCAAAACAAAAAATGACATTTACAACATATGTTCGTTTGTGTATAAACTAGGGCTGTCAAACGATTAACATTTTTAATCAGATTAATCACAGCTTAAAAATTAATTAATCATGATTAATCACCATTCGAACTATGTCCAAAATATGCCATTTATTTATGTATATTGTTATGGGAATGGAAAGATAAATGATAGAAGGCGAATATATCCATTTAACATACAGTATGTATGTATGTTTATTAGAACATTGTTCTGTGTCTCAAAATGAAAGACATCCCACACACCTATCAATCATCAAACCGTGGGGTCTTATTTCATTACGTGTTGATTTCTATCAACAAGTAATGTTTTATCGATGTATATAGAGATGTACTACAGCAAAAGTATTCTCCGTCAGGACTTCCTGCAACAACACCACGCCGTTATCGTGATTCTGATTGGCCAGAAGACATTATCAAAGATGTTCTATTAAGAAGACGATCACTACGTGCCAAAAGAATTCAAAACCGTTTCTAGTCTTCGGTATTTCCAGACAAGTGACTACTGAAATCAATCTTACTAGTTCTGCTGTCGGTGCAATTTACTCGGCGCCAGTTGGCGGACTTTATTTTGCTTACTTTAACATCATTTTTCATGGTGGGGCTAAGGTGGGGCTAAGCCATTTCTTGGTATGGCAGCCTACCCCAGCGTTGCCACTAGTGGGATGTATGGGGCGGGCCATTCTGCACATGCGTTAAATGCGTTAAACATTTTAACGGAATTAATTCTAAAAATTAATTACCGCCGTTAACGTGATAATTTTGACAGCATTAGTATAAACCTGACGTCTACAAGCAGCCGTCACTGACCCCCCCCCCACTGCGCTCCACTCCTTACAAGTCCTTGGCTTGGTCCTTCAATCAGCTGTCACTTGCAATACGCGCGCAAAGGAAGACACATGTCGAGATGCCTCTGCGCCACCTCCGCTATATTCCAAACAACTGGAAAACATCAGGAAATCAGTAAATTAAATGGGTTTGGGCAGCAACAGCTCAGAAAAGCCCCCCGCTGATGGCGGAGAGGTGTATACGCGTGTTGCGCTCATCAGAGCCGGAGTATTGGGTTTGGTTTTTGTGATTGCAACTTATGGAAACCTTTTCTTCTTGAGCACACTTTGGAAGAAGCGGAAGAGAAACACAAGGACCCAGCTGTTCCTTTTACACCTGTGCTTGGCGGATCTGGTGGTAGCTTTTTTCCAGGTCCTACCTCAGTTTCTCATGGAAATTACGCACAGGTTCCAAGGCACGGACTTCCTGTGCCGGGCTGTGAAATACCTGCAGGTAGTCGGGATGTTTGCCTCCTCGTACATGATAGTGGCCATGACTATAGACCGGTACCACGCGGTCTGTAAGCCCATGGTTTCCTTCATTAAGAGCTCGTTTAGGAGATACCTCTCCATAGGCGCAGCGTGGCTCATCTCTCTCGCCCTCAGCTCTCCTCAGATCTCCATTTTCTCTCTCCAGGAGGTGGAGGAGAACCAGTTCGACTGCTGGGCTACATTTATAGAACCGTGGGGGAACATGATCTACATCACCTGGATAACTGGGGCAGTGTTCGCCATGCCTGCAGCCATTGTGCTCTATTGTCAAATAAGAATATGCACCACCATCTACTTCAACATGAAGAGAAAGGCTCTGCAGGCAGGGCGCGCGGGCACGAGAGGGGTGTCCAACGCCATGCTGAAGACTGTGAAGATGACTTTTGTTATTATAATGACATACACAGTGTGTTGGAGCCCTTTCTTTTTTGTCCAGTTATGGTCTGCATGGATCCCCAGCAGTGCGCCAACTCAAGGTGAGTCTTCAAGATTTAAGTCTGTATCTTTATATGTAATACGTCAACATGTTATATTTTAAAAACAAGGCAATACATAGGCTAAGTGTTAATGCACCTCAGATCAGTTTGACACATCTTACTGTCCTCTCACAGGTCCAGTGTTTGCCATCATCATGCTGCTGGCCAGCCTCAACAGCTGCACTAACCCCTGGATATACGTCTACTACAGCTAAAATGGAAAATAAAGAAATGCACGACACACACTGAAACAGAGGTTCATACCCCAAAAGAGATCTGGGGGAAAAAAGGTTTAAACAATGAAGTTTAAAACAAAAAAAAAGTAATTGGGATGTAAGACGAATATCACAAAGATGATCACTTACGTTTCTTTGTATGTTGTAAGACGAGTCCCTCTTCCACAATAAGTCAATTACAATATTGAATTTGGTAAGAAAAACAATTATTCGTTTTTTAAAATTATTTCTCCTTTGATCAATATTGGAGAGAAATGTTAAACACATTTTAAACCTGTTTTACGGCTTGTTTTCTGAAGTATGGGAAATAGGACACCATTTAGTACAAGCAAGTCCATCTGTCACCTGCAAAAAAATGTAAAAGTGAATTTATCAAGGTTTAAAATATCCCTCTAAATGACTCTCGTAAATAAATGTCAATGTCCTTATGAAGAACAGAAAACAATATATTGGGATGGTATCAAAGGATATGTCACCTTGGTTTAAATCTGTGTAGTTGCTGTGTATGCATTATAGATCTCAGCTGTTTCGTATATCTGTTGGCATTTGACAGCATTTTGTCAATGAATGTATCATTGTTGGAAAAAATAACATGTTTTATATGTTAGTAGAATGTTTTGTGAAACAAGGGAACACATGGTGCTTATAGCAGCAATGACTTTAAACAGACCACAATGCCAAGACTTTCAAAAACAATCTGCATAAAAAGTAAAAAAAACTTTCCAGAAAAACGGCTGTACATATTAGACAGAAATATTCTACCTTTTGATGTTCTATAAATGTGTTTTAATGTAATTAAACTGTTATTTGCCTCTCACCCTTCCTTCACTTAATTGTTTTCCTTTACATTTCTTAAGGGTTAATCTGGACTTTTATCATGAGACCTGGGCTGGCTCTAGTCTTTTTTTTTTAAGCCCAGTCAGTTTGCTATTGTAATGATAAGAACATTTCATTCCTTAGTGCTTTTTCAATGATCATATTTGTCATTTCCCTGGCTGTGTTTGGCAGTTGTTTACGTTGTGCATTTCCACAAAAAAGATATGAATAATTACATTTCCATACTTGAGATCAAGACCTGCCCTTATCTCTATTGAAGAAGATTGAAGAAGAAGAAGTGTTGTTTGTCTGCCGGGATTCCGAGTAATACGATCACAACAATTTCATTTCATTACAGATTAATGGGAATCCATATTCAGAATCCTTGCTGGGCCCTGGGTCCCTGTTTGCCGGGGGAATGCATCGACTCCTAACCTTCTCCTGTGTATTTGCATTGGCGTTTCAAACCAATTAAGCTTCCCACCTGCCTCCATCACATTAAGTATTAGAATAAAGCCCTGCCAACATCACCATGCCTCCACCATGAGAGCCTTTTAAGCCTAAATCATTGGTCATGCAGAGCGGTGACATATGCTTGTTCAATTAAAATCACGACAGGTGTTTCCTTCTTTCTTTTGTCACGACCACAGACATGTTTTCTATTTTCATCACAGGTCAAATATAGTCACTATCCACTCAACAGTGTTTTACAGATGGTGCGAGCAGCGCCTACAGTACAGAGACAGCCTTTGGCACATTTCAGTCAGGAAAGCTGCTTCAAATAGGATTAGGTTTGTCACACGGCCAAAATGCTATGATTTCAGAACCCAAGGGGGTGGAAGGTGGGGGACGAATCCTAACTGGTTCATGCTCATGTCATTGAGGGGGGGGGTTAAAACAATCACCAGGGGCGTAGTGGACAACGCACATGCTTTAAGGAAGACATTTACAAGCACACTTCAACAGATGGTTTTCTGAATCAGAATATTTTGAGTATATGTTTGGGGAGATTGCAGAGAATGGAAATGATTTGCAGCTGTGAAACGAAATGAGCGTCTGATTTCAGGGACATGATTGTTCGTGACTTAAGGACAAAGGACTCGTTGGCTGTTTGAAGCATAGTCAAAATAAATGTTCCCATTAAGACAGCGAGCTCTCCTGCAAAAGGATTCCACTTTCATGGCAATTTTTCTATTTGTTGCATTAAAATCTGGAAATTAATATGTATTTTGAATTGATTGTTATTAATGGTCCTGCAAAATATAGTTTAAAAAACCCCATCTTTTTCTTCCTCATTCTTTTAGGGTACTATTTTTTTAAGATTCTTAAAGCAATGTTTACATTTGCATTCTGATATTTGTATTCATTTTGAATCCAAATAAAAGTCATTTTAAGCACTGTTGCTTTTACAGAGAAGTAAATACCAAAGCTTAAGAGCTAATTATTTTTTCCATTTGTGGATCAAAAACTGAGATACAATCATGTACACACTGGAAACATGTAACAGATCTCAGATAGGCATCAGTGGAATCAGATTAAATCCACACCCCCTGTGAAGATGGTCAAACAGTGCCACCATGTGGACAACAACTGAATAAGATATACAACAAGCCTATTATACAGCAGGCATTTAGACTTTTCATAGCAGGGAGAAGAACAGATGTTATGAATAACATTCAAGTATTTATAATTACAGTGACATGCCAAAATGTCTGCTGTGAAAAATAACTTATATGGATATGAGACCATTAGTATTAAAAGCAGTAGTAATATGACTGTATAAATAGTTTATGCAAGTAAAAGTATTGTATTTAAAGTCCAACTTAAGTAAAAAAGTATTAGCACCAATGTATATTTAAAGTACCAAAAGGAAAAGCACTCGTTATGAAGGACTGTCTGTTTTAGGGAATACATTTATTTTACCAATTGATATACAGTAAAATGATGGATTGTAGTTATTTATGAATTATGTTGTAAGCAGAATAATGTTGAAGTTGTTGACGGGGAAATCTAAAAGAATTCCCCATCATGCATTACTTTATTTATATTTTATGGTAGTATAAAATAACAGAAAATGGAAATACTCAAAGTACAAGTAGTAGTAAAAAGGTGCTTAAGTACAGAACTTGAGTTTGTGTGTTTAGTTTGAATCCACCTCTGTAACACCCACATAAAATCAATTTCAAGGACCGCCTACTTCCATCTACGTAACATTGCAAAAATCAGGCATATCTTGCCTCAAAACGATGCAGAGAAACTAGTCCATTTGTTACTTCAAGGCTGGATTATTGTAACTCCTTATTATCAGGGTGTACCAAGAAGTCAGTCAAGTCGCTTCAGCTGATTGAAAATGCTGCAGCTCGTGTACTAACCAGAGTTAGGAAAAGGGACCACATTACTCCTGTTCTGGCTGCCTTACACTGGCTCCCTATAGAACACAGGATAGAATTTAAAATTCTTCTTCTCGCCTACAAAGCCCTTAATGGGCAGGCGCCATCTTACCTTAAAGAACTCATTATACCCTATTGTCCTACTAGGGCATTGCGTTCCAAGAATGCAGGGTTGTTGGTTGTTCCTAGAGTCTCTAAAAGTACAATGGGAGCCAGAGCCTTTTCTTATCAAGCTCCACTTTTGTGGAATCAGCTTCCAGTTTGTGTTCGGGCGGCAGACACCCTATCCATTTTTAAGAGTGCGCTTAAGACCTTCCTTTTTGATAAAGCTTATAGTTAGGGCTGATTAGATTCAGCCCCTAGTTTTGCTGATATAGGCTTAGTTTGTCGGGGGACCTCTTACTTCTTCTTTCTCTCTGTCTATACCTGTGTACTCTCATGTTCCGATTAACCCAGCTTCCCCAAATGTCTTTCTTTTTGGTGTCTATATACGCCGGGATCCGGAGTCATAGATGATCCTGTTGCTGCGGTCCTGTGTCCTGGATCGCGAGTCCTGGATCTTGAGTCGTGGCTGTGGTCCTGGATCATAAGTCCTGGATGGATATCCTCATGGATTCATCTTCCTATTATACACACATGCATTTCCAAACATTTGGACTACCTATGTTGCAAATGTATTATCTTTTCAATTTACACACGGCATCTATTGCACGTCTGTGCGTCCTGGGAGAGGGATCCCTCCTCTGTTCCTCTCCCTGAGGTTTCTCCCATTTTCAACCTTTAAACTGTGGGTTTTCTCTGGAAGTGTTTCCTTGTCCGATGTGAGGGTCTAAGGACAGAGGGTGTCGTGTTGTCATACTGATATTCTGTACAAACTGTGAAGTCCACTGAGACAAATGTAATATTTGTGATATTGGGCTATATAAATAAACATTGATTGATTGATTGATTGTATGGGAGCATGTGTAACATTACATATCAGCAAGTCGCTCAATGGTAACAATTGAAACCCACGCTCATCAGAGCAGCATGGATGTGATATAATCTTCTAAAATGTTCTGCTTCTCTTTAAAAACGCCACCGTCTTTCTTCAGGAGGGCTACCTCTGTCTCCAGAGCACGGATCTTGTCCATGGTGCTCACTTCCCTTTCGTCCATTTCCAAGATCTTTGCATGCAAACTCAAGATCTTTTGCCACAGCTGATCCTTGTCCGTGTCCGGCCTGCAGTACGAGTGCTCGTAAACAGAAATGTGCTCGAAATAGCTGGGTGTCTCCTCTGAAAAGCAAGCGTTGGTTTGGTCCATGACTATTTCCACAGGGACGAAGCTAAAAGCCTGGCCCAGAGCGGTTTGGAGGGCAGCTGCGTCCACATGTTCCTCTCCTTCTGAGAAAGGGCCCAGTGACTCGCAGCACAACACAGTCACAATGGAGGGAGCCTGCTCTTCAGGATGAGGCTCATCGCGTCGGGACAGTGTGAGGCATGATGCTTTCGGCGTGCCTGGTAACTCACCAGCAGCAGCAGTTTGTGTCTCCTTTGAAGGACAGGAGATGCAAGTGTCCGACACCAGAGGCGATTCGAATATCATCCCAGTGTGCTCAGCTTCAATGCCGTTTGTTGTATTTGACTGGACCTTGTTGCATGTTCTACTCAAAATGAGTGGCTTAGTGCTGAGAGGAGAGTCAAATCCTTTGGTTTCAGTGTCAATATCTAAAGTCTTGCGTTTGGCCTTAGGGCTTCTTTTAATGGTGGTAACCTTTTTCTCTGCATCCTGGGATAAAAGAACAGAAGTCCAGTCAATCACAAGCCATACACAATAATAGAAAATTAAGAAGAGGCTTGTTGCCCACCAGAAACTTGCGAGAAATACGTATTTCTTGTAGTGCTTGTACTTCTACTTGGGCTTCAATTTGAGCAGAAAATGTTTAAATAAATACCATTAAGTTGGTTCAAAGCTAGGTTTGTGATTTGCTATTACTTCATGTGTGAACTGTAAAGGATGCTGAGACAGGGAAACAAAGACAGATACGTACATCCCCACTGGAGGGAAATTCAGTCGGGATGGCTGTGTTCTTCAGGTAGCGGATGCCCCATCGGATATCGAAGCAGTCCTCTGTAAAATGCTCGCTGCACAGGTACTGATGGCGACTCGGGGCCCATTCTTCCCGCTTCATGTTGTCCACCCATTTCTGCAGCCTGGTCTTGTCTTGTAAGGGAAACCTTTGAGGGAAGGAACAACAAACAATTAAAAGGCTTGTTTGAAAATGAAACTTTTCATGGTTTCAGTATTAGTTGTCACTTGAATGTCATTTATAAGGCTATCATTACTAGCTTGTAAAGTGTCTCCTGTTCTATAACCCACAACAGTTTGCACAACTTTGCATAATTGTAATGTTTATACAATCCAATTTCAATAGCGTCTAGTTTATTTCTATATATTTCTGTAGATTAGTGAGATTGTTTATTGGAGAGTATTTAATTTATTCAATATTTTCGTCATATTCTGTGTTCGGGAATAATTTGCTTAGGTATTCAATCTTCGACCCAGTTCATCGTTTTCTCTCTTTACTGTCTGTTTTCCCATGGCATAGGTATATGGCCTTTGCTGCTATCTCTCTTAAGGAGGAGCAGCTTGGGCGCATTGCTGTTGCCAGTCTATGACCGAGCACAAGCCCCCATGAGGTAGTTTACTGCTCAGGGACGTAGGTTCCCTGGCGCACATTCTTTTCTATGGACGAGAGCTCTAGTTAGATTCAGGGTCCATAATTGTTTAGTCTCACTTATAAAGAATGTTGATTATTACACTCCGAACTAGTTCAAACCTCGAGCTGCAGAAGAGTTCTTCAGAATTGGTTTGGCGACCGCTGTGTCAACTTGTGACACACCACCTATCTTGTTAGTTCTCCAGCCGCAACTCCAAATAAACCGTCAGTGTTTGCCATCAAAGCTCCAGCTCTCCTCGTGTCTCTCTGAGTCCTGTTTCCAATTGCTTCAGAAGTTTCCCCCACATTCTGTATTATTGAGATACTCTAGTGATGTGTCCTTTCTATTGTGAATTTGTAATTTCCAACTAATGTTAATTTGTATTATATTTGCTGCTATTGTTAATTTGTATTTGTATTTGAAATATGTTTAACACGTGTAATGCTAAACACTGCTGCTGTGACAATATCATTTCCCAATTTGGGATAGATTAAGCATCTATCAATTTATCCATTACTCAGCATTCACTACAACAGTCTCCACTTACACCTTTGAACTAGGTAGTTATAAACAAATGATATATTATTAACATGACATTACATGGTAATTTATCACTGCGACAATAACTCATATTATCTTTGACCAAAGATGCTAAGGATAGCAGAAAAGAAGCACTTGCAGCTGAACCAAACAAACATTTAAACTCAGATAAACAATAGAAAGAAAACAACCAACATACGGGTAGAAGCTGATTCTCTTGTTGTGTGGTCTGGGTGTAGTTCCCCCGCGGTTTCTGCACACCTTCACGGCGCAGTAACGGGGCATATCTGCTGAGAAACTGCATGAAAACGCTTCACATAAACACGTTTGTTGCTAACGTTTTTCAAAACACAAACCAGTCCGTGAACAGCCACTTCCGGGATGTAGCACTCAGCGGATATGACGTTTATTCCGTTCTGTCATCAAGATAGTTACCATCTATGATTACAAAAGGTTGCATAACTGAATCAGAAACCCGTTATTACTCCCACAGCGGGGAAAATACAGTTTTACAGCAAAAGTTGAATAAGTAAAACAAAAAGTCATTAGATAATTAAAAAGTAAAGCACACATTAGTAATAAAATAAAAATAAAAGTACACAAGCATGGCACAAAACACGAGTAACAGAAGTTTAAGTAAACGTAGGGACATAAATAGCATTATTGTGAGCTTAAAAGTGTTGGGACATGTATAATTACGCCACAGATAGTGTTTGTATTGCACATCGCAGGTTTATTGCACAAAATGTGGAATAAATCAAATGTTACAAGAATGTGTAGGTACACTCATTACATATTTCATACAACAAAACATTTAGAAAGTAAACATATTAACAAAATATGTTTGGGTGTCATTACTTGATTAAAAATGAAAGAATATCGCCACAAAGCAAAGCAGGAAGTACGAGCAGATGACCCTCCTCCTTCACTTGTTTTCTTTTCGGACTATCCCCATGCTCCACGTGCGCACTGTGTCCACCAATCACAGTGCACCGAGTCACTTTGTTGAGAAATGGACCAATGGCGTTGCGAGTCGTGGTGTTACGGCTCTGGAATGCGGCTCGTCAACAACCGCTAGCTTTGGTGGCTTATCAGCTGGAGCTGTCCGCGGCTGATAGAAGTATCCTCAGTCTGTTTGTCACCTCTTCTCCAGGTAATCCTTATTTTTCAAGTAAACATGACCTATTACTAGTCCTGGGTAGTTTACCTGCAACTGAGCATAACTGTGGAGTATTATTAACAAGCGGTTTTATGTCAAAACTGGTTTACATTCCTGTGTTATTCCACAAAAACAGTTTCGTGTTCTTGGGAAACAACGTCTTTCTGTTGAAACTAGCTATGTTTTATCGTCATAAAACATGTATTCAGGTTGTTATTTGAAGCTAGTATCTGAACATTAGAGTGTAAAAGTATGTTAAAACTGGGTGACATTACTGTGTTGTTTTACAAAAACAGTTTCATATTGTTGGGAACCCTAGCCTTTCTGTTGAAACTAGCTAGCAAAGTAATGTTATTACGTCATAAACGGTTATAGGTTGTGTAGGTTATGCTGCATGTGTGCTAAAAGGTTTTAACGTCTGGCCTGATGTAAATTGTAAGTTTTAAATTGTGATCTGTGCCTTGTTAAAGCACTTTGAGCTGTATCAGGTGTATGAACAATGCTATAAAAATAAAGCTTATTATTAGTAGTGTTATTAAAACCTATATTCAGGTTGGCATATGAGGCAAGTATGCGAACATTAGCGTTTTTAAGTGTTTCTGAAAGTCTTTCCAGTGTGTGAAATGTGGTTAACCGAGCTGTCAAACTGCTCTCTTCACAGAAAGGTGCCAGAAGCAGCAGTATGGCCACCGCGCAGTGTGTGTTGCTGCTAGCGGTGCACATCCTGCTCATCTCAGAGTTCATCCTGGCCAATGGGGACTACTACGAGATACTGGGGGTGCCGAAAGAAGCCACGGAACGCCAGATCAAGAAGGCCTTCCACAAGCTGGCCCTGAAGTACCATCCGGACAGAAACAGGGGCCCCAACGCAGAGGCCAAGTTCAGGGAGATAGCAGAGGGTAAGTGCTCTGTGCCCTTACAGGACTATAGGAAACTACAAAACAGTCAAATTCAAAGTCAACTTTATTGTCAATCTTTCAGTTTTTGTGTAGAGATCAAAATACCGTTTCCCACAATCCCGAATACAATAAAAAAGATATATAAACACATGTATACAAATATGTATATACATATATATATATATATATACAATCAACAGACACATTTGTACATTAAGACATAAATAAAAGCACAACAATCAATATATACAAAATAACAGTCACTTCAATAACTTTGAGAAAATTATAGGAATGTCATCACCGTTTTTCATATTTCAGGGGTTCTTCTAAAAGAATACCTTCTCTGAAATCCATGAGTCACTCTTAAAAGTGATAATAGCCTGTTACTGTTATTATCATGACGTGACATACTGTATGCTATCATGATGACAGCTGGGTGTTTTCTGGCACACCCTCTCTTCTTTAATGGGCCTTATTAAAGAAAATTAATTAACTAACTAACTAACTAACTAACTAACTAACTACAATGATTCTATTTAGGTGGCCTCAAAAGGAAAACATTGCTCTCATTATTTCCATAATGAATTTATCTCCTGATTATTTTTTAAATAAAATGTCAGAATAGGAAAATGTGCAAAAAAATTAAAAAAAGATTGACTTAAGAACAGCCTGTAAATTAAAAAAAGAACAACATCGGAAAAAAATAATGTCGAAAATATGCAAACGACATAGTTCATTATATAGAGTTAATTAATGTCACATCAGCAGTTTGATTGAGTTGCTGAGTTGAATTAATATACCTATACCTAATTACAAATGGACCAACAACTCAATAAAATAACTATTATAACATTATTACGTTTAGTATGTCGGTAAAAAGAATGTCGAAAATGTGCAAAAAAACGGCACAGTATCAGAAAAAAGGAACAAATTGCCTTCCTGGTTTCCTAAAATCAAGGTCATGCTTTTAAATGTCTTGTTTTGTAAGTCCAAAACCAACAAGTATTCAGTTTAACATAAATATAATACAAACTAAATATATAAACCGATGAAAAACGGTACATTTAGAGGCTCAAAATGTACCTTTTTATGCATGAAAAACAATTGATCGATTACAATAGTTGGCATTTCTTCTTTCTGTTGATCAACTTATATTTTGCAGCAGTACTAGTTTTTAATAAATAGATAATAAATGTGCCTCTACATTGATAACAATTGAACTTAAAACGGTCTGAAACCTAATTAATGCGTGTTTGTCTCTCGCAGCATACGAGACGCTATCCGACGACAAGAGGAGAAGAGAGTACGACCAGTTTGGCCACGGCCCGTCAACAGGGGGGGGGCATCAAGGAGGAGGAGGCGCCTACAACTTCAACCAGCACTACCAATCCTTCAACTTTGATGACATTTTCAAAGACTTTGACACTTTTGGTCAGCGACACCAACACCACTTCCACTCCCAAAACCAAGCCCACCAAAAGAGACACTTTGACAGCCACTTCCAGGCCCACCGGGAGGCTGCCAGCAGACAGAAGAGACAGGGGGTCTTCGGGGGGGGACTCTTTGATGACATGTTTGAGGACTTGGAGAAGATGTTCTCCTTTAACACGCACACTTCCAGGACTGACAGCACGTTCCAGGGGAAGCAGCACTGCAGGACAGTGACTCAGCGCCGGGGCAACATGGTGACCACCTTCACCGACTGCTCCTGAGACCACCACCCCGACAGAGGACAGCCTCTCTTTTGTGGTTTTGAAATTGAATGCTAATTTATCACTTGGTTGAATAGAGAATGAGTTTGTGTGGCTTTGTATGTAATATCCTCTCAGAACAAATGACAAGCTGACCTGATGAAGGGCTGCTTCTAAGCAATAACTCGCTCATTATTGCTCCTCGCACAATCCATTATTTAGTTTTCCAGGTTCATTATGTTTATTGGTGGTACAATATATTAGACTCAGGTATGGCCTAATGTTAATCTATTGCTTTTCTTTTTGAGAGCAATAAGGCAATAAGTTATTAAGCGCCACAGAAACATTCATTCTGCGGCTATTCAGGCCATACTATTACTGCTGTAAACTCAGCATAGTGTACTCTCAACTACATGTTCTCTTAGTTTCCATGAATTATCTTAAACAACAAAATATTTTTGATGTATGGCACTTGCATCAAATATTTCTGTGAAAATGGAGCTTCACATCGTCAGTGGTGTGCCATTATCAACTGTTACCTCGTTTTAGGTTCTTCCTACAGAGATGCATCTACCTTCCCTTCAGTAGGAGAATGAACATCAGTCACATGACTAATGCTGGTAACTTAGCAACAGGAAGTGTGTGTCCTCTCTCAGCTGTGTTGCTGGGATGGTTCCACGCGCCTGGGCTCACTTACCGGTGAAGCTGAACGGTCTGAAAAGTTTCCTAAACTGATCATAACGTGCAATATTTAGCACCTTTGCTCTTCATGTTGCCTATCTGTCATAGACATGTCATTGTCTTATGTCCGCACTTTGTATATGCGAGTGTATGTGTGTGAGTGTGTGTGTTTGCCCACCGAGAGTGGCCTGAGTGTTGATTGGTTGCATAATGTTTGAAGAATGAATTAAAAAAGTTTAAAAAGAAAATGTGTGTTTTATAATCGGAGGGGAACAATTGGAGAACTGTGTTGGAAGTAAAAAATTGGTGTGAATAATCACAACATAAGATGAACTATTTCTGTTCTATTACCATCCATCCATCTTCTCCCGCTTATCCGTGGTCGGGTCTCGGAGGTAGCAGTTCCAGCAGAGAGCCCCAAACGTTCCTTTCCCTGGCCACATCAACCAGCTCTGACTGGGGGATCCCAAGGCGCTCCCAGACCAGAGAAGAGATATAATCCCTCCACCTGGTTCTAGGTCTACCCCTTGGTCTCTTCCCAGCTGGACGTGCCTGGAACACCTCCCTAGGAAGGCGACCAGGTGGCATCCTTACTAGGTGCCCAAACCACCTCAACTGGCTCCTTTCGACGCGAAGGAGGAGTGGTTCAACTCCGAGTCCCTCCCGGATGACCGAACTTCTCACCTTATCCCTAAGGGAGACACCAGCCACCCTGCGGAGAAAACCCATCTCGGCCGCTTGTATCCGCGATCTCGTTCTTTCGGTCATGACCCATCCTTCATGACCATAGGTGAGGGTAGGAACGAAAATGGCCCGGAAGACAGAGAGCTTTTGTACTACAGAAATATTAATCTCTATAAAAATATAACTTTACCTTTTCATTTGAATACTGTTGCCTTACATTTGCGTAATGCAATTTTGTATAATTGTATGTTCACTGCTTGACTGAGGGTTTTAAATATCTAACATTAAGCCTTTCAACATGTTTCAAAATGTCATTACTTTCAAACAAAAAAATATAAATAACATCGAAAAAAATACATACACAAAATGTAAAGAATAATTAATTAATTAAAACAGTTGTAATCTCATATTATTGCATCCCCTACTCATACTTTCAAAACTAACAAACACACTTTGTTATTCCAGTTTTGCGAAATTCACTTTAGGTTTTTCCTTCCAGTTGGGTATCTTATTTTTCCAGTATTTTCCAGTACTCATATATGTTGTCCCTACAATCCATTCCTGTAATTCATGTATCCAGAATTATACGTAGATTTTCATTTGGGGTAATTTTACATGACATTCCTTCCATTTTTCTTTTGCGCAGATGCTATTTTTATTACATTTGATCAAGCGTTTGAACGACACTATGTCAAATATTGTGCATGCAGAAAGTGAGTTACCGTTCAGTCCTTGTTGCCAACTTGCTGTTTCAGATTGACTCCAGTAGAGAGCGTACTGTGACAACAGGAAGGCAGCTTTGAGGGGGAATGGCAGCTGAAAAAGAAATGCATTTAAAAAGAAACGTTATATTACAGGATCAAGAGCATATTGACATCTACATTAGAAAGAAGTTTAAAAACTCAAAGGCTAAACACAACATTTACACTGCCTCAGATATGCTAACCATTCATTTTTTACGAGTTCCAACAGTCATGGGAGATTTTTTTCTTTTGAAACGGGACCAGCACATGATAAAGTGGAGGAATCTTTTTGCCTCCAGCAGCTTGTTCATGAGATCTGGAATCAAAGACAATCTGGAGAAATTGCGCGCCAATCCTTTTCAACCTTTCAAGCCTGATCACCACAACTGTAGCATGACCAATGAAAGTAAACTGCTACCAACGTTTCCAAGCCTCATTGCAGTGACATTTATCCAACAGATGTGAGGTGAGCCGTATTCTGGTCAGAAGTGCACTTTGACTATGTTCGTAAATAAAATAACTACTCACCGGGTACTGTATTGTTAGGCTTTGTCGAGCATAAAACCACATTTCTTTTAGATATTAGCTATCCACACTTTCCAAATGTGTAATCATGACTGTATCTCTTTAACTCATGTTCTTACAGACAGTATCTGCTTAGCTTGTAACCTTTCACTTTTCAAAATATGTTGAAAGGTCAAATATTTGTAATAACTGTCAGGGCAAACATTCCTTCTTTGGTTCACCAGTCCTATTTTAACCCTTGTATTGTATTCGGGTCTGTGGGACCTGTTTTCATTATTTAGCTAAAGAAATATGATATGATGAACATATATCACCTGTCTGGGCCTTCTCTGTGTGTGTGTGTGTGTGTGTGTGTGTGTGTGTGTGTGTGTGTGTGTGTGTGTGTGTGTGTGTGTGTGTGTGTGTGTGTGTGTGTGTGTGTGTGTGTGTGTGTGTGTGTGTGTGTGTGTGTGTGTGTGTGTGTGTGTGTGTGCGTGTGTGTGTGTGTTTCTTCCCCTGCCATTCCCGCACAAGGTTGCAACATTGTTGATAAAGTCAAGCACCGACACATGTCTGCTCTCACATTCCCGTATTTTGTTTTGCGGGAACCAATCTTTAATTTTTTTCACACTCTATCCCAGCTGCAAATTTGGGGCGAGACGCAATAAATAAAGCTTTGCCAGTTTGCGTCCTTATCGCAACTGATCAAGATTGCCAAAAGATTCTCTGCTCAGAGGGCCTTGCAAATGATTCTGGAGGAGAGAGAACCATTTGATGATGATGTAGAGCAGGGGTGTCAAACTGAAATACACAGTGGGCCAAATTAAAAAAATGGGTACTAGTCGAGGGCCGGACTGGTTCAATGTTTATTGCAGAACTTATAGAAATGAACTTATTGCACATATTAAACCTGGAACTAACAAAGCTTAAATTATTGCCTATAAAAAACAACATTAAACATTAAATAATCAGTTCATTCATTTCTTATGGCTCTATCTGCAGCTTTTCCAGACTTTCTTATGGCCAGGCCAACAACAGCTTCAAAAAAACTATTTCCCTCAAAGAACAAACCAAACATGCCCTGTTGTCTCAAGAAAGAAAGTGCAGAAGGAAACATCCATGGAAACTCAGTGTGCTGCTCTGTGATGCTAGTTCAAGCCAGATACTTGGCATCTCATCTTGGGTGCAAGGTCATCAATGTTTGGGCTCAGGCTCTGAGCTGAGGAGACCCTCAGGATGGAGTGAAGGTGTGCGTGCAATATACCGGCGGGCCAGATCTAATAGTAATTAGAAATTATCCTGTGGGCCGAAATTAAATCCACCAAGGGCCTAATTTGGCCCCCGGGCCTTGAGTTTGAGACATGTGATGTAGAAGAAGAGGAAGAGGTTTCAGAATGTGAGGATTGTTGGGTTCAGAATTCCAGAAAAGACAGACAACTTCTAAGATGAACTATTTATTGTAAAGAGAGCAAAATATATATATTACTTGGCCAAGGACTCATCACGTCTTTGGAATCACAGGCAGCAAAGCTTTAATCTGTAACCACCAAATCCGTCAAGAGCCTGGAACCTCGTGCAACAATACATTTTATTACACAGGGCGTCGCCCGTACATTTAGGATTGGTCAAGACTAGCTGAAGAGATACCATGGTTTAGACTTGGTTCTCTTTTGTTGGTAAGTTTTTACTTTTTAACATCTATAAATGTCAGGTCATTACTAATTAAATGGATGACCATTAGGAGGTGGTGACGCTTGTCTTTTAAACTCATAATCTGGTGCCGTGCGCTCCCTGTGAAGCTGCAAGTAAGATTTAAAAAACCACTGCAGGGCGGGTTGAGTGACCCATGGTAAGGTGATAATGCCATAATGGCAAGAACAGACTGGTGTTCAACTGCTCATTTCAGTATCAAGGGCAAAATCCCAATGACTATCTGTTGACTGGACCGACCTTAGAAGCATCTCTCCTGGGAGTCCTGCTACGCTTCCGAGAGCATGCAGTATCAATCAGTGGAGACATCAAGGGCATGTTCCACCAGGTTCGACCCCTCCCAGAAGATCGAGACCTGCTCAGATTTGTTTGGCGAGACAGCAGTCAAGATCCTCCTTCGGTGTACGAGTGGCAAGTGTTACCTTTTGGAACGACGTGTAGCCCCTGCTATGCTACGTTTGCCCTTCAGCGCCACGTCATCGACCATAGTCACCCCGATGAAGAGGTAAGGAGCTCAGTCGAGAAGTGCTTTTATGTAGAGAACTGCCTACAGAGCGTCGCCACCATTGCTGAGGCGAGGCACCTGGTCGACAAGTTACGAGCCATCCTAGCATCTGCAGGCTTCGAGCTGCGTCAATGGGCCAGCAATCAACCAGAGGTCATCAGTCACCTACCAGAAGAGAGTCGCTCTACCAGTGTTAAGCTATGGCTGGCTCAGAACAAGACAGATGTCCCAGAATCCACTCTAGTTCTGAGCTGGCTCTTCCAAAAGGATATCCTGGGCTACAAGCATCGTCCCTTGGATTATGGTGAAATCACGATGCGCAACATCTACAAAGTGCTGGCAAGTCAGTGCGACCCCCTAGGGTTCATCTTACCCTACACAACCAGGGCAAAAATACTTGTCAGGCACCTCTGGGATAAACATCGTGGATGGGATGACCCGCTGCTACATCAAGAGCTGCATGGGGCGGCCAAATCCAACGACCCCCCTACTGCTGAAGACGTCCGTCAAGCTGAGCGGTTGATCCTCCAGAGGGTTCAGAGGGATAGCTTCCCACAAGAGTGCAGCCTACTGAAAGCTGGTAAGCCAGTTCTTCAAAGCAGTCGACTCCTCACTCTGTCTCCGGAGTTAGATGAGAGTGGAGAACTCATCCATGTTGGAGGAAGACTACGTCGGGCAGAAGACCTAGAACTGACAGCTCTTCACCCTATCATCCTAGACCTAGTAAGCTTCTGATCCTCAACAGTAAGCCCTTGGGTTATGTGTCTTCAGATGCCAGCGACCCAGATCCAGTGACTCCTAATGTTCTTCTGATGGGGCGGCCAGATGGTTCACTACCCCAGGAAGTCTATCCGGAGAGCGAGCTCATAAGTCGCCACCGTTGGAAACACTCCCAAGTTCTGGCTGACCACTTCTGGGCTCGATTCATGAGGCTCTACTTGCAGAGTCTTCAAGCTCGTCAGAAGTGGCAAGCTACACCTGCTGACATCAAAGAGGACGCCGTGGTGATGATCACTGTTCCGCATCTTCCAAGAGCCATATGGCCCATAGGGACAGTTGTCAAGACGCATCCAAGCAGCGACGGACATATAAGGTCTGCCGACGTGAAGGTCAAGGAGAGAGTCTACACCCGACCAGTTGCCAGACAGGTGGTCCTCCCTGCACTTCCATCTGGAGAAGATGAGGACAGTTCTACTCCTGCCATCACATCCAAGCCTTAGGACTTTGTTGCCTTTATTGATGAGCAAATGTATTATATACATTTGTGGGCGGCTGTAGAAAAGGCCCCAAAGTTATAGTTATTGATATATATTATTTTATTATACAGAGTTGATACCTGCTAAGTTGTGCCTTCATAGTGGGGAGGGGCTAACCCACGTGTTTTGGGTGACGTCACACATCAGAGGGTAATGTGCGTCAGTAGTTGCAGGAAAGTTATGCCGTCTTAAGCTTCGTATTGTTAAAACCACACACCGACAAATATCTGTATGTCTGCCTAAATAAGTAAAGAAGTCAAGCCTCATCTTAGCTCCTCAGTTCCTCTATTCTAGACCTTTGGCCTTAAGTGGTGTTCTGGCCGACACACCTGGGGGAACCTAGTGATAGACACAAAACTAGCGCAAACACTGAGTTATCTCTAACTCTCCACTACACCCTACCTTAAGGCAACATTAACAAACCTGTTTGTTTCCACAAACTTATGAATCACTGCAATAGGTTACCTAATTTAGTGAAGACTCAACAGGCACGTTCACACCGGAGTACTTTTCCCCCGTACTTTTCCCGTTTAGTTCCGTTAGTACCCCTGATGTCTCGTTCACACCAAAAAGAGTACTTAGTGCCGGGAACTTTTACCCCCATTGTCAGTGCCTGCTAGAGAGGTGGTACCAAAAAAGTACCAAAAAAGTACCAATTTCTATTGGCTGGGCGAATTGCAAACCACGCCCTGTAAAACTCCCAAAACGTTTTGTGAAGCCGCCATTTTATTATCCTTGCATTGCATTATTAGCATTAGCATTGGCCCAGCGCAGAAACGCAGAGCGACTAACTTATGACAACACAAAAGAAAACATGGGAGCGGTGGAGATGAGGAGGTGTCGGCATTCTGGCGATTTACTCGGAAGGCTTCAGTAGAAGCTGCTGGGAGTCCCAGCAGCTTCTACTGAAGCCAGTCCCCAACTCCGGGGACTTCGGGTGGCAGTATACGCCGTGAAGTTGTTTGCGGCCTGCCAGTAAACCCAAAGCAGAAGAAGAAGAAGTGACATGAGCGGCTCATTTGCGTAATCTTCCCTCAGGAAAAAGTTGTCCGGTGTGAACGCGATTGGTACTTAGTGCCCTGGGGTAATAAGTGCCGGGGCACTAAATGCCGGCACTAAGTACGGCGAAGTACTTGGTGTGAAAGCAGCGAATGTACTTTTTTTTACACACACACACACACACACACACACACACACACACACACACACACACACACACACACACGCACACGCACACGCACACACACACACACACACGTCAAGTTTCCTGAGTGCATCGTGGACGTTAACCTGCTCATGCACAAACTCTTAATAGATTATAATTATGTTTTATTCCAGAGCTTCAACTTTGTTTCTTAATGAGAAATATGTTATGTTACAATTAAATACTAAATAAAAAGAAATGCAAAGAATTTGTAAATTACATTAATAATAGTAAAGAAATAATAGAAACCACAATATCAGAGATTTTAAGTAAGATTTAGCCTTTAGTGGAAATGTTGGGTTGATTTCATTATTTTTGATTAAATAAATACACTAGCCGTTTTTCTATAACTTTCTAATATGCAATGTAACAGAGGTACAAGAGCCAAAATACAAGTGTAATATTGTCAAATTAAAAACAATATTTAAAGTTTGCTATAATACCAACCCAGTCTTTGTATCAACAAGTATTAATGCGTGTACTGAAATTACCCTAAGGTGTGTTTTATTGCATAGTCCACTCATTCATAAG
This sequence comes from Notothenia rossii, assembly GCF_949606895.1. Lineage (NCBI taxonomy): Eukaryota > Metazoa > Chordata > Actinopteri > Perciformes > Nototheniidae > Notothenia > Notothenia rossii. The sequence goes on along the minus strand of NC_136908.1, from coordinate 58,357,931 downwards.
AGAAATAATGGGTTATTTCTTCTTCAATAATTAAATCGCTTGCAAAATGATGTAAAACGCAGAACTGACCACACATTAAAAACACTTTGGTCCTCTCCTGATCATATCTTCATTAACCGGTTTCTAGGGTCCTACTGTAAAAGCAATGAGAGCACTTATAACTTTAACACAGACTGCGTCCTCTTGGCTGATCAACTACTATCAATGACTTGCAACATTTCTGCTGATTCATTCTCCTCTCTGACGCATATTTCTTTCCACGAGATATTCCTTAATCCCGATGAAAGACAAAACAAGACCTATCCACCACATAGGACCACCTCCTTCCTGGAATTAACTCCACCCCCCTCTCCCTGGCTTGTGCACATAAAACCCCCTCCTCGGTGTAGCAAGAACAGTCTGATTCTGCCAGAGCTGCAACAGAAGTGCCAACATGATCCCCTCAGTTACTCTCAACAATGGAGCGAAGATGCCTATAGTGGGTCTGGGAACATGGAGGGTAAGGCTGATTGTTTTATCCGTATAATACTTAGACAGATAGAGGTGTTGGACTTTGTCTCTGCTGTTTTTATCAGTACTTGAACAAGTGCATTTCATGGGTTCTATGATCTGAATTGTCCATGTTGTTCATGTTACTGCTTTGTCACTTGAATCTACTGCAAACTAGGTTCAAGAGCTAAATGTAATTACAGAATGCTGTGCTAAACTAGTTGCTAATAAGATATAAACTATTTTTGTAATAGATGTAAGCAGTCCCAGTGCTCACTTGATACATCCCAACGCATGGAAGGAAGTGTTAGTGACATAACATAACAAATAAAGACCCCAATAAAATGTAAATGGGTTTGTTCAAATATTTATCATTATAATTGAATGCATGTTACCTTAATCTGATCCTTTAAGTGTGTAAGGGAAACTTCTGTAGCAATGGAAAGTCAGGACTCAGAGAGACACGGGGAGAGTTGGAGCTTTGATGTCAAACACTGATGGTTTATTTGGAGCTTCGGCCAAAGGATTCACATCACAAGTCAAAGAGTCAGAGGTTCTGACTTCACGGTAGAGTTGCCACGTCAATTCTGAAGAACTCTACCCCAGACCCATGTATTTAGCTAGTTCAGAGAGAATTATCAACATTGTGCATAGCAAGATAGAATCATTACACCTCTATCAGCTGACGCCAACAGGTAGGAACAGGGAGAAAGAACACTGAGAGCACAGCAGCCAAGGTTACAGGTGTGTGTGCTCAGTCAGGACAGAATGAACTGATCAACTGGGTCAAAGTTATGGACCTTGGAAAATATTTCCCCAACAAGATGCCCGAGTGACTGGACCTTACACTCTTCCATAAGTGGGTCTAAAAGGACCCGTATTAGAATGATATGTGTTTTTATGCCATTTTTGTCATTTTGATTAAGAACAATTACTTTGGTTCACATTATAAATATTTTAAATTTCATTTTTCACAATTTATAATTTTAGACAATATTTTTACATTTTGAAAAAAAACGTTTTGAACATAGGCTATAGTTCAAAGATCTCCGCTATTCTGAGACCCTCACAGTATTCCAGTCCCTTTTCAAAACTCATCTCTTCTCCTCTTGTCTACTCATAGCCCACCCCCCCCCACCCTAACCTTCCCTTATATTGTAAAGCGATTTTGAGTCCTTGAAAAGCCCTATAAAAATATAATGTATTATTATTATTATTATTATTATTATTATTATTATACTGACAGGTATCAGATCTTGCTGTGTAAAAAAATCTTCCTGAGAGGTGTCACTTGTGATGTCGTCTGTGTGGTCCACAGTGAATCTATTCCTGACAGCAACAGGTGATAAGAATCAAAGGTTCCCATAGGATTCCATAGAAAATGCATGCAGGTCATTTTTGACCCACTTATGGAAGCTTGGGGTAAAAATACAAAAACTACAATTTCTTAAAATTTAAATTCAAAATGTGAATGGCATGATATCCAAAACATATTTTTTGAGGAATAGCTGGAATATGAAATGATACAAAAATGTAATTAAAAAATTCAAGAAAACCACCTCACTGGGTCAAAAAATAACCACTTACAGTATATATCTATAAGGCAAATATGACTGCATGCTCTTATTTGGAAATCCACAGATGGCATCATCAACAGGGGTTTATGTGCTATACTGAAAATGCCAAGATGTGAAATTGCAACACGATCAACCTTGGTTTATTACGGGTTATAAAGATTGCACTGCATAATATTGATACCAATATACAAAACCACATGCCCATAATTAATTCCTCATCATTTCTACTCATTAACTGATACAGGAAAACCACTGCCACACATATGAATGATTATCTGTCTCACCCTCTTGTCTCCAGTCAGACCCAGGGAAGGTCTGTGAGGCTGTAAAGGCGGCAATAGATGTGGGATACAGGCACATTGATGGTGCGTATGTCTACCAGAACGAAGGAGAAGTTGGGGATGGAGTTTGTGCCATGATCGACAAAGGAGTGGTAAAGAGGGAGGATCTGTTCATCGTCAGTAAGGTAGGGCATTAATACAAAATACAGTATTGTTTTTTGTCCTGGTAGAGAAACATGTCATATTGTCTTATCATATAGCTGCCTCCATAGAAGCCAAGGAAAAACAAGCTTATCACAAACATAAAGGATTTATATTGCACTTACAGTAGAGGCTTTTTAATACTGAGAATAGGCCAATTTGCTCGAGGGCAGCTATACCCTTTTGATAATTAGGATCCTTTCTTCTTCTTCATCAGCTGGTCACAAGGATGACAAAGTTATAATACACCATGCCTAATTTGGGAAAACGCATAACGACATTTAAAATGTGTTATTAGGCCCAGTTTCCCCCCGTTTTACACTTCCCTCCAATATGTTGTATTCATAGTTGTGGTGCACCTCCCACCTCCCATCTCTGGTGAGGACAGCCTGTGAGAAGACGCTCTCTGACCTGAAGCTGGACTACCTGGACCTTTACCTCATGCATTTCCCTATGGGAGCCAAGGTATGGTGCTATACTCCTGTCCTGGCTATACAGACAACAAGAGCAGGATAGGGTTCTGGTCCAGCTCAACCTCATAGCATATGTCTCATGTGTAAGATAGCTTGAGAGAGCTCAAGAGAAGAAAGGAAGAATTAGTTGGCTTTTGAGAAATGAAGGCAAGACTTTAAATAATTCAGCTCAGGATAAAAAAGTTACTAGTAGAAGATAAACTCAGGTGTTGGACAACTTTGCACACAAAACATCATTATCTTGAATCTTAGGGCTTCTGTAGAGGGCCAAATGGACGGTGGACTCTTAGGAGAATATTCCCAAAAGTATTTTGGATAAGAATCACTGACTCCACCTTTAACAGGATACCTTAAAGGAGACCTATCATGCTATATTTGAATAATATATTGTAGGGCCATACAAGGTGTATTTATACGTTTTCTTTTTCAAAATACCAAACAGATCCTGCATTTTAGCCATGCCTCATTTCGCTCTACTTTCCTCTCCTCCAGCCCTGTCTTTGCATGCGCTGCAGCTGACCACGCCCCCCTGCAAAGGAGGGGGCCGAGTTACGAGCGTCATGTTACCATGCTGTTACCATGCTGTTACCATGCTGTTACCATGCTGTTACCATGCCAGGCAACCTCTCATTCCCCTGATGGGTGGAGAGTTGGCCATATAGGCGGAGCTCCTCGTCACTGACGTCACACTATTTTCAAATCTGGATCAGTCTGTATCAGATCCGTTAAAGCACCGTTTTTAGAGATTTGGGTATGGAGGAAAAGGGAGAGGGTTGTGTTTTCTGACACTTGGTGAGTTCCCTGACACCTGGGACACATATTCATGTATAAAAGACGTACAAAAGTGCATTTTGCATGATAGGTCACCTTTAAAAAAAAAGAAGAGTAAAACACATATTACCCAACATTAAGTTCTGACTTTCTTTCCAATGCAGCCTGGGGATAATATTTTTCCCGTTGATGCCAACAACCAGCTCATTCCTGATGGCAGCGAGTTCTTGGACACCTGGGAGGTAATTTATGTATCACTTGTATATAGACTCTTATGGCACTACTTCTATTCTATTTGATTGTATTTACTAGCACAATTGTATCTGTTTATTGTGTTGCACTGTTGGAGGAGCCTGTGACCTAATGACAATAAAAGCCTTGAATCTTGAATCTTAAGTGGCGAGCTGACAGTCCAGCTGACTTTCTAGCAGCTTAAATCAAACAAAAATAGGATGCAAAACTGGAAGTATACTAACAACAGTATGTAATGTGTCTCAAAGGCCATGGAGAAGCTGGTGGACGCTGGGCTGGTCAAAGCTATCGGCATCTCCAACTTCAACAAAGACCAGATCGAAGCACTCCTCAACAAACCAGGCCTCAAATACAAGCCTGCCAACCACCAGGTACAAAACAAAGAGTGTGACAGCACAACATAATGTAGAAGGAAGAAGAGAGTACATCTAAAGCAGCGGTTTTCAAAGTGTGAGGCGTGCCTCCCCTGGGGGCGCCAGAGAGCTTCAGGGGAGGCGCAGCGTGAGACACACAAGAACGACAAAAAGACGAGTAAAGTGACACTTGCCCACTTGTGGCTGTCTGTGGAGACCGAGTTCCCCCACCTCGCCAAAAAGGCTGTAAAAGTGCTCATTCCCTTCACCTCCACCTACCTGTGTGAGTGCAGGTTTTCCGCATTGACTTTGATCAAAAGCAAGTACCGGTCAAGGCTGCAGCCAGAGGATGATCTGCGTTTATTCCTCTGTGCATCAAAGAAGCAGACTCATTGTTCCCACTAAAGTAGGGGTGTGTGTAATAAGGAGGCAAAGTTGACGTTCAGTGTGTTGCCGGGAGCATATAAGGATTTATCCACCATGTTGAAAATGTTAAAAAAATATATGTCTTGAGAACACGGCGTGCAGAAATATACGGGTCGTGCTGCAGCTAGATGTGCCTGTCCTCTGTAAGAAGGTGTCGGCGACTGACATGCAAGGAAGAACGGCTGTCCACAGGCCGTTCCAACTTTAACAACTGTATTAACTTCCAGGGTAGTGAATTAAACATGCAATTGT